>NC_074718.1:46867198-47194698 GCF_947242115.1 Biomphalaria glabrata
TCACGCTCTTCAGGATAAGAAATCATAAGAAATCTATCTTCTGCGTTTATCAAAGTATTTTAGTAGGCCTTAAAAAGGGAGAGGGGGGGCGAATTTCTTGATTTTACGTCTAAACGTTACAAAAGCGTTTGTTTCCCTCTCTTTTTATTATTCATCCTGTTTGGTTAAAACAAATGTTCGAAGGTCATGGCCGCTTTAGTTTTTGGAATGTTCCAGTTTCAACTGAACATTTCAAACATTGTAAATTTTGGTGTTTTATTTGTAAGTCACCTGCTGCCAGGTGCTCTCTTCTATGTCATTTAAAGCAAGCTGACCTTTAAAGCGTTTCGAGGAAAAAAAAGGGGGAGGGGGGTTATTTCGACCACCTTTCAGCTCACTAAAAAATATTGCCTTTGGCATATGGTAGTTGTCACAGCTTTCCTATTATATAACTCTATCTACTTATTACTCGATAGAATCTACCATAGGTCTCGCTACGTCTCTATGTGTCCCTGGTTCAGATGTAGTTAACGAAATAAAACAATTAAATCACTAGATCAAATACATAAACTTTAATGATCTTTACGGATTAGAATTACATACATACACACATTCAGCCGTGACATCTCGCCCCTCCTAAAATTATAATCGATTTTTACAAAGATTACTAAATAAAACGATTATAAAACAAATAGTAAACATTACACCACAATACAACAAAAATGTTCGTTCGATAGTCCACAAAGGCTCTGAATATGCCACACAGGCGATTATGTAGTCATTCAGACTTAAACATAGTCACAAAGATTTCAATGTAGTCACACAGACTTCAATGTAATAGGCACACAGTCTATATTTAAGACACACAGTCTTAGTATAAGAACCACAGTCTTAGAAGATGAAGACACACAGTCTTAGTTGAAGACACACAGTCTTAGTTGATGACACACAGTCTTTGATCAGGCAACACATGCTTGTAAGAAGCCACGTAGGCTTATATTCATGATAAGCGTGACAGAATGTCCGCTACCACGTTTCCTTTACCTGGAATATGCTGCACTTCGAACTGAAAGTCCTGAAGCATCAGGGCCCAGCGAGTTACCCTGGAATTCACCGACTTACTTGTGTTTAAACAACGTAATGGTGCGTGATCTGTGCGGAGTACGAATGTTCTGCCTAACAGGTACCTGGCCAACTAGGTTACTGCCCAAACAACTGCCAAGCACTCTCTTTCTACGGTGCTGTATCGTTGTTCTGCTGAAGACAACTTTCTACTGACGTACATAACGGGATGTAGAATGCCCTGTGATTCCTGTGCTAGGCATCCCCCGATAGCAACAGCAGATGCATCAGTAGCTAGTATGAATTCCTTCTGACATTCAGGTAGACGCAGGATCGGTTCCTCAGCAAACGCCTTCTTTATCTTCTTATCTTCTGCAGCGATATTTCACAGTCATGTGACCATCTGATCACATTGGGTGTTCCCTTTCTGGTCAGGTTTGTGAGTGGCTCAGTCATCTCCGCAAAATCTGCTATAAATCTTCGATAGAAGTTGCAGAGTCCTAATAAACTACGGACCTGTCTCTTGGTTGTTGGCTGACGAAGATTCATAATCCGTTGTCGTAGTTCAGGTTGCGGTTTCAGTGAGTGTCCTCCAATTACATATCCTAGAAAGGAAATGTTCTTGCAACCAATCTCCACTTTAGATAGTCTCACGGTTAAACCATTTCTCCTCAATGTATCTAGAACCATTTCTAGATGTTGTAGGTGATCTGACCAAGTAATGTCATGAATGAAGATGTCGTCTAGGTAGCACAGTGCATGGGGTAGATTATTGCAATACCTTTCTCATCATTCTGCTGAACATTGCTGGTGCGTTGACTAGCCCGAAACTCATGACATTAAATTGAAATAAACCAAAAGGACTTCTAAACGCTGTAAGTGGTTTAGCTTTATCTACCAAAGGTATCTGCCAATACCCACGGGTCAGGTCTAGCTTTGTAAAAAATGCTGCGTCTGCCATTTGAGGTAACAAGTCTTCAGGATTGGGTAATGGTTCCGAATCAAGCACAGTAACTTTGTTAAGCTTCCTGTAGTCAACACATATTCTTACTGCGCCTGATTTTTTCCTAACTACCACCATAGGTGCTGTGTAAGGTGACTCTGTTTGTGATATAATGTCTAATTTCAGCATCAACTGAATCTCTTCTTCCACTTCCTTCATATACCCTAAAGGTACTGGATACGGTTTCTGTTTCACCGGTTCAGAGTCTTTGAGAATGATGTCGTGTTTAATTGCTGCAGTTCTCCCTGGTACATCCGTCAATATATCATCATATCTAGAAAGTACTTCCTTCACTTGCTTATTCCTCTAAATCTTTCTTAGAAAAGTTGATACAAGCTTGCAGTGCCTTTCCCTGTGACAATGTGTATAGATGACTTCCCCGCTGAGTTTTAGGTATTTCTGTAGCTTGAGCATGTACTTCAAATCTCGACAAATATGCATCCATTTGATACACATTCTCATTAAAAGGTGGCAACTTTGGTTTCCATACAGGTTTTATATGCTCTTTAAGTTCTCCTTTCGTCTCCCTAAGCTCCAACTCTCTTACTCTCAATTTGTGTATTTCTACATCAGCTTCTTTCTCTTTAGCTCTCACTTTCCTCTCTTTAGCTCTTTCATCTCGATCTTTGTCTTCTCTTTTTTTTTTACCCACTCTTGTAAAGCGGTTCCAGTCAATCCCATCTCTTTTCCAGCGGCTATTATCTGTAATAATTTGTCTGCCATTCTTGTTTATGTGTGTAGCATCAAATATAAACAAAACAAATTATTTTATCACTGTGTCTGACCTAGTTTCGTCTCGGCTGATTGACTTAGTTTTTTTTCTCCCGCCGTTGCACGTGAGCGCACACACTTCACGGCCTTCTTGGTCCTTGACCTTTTCACAATGGCAAACCGCAGTTCTGGCTGTCTTCCAAGACTAAGTCGAGTAACTAGATAAACGAGCCTCCAAAATATGTCACAGCTTTCCTATTATATAACTATCTACTTATAACTCGATAGAATCTACCTTAAGTCTCGCTACGTCTCTATGTGTCCCTGGTTCAGCTGTAGTTAACGAAATAAAACAATTAAATCACTAGATCAAATACATAAACTTTAATGATCTTTACGGCATATCACACAAGCTGGGCTCTGTCTAATCACGATCTGAGAACAAACACACTTCCGGTCAATCTATATTTAATCATGTTTATTTAGGCAACCGTTTACCGGGTAGCCAACTAAAGAGACTTCATTTTAGGGGTGTGGCTGGGTGATAGTGTAAAACAGTGATGCCCAAAATACGGCCCTCGGGCCAGATCCGGCTCGCGACGTCGTTCCATCCGGCCCGCCGAAACGTCAGCACAGAGCTTAGAAAATCTTCCCCCTTCCGAAAATAAAAGATGAAAATGTATTTTTCCCTATGTTAGGACAGTCACGCTTTCATAGATAGATTGGTACCATGACCTTTTAAACTTCAATTTGAAATCTTCCTGGAAAAGTGAACGACCTTTGCTTTTTTTTTTAGGAACATGATAGTGAGTCAACATATTTGTTTGATAAGATACTGTGGATGTTTTAAAAAACAAAAACATAATGAAACAGGCATATCTGGTACCGCTTAACTCTTGGTATTTACGGTATAAGCAGCAATATTGCAATAATAGAGGAGTTAATAAGGAGGATGCATGGGACCATCGCGCAAAGACCTGTTCAAAAAGGTTTCAACCATCATAAAGGATATTTTTCTTGGGAGAAATTTATAAGAGTGTTTACTGATGGCGCCAGAAGTATCTTATCTTATATAATACAGACGTTACTTCAAAAAAGAAGATGATTACGTCCTACGCGTCATGCATTTAGTCATGCATATTAACTAATGACTTAAATTAAAAGTATGGTTGGATTCCACTGTGGACTGGAAGCAAGAGTTATTAGAAAGGTTGTCGAGTCAAATGGAACCAAGTGTCTGCAGCTTCATTGCTTTATTCACCAACTAAATCTCTGTGACAAGGGTTTAAACCTGGAGCATATGATAAGGTACTAAAACGGTTTTTTTTTAAAATCAATATTTGAGACAGAGCATTCAAAGCAAGTATCTCAACTGAACTACCACACAAAGTTGTGGGATTTGGCTATTTGATGAGACATTACATCACATCGGAATGAACTCAATATCAAACTACAAGTTGATTTCTCTTAGCATGTCTTATGCTGTCATGAGCGCTTTCGAACAACATTGCAGCTCTTCATTCAGCATGGGAAGGGGTGCATCATTCAAGTTCTAGCCTGTACCGCTCTACAAAAATACAAGCAGCTTAATATGTCTATCCCAAAAAGATCAAAAAACGATCTAATTTCTGAGGCCAATGAAGGATTATTCGCTGAAAGATTTATCGATTTTCACATTTTTAAAGAATGAAATAAGTCTTTTCGAAAATCCATTAGCGGCTGATGTGTCAAGAGCCCTGTCATCCCTGTAACTGGAACTGATTGACTTACAAAGCAAGACATCACTTCTTGATACATTTCTAACCATGCAGACAATTGATTTCTACTCCGTGGTGCCTGCAGAAACTTGTCTAAATCCGCCGAAACAAGAGTTAAGGATGGTTACCTTGTTTACAAGCACAAACTTTTTCAGTGATGAAACAGGCGAAACCAATATTAAATCCTCGTATCACGGACGAGAGTCTGGATTCAGTGCTCTGACTTAGTGTCTCATCTATGCAGCCGGATATTCAGAAGTATGTTTTCGAATAAATTTCTAACAAGCAATTAATGTGTGAATAATTACATAGAAATGATTTCAAGTCAATTTTCTTTCTTTCTTTTTAATTTGATCATTTCGGTGGTGTGGCCCGCGACACGAGTGTTAAAAATTAAAATGGCCCACGGACCGAATTAGTTTGGGCATCACTGGTCTAAAATGTGAAAATGTCCGGCTTTCAATTGTTGTATACTACAAAGCCAAATTATAACGCCATCTAAATCAATCCTTTACATCTTCTTCTTTAATCACTTAAACTCACTCACTAATGATGAATTGAATGGGAGATGGGTTTTGAATTATAATCATTTGTGTGACCAGAAATACACAAATCGTTTAGAGAACAGAAATATTGCATTCTACGTGGATTCTTAGAACGCTCATACGTCCACCTAATCTAATCCTAATTCTAACTCTAATTTAGCCGGACATCTTTTAAAAAAATATCCATATAATAAAGTACCAAAATCAGTCTCAAGTCTTACGTAACAATCTCTTGTTTACTTCTACTCTAATGAACTGGGTTGCTATAAGAATACTTCTTATCTGATGTTATAAATTACATACGTTTCTCAAAAAGATAATTACGTCCTAATCGAATACATTTGTTAATCTAGTCACGAGTGTTAATTAGGAACTTAAACTCTCAGGTTTTTGGTTTTCCTGGCTGATTCAGGCAATCTATTTTATGCTCTAATGGCACTATGGAGAAGAAGTACTTGCAAAAATGGGTTCTAGTATATAGGATAAGAAATGTACCTTTATCGTTGTGTCTGAGTTTCTTTTTTATTGAGTTGTATTTTTGCATTTGTAAGTTATGGTTCAATGTATTATTGCTACTTTATTGTCATTCTTCTGTGCTAAAGTGTCTATAAATTGCGTGATTTGACTATTGGCGTTACTCTAGTCAGATCTGAATATTTGTTTGCTATAAATCTCGAGGCCGCGTCTGTTCGAATGTCTTCATGTTTTCTTCAGTTGAAGGTTTGCAAAATGTTTTACGTTCGTATGTTCTTTCAGATTTGAAGATAATTTTATCCGAGCTCAAACATCGAGCAGGTCAACGCAGGATGGCAGTGGGCAGGGTATAAACCAAGGACCAATGGGACCTTTCGAATGACAGTCGAGTGTGCATACCACACGCCCAGGCAGCCAACCCAAACAAAGGACGCATATTGAAATATTCTAATATTCACATATACTGATGTCACATAAATTAAATACACGATTTGAAATTCTGAACTCGGAATAAGAAAAAGGGAAAACATAACATAATCTGAATATTCTGAATGAACTTGTTTGACATCTTGATTAAGTTGGCAGCTTTGAAGGACGTGGTCAGCATTCTCTAGATTAGTGTTTCCGAAACTGTGTTCCGCAGAACTGTAGGGTTCCGCGAGGCCTGAATAGGTGTTCCGCGGACTACTAGAATAATTAACTAGTAGGCCTGTTGTTACGGCGCCTTCGATATATCACGAAAGTCACGGTTGTTACCGGTCGTTGACTTGTAGCACCAGACTGCTGGAAGACAACTAAACCGTTGTTAGGCGTAATGCATCTTAACTTAAAAACTTCAAATAACTTGAATAACTTCCTTTTGTGAACAAACTAAATAACATTTTAATTATAATATAGACAAAATCAACTTGTGATTAATGAAATAGATGTTGTAGCCTTAAGTAATAATTCATATTTCTTAACAAAATCTAACTCACTACAATAAATCAACCGTTCAGTCTTCCGTTCTGGAGTCGTCTGTCCTAACTAAGACCAAGTGACGTCAATGCCACCTATATTGCATCATTCACAACCGCTAACCTCTCCCCACCATCATCATATAAATTATTATAAATACACACACACACACAAACACACCATAACAAGGCCACCACGTGAATAGAAAAAATAAGCGAAGTGCTCAGCTAAATACTCAGAACGTGCGAAGTGTTCCTTTAAGGCAGGGGTCTCAAACTCATATCAGCATGTGGGCCGCAGTGGGAAGTAACAACCAGTCAGCGGGCCGCACCACGAAAAGAGCATGTTTTTCCATTGAATTTTACGAACACTGCAGTTTAATGCTAAAATAAAGTTTTTATAATTATTAATTACATTTAGTGTAGTTTATAACATGCACAGGCAGTTTAGATTACTAAAATAAGTTGACGTTGTGTCTGTCACTAATAAAAAAGCAGAAACTATATTCCCCCCCCCCCCAAAAAAAAATAATTATAATTACTAGGCCAACTGCAGTTAGCTCGTCACTCATGTTTCTGTCCACTCATCTGAGAGAATTTGGCAGAGACCAGACCATCGACGTTAGGCATGCAGTCGCGTGTAGTGGCAAGCCGCAAGGTTGCTCTCAGATGCTCATCAGTCAGTCTTGATCGTAATGCTGTTTTGTTGATCTTCATTCTGGAGAAAAACTGTTCGCAAACGTACGTACTCCCAAACATCGCATCGCAAGAATTCTTGCAGCTGCGCAAAATAAGTTTGGAAACTTCTCTCTGGGAAGAAACTGGTAGAAAATCTGGAACGCCAACATCAACGTATTTTTGCTTCAGAACAGTGTCACACTGCAGGTCCAGTAGATCCATCTGGACTTCCTCTGGAACGTTTTTCACGTCAACTGCGATACAGCAACTCTCCGTATTCCGTTTCCAAATCAGCTAGACATGACACAAACTGTCTGTGGTTGAGAACCCGTGCACGTATGAAGTTCGCCATCTTTACGACAACATCCATCACGTTCTTCATTTTTAGACTTTTGCCACAGAGTGCTTCTTGGTGAAGAATGCAATG
This sequence comes from Biomphalaria glabrata, assembly GCF_947242115.1. Lineage (NCBI taxonomy): Eukaryota > Metazoa > Mollusca > Gastropoda > Planorbidae > Biomphalaria > Biomphalaria glabrata. The sequence goes on from NC_074718.1 coordinate 46,874,791, forward strand.
TATGGCTGCAAAAGGTCCCACCAAGCTGAGCTGATTCCGTTTCTCTACCATTAATCCAACAACACCAACCTTCTCTGAACACATTGCTGGTGCACCGTCCGTAGCCACTGAAACAAGTTTTTCTCACGGTAGCCCACAGCTGTCAATACAAGCTTCCAAATCTTGAAACACGTCGCGTCCAGTCGTCTTTCCTTTCATGGGTAGTAAGTCCAATAGTTCTTCAACAATGTTCAAGTTTTCGTCGACCCCACGAATAAATACAGCACAGTATGCGGTGTCTGTTACACCAGTAGACTCGTCCAGTGCAATGGAATATGCTACAAAGTCTTTTGCAGCGGCAATCAGTTGTTGTTGAACATTTGTCGCTGACTCGCTAGCGGCCAGCGGTTAGAATCAGGCCACCGTTCACCCAGTTTCTTCTAAAAGCCTAAGCGGTCGGTGGGCGACAGTGACACCTCATTTGCTGATTTGTGGAGTTGTAAATCATTTCACGGCTGATATGTGGTCATTGTAAATTTTATCTATTTTTTTTTTTAATTTGCGGAAGTGTCCGCGGGCCACACAAAATAGTTTCTCGGGGCCACTTGTGGCCCGCGGGCCACGTGTTTGAGACCCCTGCTTTAAGGAAACAGTTTGTGAAACACTGCTCTAGTGACACACGTTTAGTTGCTCATGCAATAGCGCCGACTTTTATCTAGGTTTGCTCTCAGTGGACAGTGACTTGAAATACCCTCCCGTCTTAAAAATTAGTATATGAAAAAGAAAATATAAAAAAATACTTTTAGAAAAAAACTGTACAAACTTTTTACCAGACAGACAGAGAGAGTTGATATACGCTTAGTAAAAAAAATGTGTGGCCGCCTGTTCGAGTGATATGCGTTTTAATGCTAGTCGACAATGACGTCATCCCCTGACGTCAGGCATGAGGTTTGGTCTGGAATGGATTATCTTCATTTCAAAATAAGTGTACGAAACTTGAAAAAACAAAACTTTAAATTGGGAGTGGGAGATCACTTACACAATCAACCTGTCTTTACAAAGCTTATATCAACTCACTCTGTCTGGTCTAAAGTTTTAACACGTTATTTCTCCCATACCCATTCTTGGATCCTGCTTAAATTTTGCACAATTATTCCTCGGTGAAGTAAATACATGAATCGATAACAAAAAAAATTAACCAATTAATCAATTTTTAAGTACTGGTAATTAAATATTTTGTTTAATGCCAACAAAGGAAATTAATCATTTAACAGTCACAGATATGCTAAATATGTAATGTGGGGTTTCGTCCCCATAGATAATTGTACACGTTATTTCTCCCACATCTATTTTCGGATCAAGTTGAAACTTAAACATTAATTTTTTTTTGTACCTAAAAAAACATGAATCAATTAAAAGTTAACCAATTTGCCAATGGACCTCATTCACCAATTGTAAACAAACAACATTTAGTCACGTGATTTTATTGATAAAACAACGGAAAAAAAACTGTCACGTGGCAACCAACATGAATTAAACACGAGATCGTTAATTATTTAGAAGAGGTAGAAAACCACGTGGCTAAATGTTGTTTGTTTACGATTCGTGAATGAGGTCCATTATATATTGGTTATCAATTATTTTGATATGGAAAAATTAAAATAGCTTCTACAATATTGAAATTTATTGTTGCGAAGGTGGAGTTCTTATTCCTATAAACGTTTTTTTTTTAAAAAGTATTTCTATATTTTGCCTTTTTCTTGTTCCTATTCGTGTCCAGATTGTGTATCCAGTACTTCTGAAAGACCTTTTTGTTCCAGGTTATTTGCATTGCTGGATAGGAGTAAGATCATTCAAAAATCTATTCAGAAAAGCAACAAGTACACTACAAACTTAAATTCCTGTTTTTTTTTTATTTTTTAAATTAGATTTTAGATCTATATCTAGACTTAGCTATCACAATGGCTTGTTCAATTAAATGAATCATCTGAACATGTTAAGAGGTGGGGAAGTTAACAACGTACACACATTCTACATTCGTAAAATGTTTTATATGTTTCGGATGTTCCTTCAGGAGTTGAAGATAATTAATTGCTAGTCCAAACCTCCCGCAGGACGACGGGGGATGGGAGCGGGCAGGGTTTGAAGTTAGTTTGAACCCGGGACCCTCGATGAATCTGAACGACAGTCCAGCGTGCAAACCGCACGCACCGGGCAGCCATCCACGACCAGGCAGCCATTCAAACAATGAATGACAATAGATCTATATTTGTTTTGATAGTATTCCTTCTTATTTAGATCGATCTAAAATTACTTAATTCGAGATCATCTAAAATTTAGAGCATTTAAAGTTTAAAAAAGAAAAAGCGAAGACCAGAAAGTGAGGACTTAAATTATAAATGATGGCTCCCCATGTCTTAGAAGACAATGGATGCTCCCATTAGATCTATAAATACGAATTAGAAAAAAAGATGACTTCCGCAACACGTTTTTATTATTGACGTCTGAAACTAAATGACTAGCTAGCTCTATTGACTATTAGACTTTAATTTACAGTCTGGTATATAGACGCTAGATATTTCATCACGGTAATCTAGATCTTTATAGTTACTAGATCTAGAATCTACTCTAGTATTTTCTGAATTATTCATAAATTTCATACATTTATAAATCGATGGCGATGAAGACCACAGCCCAGGTCGCCCCAGGTACACTCACTCAGCCGCGAGTGGTACAGTGTAAGTCAGTGTAACTGTAATGAGTGTAAGTTCAATATAAGTTCAAAAGTTGTAAGTTACTAGAGTAGTTTATGCTATTCGGACACCTATAGGCTATAGGCCCAAATTTGAAAGTTTAACTTTGACAGCGCATTATTTTACAATGGTTTGACATAGAAAAGAAAATGACGTATATCAAAATCTTCTTTACTTAAACTTAAAGGAGAATAAGGATGACTACTTATATTTGTTCCCCTAACCTATATTTGTTATTATATTTAAGGTCAAAGAGGCCGTGTGTTTTCATTTAATTCGGACACATTTGACCCACATTATTTGATTCCGGACACCATAATTTATTTCGGACAGTCTCTATATTTAGGCATCAATAAACTCAGATTTTAATTCTATATTATTATTAACATTAACTAAATTTTAAGATCCCCAGGCATAGCCCCTCACATGAAATCATTAAGATGTTTTCAAACTATGCATAAATACGAACACACAAAATAAAAATATAAACACACTTATTCTACCAAAATTAGGTCACTGGAATAGTTATTTCTGCACCGACTTCTGGAATTATTTTATGTTTGTTTATTTTATGTGTGTTGAATGTTTGGGGTTTTGCATGATTAGATGTGTGTTGAATGTTTGTTTTTTTGTTTATTAATTTAATAAATTTCTAATACAGATGATCTTTTGTAGTATAGTAGGCCTAACTGAATCCTCTATATTCTCTCTATATAAATCTAGATCTATCTAGTAGGTCTAGATCAGTTATTCCCAAAGTGGTCTATATAGACCCCCATGGGTCTACGAAGACTTCCAAGGGGTCTACGAAAGTGAAAAAACAAATTGGGGGTCTATGAGATGTCCACGGGGGTCTACGATAATGGATTTCATTTAAGCACGTTGTGACTTTAATATTTACATCCTATTAATTTAATTCTTCACACTAACATATAATGTGTGCATAAGTTAATCCTTTAAATATTTATCCTGCTATTCAAACGAAAAATTGTTGTATTTAATTTCAATAATTATTTAAGTAACTTAATTGTGTCTACATGTAAGTAATGTTTAGCAAAAAGAAATATAAACTGTATAGCGTTGATTATTTAAAATTGTTCATTCCTTCCTTATCAAACATGCCAATTGCCTTTTTATGGCGATATTAAACTAATTACTCTTGAGAATCAACTGAGACAATGTCACCCTGATAAAAAAAATTAGAAAAACTTAGACCCACAAAATCTCTTCAACATCATATAGAGAAGATCATGGTTTGTGGGTGTCTTACACTATCTGTTTACTTATAGCAAAATAGGCGCTTGGCTACTGAACCTGGGCTCCTGGATTCGAATCTCTGTGAATTTTTAATTTCATGATTTTTAAGGCTCCCCTGAGCCGAGCCCACCCAACTCTAATGGGTACCTGACTTATGTTAGGAAAAGTAAAGGCGGTTGGTCCTTGTGCTGGCCACATGACACCATGCTCGTTAACCGTTGGCCAAAGAAACAGATAATCTTAACACCATCACAAGATCTGAAAGGGAAACTTCACTTTTTTATGACAAAACACATAAAACATTAAAGGTAAAACATTGATTTTACCAGCCGTTGTAGTTGTAAACACTGTTTCACACAAACCTACACCTGGTATTATTAAAAGAACTGCTTTAAGCAACACTACAGTTCAAGGACACGTCAGTGGCATGAGTTATAAAATTAAAAGCTTATTATTATTTGCAAACCACATATATACAGTTTGGGATCAGCGGTGTCACAGGCTATGACAGGGTGTAGTGATGTGTGTTGCAAACTGCATTAGAGTCGCCGGCTCCTTTCTTTTTTTTTACTCAGGATTGACCCACAAAACCTTTCCCATGTTTGAATTTAGTTGCAAGGCAGGAGAGTTTTGAATTCATTACTTCGGCTAGGTGGGTAGCCAGCCAAGGCTAATGAGCCCTTCATGCTTGACGCTTACTGGCTTTGCCCCTTCTCCTGATAGTGATAACATGTTTGCGGACTCAATATATGAGCAACACTTGAAAGATCAAGAAATACGCCAGAAACTGCTCTTTGCGAAAACTTTATTAAATAATTAATATTTAATGTTTGAAGCACTACTTCATTGAACAACAAATTCCTGTTTGAAACACATCTGTAGCAACGGATGATAAACCTGCAAAAAGACATTTCCAGTTTGTTTGGTGATTCCTGCAGTACATATTAATTTTTATTTAATAGGTTTCAATTTGAATTTTATCAATAAAAAAAAAGATAGATCTCTATAATTTAATATGTAGCTTTAAATTACTTTTTCACTTTTCAACTCACTACAGATAGAAATTAGTTGTAAAACAATGTTGTTGAATTTGAAAAAATTTGTAAGTTAAACAGGGGGTCTACCGGAAACCAGAAAACAAGGCAAGGGGTCTACGAGAGAAAAAAGTTTGGGAACCACTGGTCTAGATCTAAGCATTTAACTTCATTCAATGTACCAAGCTCACTCCAAACATTTGCCCATTGATTCTCTATTTAAAAAAACAACAACAAACGAACAAATATAATATAAGATCATTTTTATTGATGTCCAAAACTGGCTGTCCGAAATAAATTTTGGTAAGAAAATCGTAATTTAATTCGGACACCGTATTAATTTTTTTTTGGTATGGAATTAGAAAACTTGGCTTATGAATCAAATAAATTAGCTCAAAAAACAGAATAAATATTGCCGGGCTCATTAGTATAGACTTAGCCAATCAAAAAAAAAAAAAATATATATATATATATACTCTAGGAAGAGGTAAAGTCATCCGGGTAACATAGAAAAAAACAACAATCTGACTAACAAATTTGAAATTCGTTTTTCTTACATAAAAAGACAGCTAAATGGAAGGAAATTGGGTCAGAATCATTGGAAAATGGAAGGAATAGCACATTATACAGCGCGCTAGTTTTATAATACATATTAAAATAATTATTTAATGACCACAAAAAAACAGCGAATGTCCGAATTCATGTAATGTCCGAAATAAATAAACTACTATAGTAACTACAGTGACTCACAGTGACAGTCTGAGTTAAGTTAAGAGTCAGAGACAGTCTCTTACTCACACTCATCACTGACGACACTGACATCAGTGAGTAACACTTACAGTACAGTGAGTCACAGTCACAGATTAAGAGTTCAGTCTCACAGTAACTCACACACCCACGCCAACACTAGTCTATGATATAGATCTAGATAGAATCTATAAGTCTATATTCTATATATCTAAACTAAGGTGTGTTTCTCCATACAAGATCCTCTGGAAAACTATTTAATGTATCAAGGCTGCGGGCAAAAACCAAGGTTAGGAAGCTACTCGTCAGGGAACTCCTGTATGCTGATGATGCAGCTATTGTGGCTGATTCTGATATTCAGCTACAGTCCATGGTTGACAAACTATCTGCTGCTTGCCAGAAGTTCGGCTTAAACATCAGTCAAAGCAAGACTAAGATACTTGTCCAAAACACAAACACTGCACCTCAAGTAAGCATTAATGGCCAACCACTAGAAGTTGTTGATCACTTTTATTACCTTGGCTCCATCATATCCAACAACACTCTACTGGATAAAGACATAAACAACAGGATAGCCAAGGCAATGGCCACCATGTCACGGTTGCAGAAAAGAGTCTGGGACAACATATTGCTGACTAGCAGTACCAAAGCCCTAGTCTACCGGACCTGTGTGTTGAGCACCTTGCTGTACGGAAGTGAAACATGGTCAACCTACAACCGATGCCTAAGGCGGATCTTTAAAATAAGGTGGCAAGATAAGATAACCAATGAGGAAGTGCTACATAGAGCAGGATGCCAGGACATCCGCTCTGTTATCAGCAGCAGACGCCTTGGCTGGCTTGGCCACGTTCGTAGAATGCCAGTAGGTCGACTTCCACAGGACATCCTGTATGGCGATCTAATAGAAGGCAGGAGAGCCGCTGGTAGCCCACTTTTACGTTATACGGATGTATGCAAACGCGACATGAAGCTCTTCAAAATCGACACTGGCAACTGGGAAGAGGTGGCACTGGACAGATCCACATGGAGAGAGAGCATAAAGGAAGGGTCACAGATTGCAGATGTCATACACAACAGAAGCAGAAAGAAGGGTGTAGAAATCTAGATCAATGTGGTCCCTACTACTTAGTACTAGATCTAGGTATTCTAGTATTACAATAACACTTAGTAAGAAAGTGAAAGTGCTGCCTGTAAAGTGTAATGCTGTATTGTTGCATGATGTAGAATCTTAATGCATCTAGAAATTTAGTCTGACCTATGACTAAGTCTGTACGATTTATGACATTATGTATTATCTATATGATGATCACATTATATTATCACATATATGATGTCCTGATAACTAGGTTTATCACTACATCTATATCCTATAGATCTAGTCAATAGAGTCTGAATAAACTCATTGCTGCGAAATGCCTGCAACAGTATTCATGATAGTCAATGTGACAATAATATGATTCATAAAGACATCTAGATCTAACTACGTCTATAACAGTTAAGATTACTGAGAATTCTTTGATATGACTTGAATCAATCTAGATCTTTAATTAAGTCTATAACAATAAAGATTACTATGATAACTTTGATATGACTTGAATCTATCTAGATCTTTAACTTAAGTAGTCTTATTCTTAGTCTCAGAATCAGAGAATGGCTGTCAACTGTCTTTGTTGTTGTCACCTTCTCCTTTCAGCTTCTTCAGAGAGTATGCTTTTCAAGAACAAGAATCATGAGTCTATAATATTCTTAAAATATCGTTGCTTTAAATTTAGAATGTAGTTTAGAGTTTAGTAAAATCTTTCCATTCAGATCTCTCTTTAGCTTTTTATCTCTATGCCGAAACTCTAAGTTGTTGTAGATCTGTCGCTATATCTTCAATCCATTTTATTTATGTTCTGCCCTTTGTTTTTTGTTGGTATACTTTTTTCGCTCCTCTGTTCTCTGACATTCTTTTGGGCAAATCTTCCCAATGTAATCTGATCTTTTTTATACATTTTTCTAAGGATTCGTTATCTCCAAGTATTTAGCAGAGTTTCTGTAGTTTTTGTCAGTGCCCAGGTCTCACTTGCATACATGGCTACTGGTCTTATGATGTTTATATATACTTTTTTTTTTCTTTTCATTGATATACACTTTACTTTTGCTTCTAAGTATGTGCTGGGTGCTATAAAATGCTTGTAGCCTGCTGCTAGTCATTCCTTTTATTTCAGCCAATAGGCTATTTTAAGATCTGCTTAGCAAAGGAAGTTTTATTATTATTCTCCTGTGTCTGCAACTCTTAATAATGAACCAATTAGTTCATTTTTTCCAATACATTCTGAGACAATGATCTTTGTCTTAAAAAAAATAAAAGTATCATAAGGTTCCCTTTGATTCTCCAGACCATCACACTAATGAAATAACACAATAATTTTCTGGCAGAATGATCTCCACCTAACAAACCAAACTATGTCAGTGACATTACTTTAGCAGACGGTGCTACTGTTTGTCAACATCACTTGTTTTTTTATTTAGCATGTGAGGCTACTGAAAAACAAATCCTCTCTCAATATTTTTTGGAAATAAATTTATTTGTTTGGTTTTAAATATTGTAATGATTCTCTCCAACAGGCCTTCTGTAAAACACAGATCAACACAACACATCCAACTCAAGAACTTGACAACAAGAGTTCCAAAATAATGTGGTTCTTAATAACAAACAAATCACATCCAATACTACACAATTGGCTACAGGATACACTGGCTAAAAATGCTTTACTAAACTCTAAATTGCTGTACTGCCATACTAAACTCTCTATCTATTCTGGACTCATACTGCTTCACTTGAGAATTCACTATCCCCTGTCATCATCTCTTGCAATTCTTAGGAGGTTTGTGTTAGGATGTAATAAATTTTCAAATCTGAAGGAATATCAGAAACATGTAAAAGCAACAAACAGCATGATCGATGACCACATGAACAGGCAGGCATTCATCTGCATTACTAGTATCTAATTCAATAGATATATATATATATATTTTATATATATAGATTTATATACTAATATTTAATTATTGTGCTTTGTAGCCTAGATATAGCCTAGGTATTGTGCTGTATACTGTGAAATATATGTACTGTATAGCCATATAGTGCTACAGAATGTAAAATATAGCCTAGAAATTGCACTATAAATTTAGTTTTTGATAGAGTTACATGAGTTTATTTGAATATATGATTAGTTAAAATTAAGTGACCATGTATTCTCTGACCCAGTTTCTAGAGTCAATAGCTTGCCTTATTTTCTGTCAGTAATAAACATAAATATAAATAAGTTGACACTTGAGTTAACTTGAAATTTTCTCCTTGATTTCCTTCCCTTAAGTATACTGCACTATTCAACACATTCAGAGAGGAAGCAGCAGCACAAACTTCACAATTTTTGAGTCTTTCTGCTTTGTTGTTGTCATGTTCTCCACTGTTGGATATGGAGAATTTTCCCCTGACATTTGGCTGGGCCAACTCTTTATGATTCTAACCATTATCCTGGCCTTTGTTTTTATACCTAGCCATGTAATCATACTCAAGTCTCCCAATCTAGCTAAGTAAAGGGATACTTTACTTTACTACAAACATTCCAATGGAACTCAAACATTTTAACTCATTTCTTCTAACTGGTTCATTGTTATAAATCCATTCTAGATTCAAGGAATCTTAGCCACATACATGGAAAGAGTTAACTGTGGTGGAGACTACAGTTTGGGTCTATCTAAGATCAAGAAGCATGTGATTGTCTGTTCTACAACATTATCTTTTGACAGCCTGATAGACTTCCTGAATGAGTTTTATGGTAATCCTAACTTAGAGATGAGGCCATTGCTTAAATATAGGACCATTAATAGCACTTTAAAAGAGTTGTACTTTAAGCCTCTTATAAAATAACAAAACTACTACAGATTTGATGAGGTAACCTCAGCTTGGGAGTCATTTTACAGAAGATTGAATCATATCAACTTGCAAAGAGATATGTGGCTAAATTTTTTAAAATTGAATAACAAAATAGTTTAATTTTGTCAGCTATTTCGCTTTGATTCTCATGGCATAGAACTTATAACAAAACAAACACAAATGAATAGTTAGACTACCACATGATAAAGAAAGGCTTGAGGTAAGTAATCTTTAATCATGGGTTATGTTGGCAAATGACATGCAGGTTTTTTTTTGTCTTTCTCCCACAAAACTTCAGAGGCCTCTAGAATATGGCAGGGTTGCAGGTGGTCATGACTTCCACAGTATGATGTGGAGGGTTATAAGGGAAAACCTGCACAATCTATTCACCCTAACACAAAAAACTTCCCACAAGCCTCAGCTGAAGGCACGGTGGCTAAGCAGTAAAGTCTAGTAATGTGCTTCTCCAGTTCCGCCGTATGGTAACGTGGTCGATTTGATTTTCTGTTTTATTGTCTGGTGAAACCCATGTCACTTTGTGGCATTTTTTGTGGGGGAAAATGCTGCCTCCTATCACTAATTCATTAAATGTGAAGAAGTCTGCAAACATTTCTCCATTTTCATTTATGATGCCAAGTCCCAGGGTGCCCATACTTTTCTCTCTCTCTCTCTGTGTCACTTCCCACTTTGGCATTCAAGTCTCCCATGAGGATCAAAACATCTCTTGTAGGTATTTTGTCAACTATACTTTGCAGTTGGTCATAAAATGTATTTTTGTCGGTATCACTTGCAAGGTTGGTGGGAGCATAGCACATAATGATATGAACATTTTTGAACTTAGACAAAAATTTTGCTCTAATTATTCGTTCTGAAACTGAGACTTTTGAAAGCTTCCTTGTTTAGTAGTAGTGCTACACCATTTTCATGTAAGTCATCTTCTTTTTCCTTTCCAGAGAAGAGAAGGGTTTCTCCTGATTGCAGTCTTGTTTCACCGAATGTGTTCCATCGAACTTCACTCATTCCCAGGATCTGTAGTTTGTAGTTGGCCATTTCCTTTGCAATTTGTGCACATCTACCTGGTTCTAGTAAAGTACGGACATTCCATGTTCCCAAGTTAAATGCCGCCTTCTGAATAAGGAAGTGTTTCTTTTTCATTGGATTAAGTAGAGTGGTCGGCCTCACAGGATTCCTTCGACTTTCCCTGCATAGCTTCATAAGTCTCCTTTGTGGAGCTCTACTTTCGCCTCTGACAATGTTTAGTGTTTGTGTTTTTGTTCTGGTTTCTATAACACTATTTTTTCAATGGACAGGTTGTTAGCCTATCAAACAATCCCTGTGTCCCGGGAAGGGGGATGCACCTTTTGTCTGGCCTCTTTCCTAGCAGACCTGTCTGGCTTGGTAGTACCTGCCAGGAGTGATGAGCTCCCGCCGGTATAGCTCTGAGGGTCATTGAGGCACTCAAACTGTCACACCACGGCAAGGTATGTGCATCAGGTGTGCATCTAGCGCGTCAGACATTTACACAGCTAAAACCAACCTGGAAATCTCCTCACATCTCAAACAAGACTAAACTAAGAATCTTTAACTCTAATGTCAAGGCTGTCCTACTGTATGGTTCTGAAACATGGAGAACAACTGAAGCCACAACAAAAAAAAAATACAGACCTTCATCAACAGATGCCTGAGAAATATCCTAAAAAATACACTGGTATGACAAAGTAGAAAACACCAAACTGTGGGAGATGAGTGGACAGAAAAATATAGAAGTGCCGATCTTAGAGAGGAAGTGGAGATGGATTGGTCACACCCTTAGAAAAGATACCAGCAACAGAGCTAGGCAGGCCTTAGAGTGGAACCCCCAGGGAACAAGACTCAGAGGAAGACCAAAAAGAACATGGCAAGCAGTGTACTTGAAGAAGCAGAGAAGACCGGTAAGAGCTGGGAAACCATTAAAAAACTAGCAAGAGACTGTGGAGAGTGGCATGTTTTTGTCGAGGCCCTATGTTCCATGAGGAACTCAAAGGAGTGATGATGATGATGGAAACTGAGCATCACTAGTCTTTGGCAAACTCACAACAATCATTTTTCAAAGACATGAAACAGCTGGGACTAAGGGTTTGATTATGTCAGGGTAGACAAAATCATAGGCAAATACAATAAGTTCTTAGCAACTTGAAATATGGTGTCTAAATGTAGCCTTCTTTATTTCATTGTTGTAATGACCAAATGATGACAGACAATTAATGCGTGTATATTCCGCATTCCACAATTTTCATTCCAACAAGGACATCTGTACAATAAAGTCTCTATTTTCATATTTATATGTATATATTTTTAATTTTTTTTTTTTCAGATTAACAATTGACATCCCCCCATGACAATGTCATCAGGTTTTGGCAAAACAAACTTTCACATCTGGCTAGAACCAAGATCTTTGTGCTGCTTAGAATGGGGAAATTGGGAAAGGTAAACTTAGATCTTAGTTGTTATTTTGAAAAATTCAATTTTTCTTAGCACTCTCATAATATAACATACCCTTGGTGAAGCAAAATCAAACTTGCTGCCTTGCAGGATGTGGAGGGATCTACAAAGGGTTAGAGCAGCTTACACAAAAATAAAAGGCAGCTATTGATAGAGGCAAAAGGCTCACTCCCCCAGACGGTTGTGCGCAGGGCTAACAACCCTGTCATATAAAATTAATACTCTGACGAAAGCTTCAATTTTTCTAAGCACACTTATAATATAACCTTATGTCTCTCATAACATACTTTATGGCCAAGATAATTAGGATGTATTAGAATGCATACTCTAACAAACCTCTGTCTAATAAAGATAGAGAAATTCTGGATTTTGTAGGGCATAAGATAGTACAATAAGAATGCAAATATAAATAATATGTCAAATAATAGTAGGTCTAAAAAAATACTGTAAAATAACAAAACATGTTTTTCCTGCTAACAATGTGTCATTTACTGGTTCATCTATCTCTGTGATGTTTTTGGATAACAATGTTGAATTGAACTTATCAAAGGGCAGTAACTTTGGTCTACACTACATATAAAGTTCAGTTTCTGAACAACTTACACATCAATGTTATAATGTACTTTTGTTATGCAATCATTGTGTTTTATTTGTCAGGTCTGTCCACATTGTGCTTACAAGAATGCCACCAGGTGACTTAACCAGTTAGTTAAACTCTTGGCAGAGCATGCTTCAGGAGGAATATTCAACTTCATTCCCTTGTGATCTTCTTCCATTGACCCATATGCTTTCAGTCCAATAGTTGTGTTACTTGAAGACCAGTAAGTATAATAAAATATTTTTATAAGTATAGGCAATGAAATAATAAAAATTCCTAGGTCTCATCATCTCATCTCTGCCTGTTGTCTTGTCTGTGGCATAGGCTACCAACCAGCTTCCCCTAGGAGTCTCAATTCTGGGCGAGTCTCTCCAACTGCTCTCATGTCTTAAAAAGATAGGTAAAGTTCCCATTTCAGACCTTGATGCATATGATGTTAAGGTCATCTGTTTCTTTGGCCAACAATTAATAAGAAAGGTGTCATGTGGCTAGCACAATTACCAACCACCTTTACTTTCCCCAACTAAATTCAGGTACCCATTAGAGTGGGTGGACTCTGGGGTGCCCTAAAAATCCTGAACTAGAAATCCTAGTCTTCTCTGAGTTTCAAACCCAGGATCCCCAGGTTTTGAAGCTAAGCACTTAACTATTCAGCCACTGCCTCCCCCTCCCATGTCTTGACCATCTTAAACCTTCAAGCTGGAGGTCCATCTTCTTCTTGGTCTGTGACCTCTGTTGATTTGCCATTTGTTATTACTGAAGCTAAAGGTTTTTCCCTATGCCCAAACTTCCTCCTTTCGCAGCTGGGCTTTGGATCGTCCTATGGCGTAGTTTTCTGCACAAAATATAGTAGTTTTTTTTTTCGTGTCACATCTTTTCATTTTTAGTTGTTTTTACTAGTATGGGTTTATAAAGAAATATCTTGCATTAGTATTCTTTAGGAGTACTGTGACAGCTCACATAACCAAATCCCTCCACTTTACCTCATCAGCAGGTGTTCTTAGCAGGATATTAAGATCCATTATTTTGTTATCCAGCCAGATTGACCCTTTCTTCATGTTCCCTCCACTGTACCTTGAAGAATGATTTTGGGCAATGAGTCATGTCTTACAATATGACCAAACCAGCTCATCAGCTTTCATCTCTTCACAGTATTGAGGAGCTCCTCCTTATTGCCAGTCAGTCTTCTTTTCCTGGTATTTGATACCCTGCATTTTTCTGTTCTATTCTCTCAAAGACTTGGGTTTTTCTTTCAGTCAACCTCAGCATTAAATGTCAAACTTTAACAACCTTATAGGAGAACATAGACCACTAGTCAAGAATAAAGTTTTGTGTATTTAAATAAAAAAAAAAGTAATGAGTCCATGTTAGATCTAGCTAGTTTGAGGTATTGAATTTTTTAAGAGTTTACGCAAACATGTAGTCAGTATAATATGAGATGAAATGAAGACTAGCCCAAACCTTCTTGTGAAGGCAGCCTTGGTGTGGGAAGCATTGAGATCAGACTGATGTACATATCACACAACCAGGCAGACATCCTCACCATTTAATTGCATTTATATATAAAGTCTAGTTACATGTGATTTACATTTTGTCAGTATGTCACAATGGAGTAGATCAATCTTAATGTTGTGTCTGTTCCAGCGTGGATGATCTCCTAGCGGCTAGAATCACTCAAGACAGTTACCTCTAGTGGTTGTCAAAAGAAATCCTGATTCTAATTATGAAGGGAAAGAGTTTCTAGAGGATTCTTCCACCATTGTTGCCATTCAGAAAATTGTTAGGTAATACATTTCTTCATTGCATTACAGTAAAAAAATAAATTTGTTTACTATGCAAAATAAGTTCTGATATAGATTTTGTTTATTTATTATTCATACTAATAAAGTAACGGATGCATGCATGTGTGTGTGAACAATCTATCTGTATTGCCCTTATTCTTCATCTTTAGACTCTCACATATTGTCATGGATAAAAACTAAATAGTTTAATTGCTTTCTAATTAACAAATTATTTTTGTGCATTTCTTTTTTTTTTATGTACATATTTAGCTAAAGAATTACCTTTTGACTGAAAAAAACTCATTTAGTTTTAGTTTTGTTCCTTAATTATTGAATTCATACATGCAGACACTATGCAAATAATGTATTGAATTTTGAATATTTATTGTAGATCATTATTTGGGACAAACATGTTAAAAACATTTTACTAGCTCCAGAGTTTAGACTTAGTTTAACTTCAAAATCTTTATCAATAGTTAATCAGTACGCTAGTCATCAACATTTAGTTTGTTCTATTCTGCTAGACATAGACCACTGTCTTTTAGGTCTTGTTGCTTAGTTTAGCTCGAATTTTCCATTGTCCTCTCTCTATGTCTCTCTTGTTTTTTCCTTCTGTCCCTCTTTCTTTCACTATTCTTGTCTAGGTCAGTGTATTGTTCTCATTCTAAGTATGCAAGTAACAAAAAAAAGTTGTAAAAAAAAGACAATCCCTCCTTTTTTGTAAGAGGGATTACTTTGCTCGTAACTCTTAATAACTAATTCTTCTTCTTCTTCTTCATCGTTCTCATTGTTATGTTGGAGTGTTCATATGACTAGACCAATACATGAGATGAACTGCGCGGTGGTTTCCAAATCAGGGAGCTCTCCATATAGTTTTCTTTCTATTGGGGTGATTTGGGGCCAATGTCTTATATGGGCCTCTTGGTAAAGAGAGCAGTTTTGGAGGACGTGGTCGGCATTCTCTGGTGATACTCCACATGGGCAGATTTCACTGGCTCCAATTTTGAGCTTCCGGTGCATGTGTTGTCGCATTCTGTTGTGTCCGGTCCTGAGAAAGATTAGACGTTGGTTTTGTCGGGATAGCTTATAGTAAGCTTCATCTTTCTTGTGATTTGGATGAGAGCTCGTCCATTTCTCATTTATTTTGTTTACAATTAATTTCTTCATTTCTTCTGGATAGAGTGCAGAGTTTATTTGAGAGTTAGTTCTCCCACTCTTGGCGAGTGTGTCAGCCTTCTCATTTCCTTCTAGTTGTATATGGGCTAATATCCATTGAATAACAGTTTTTTTGCTCTTGTTGTTGAGCTTTGTAAGTGCTGTTCTGAGGTTTTTAATAAAAGAGGAATCAGAGTTTTGCAAGCTTTGGAGGGTTGTTTTTGCATCGGTTAGCAAGACAATCTGACTGTGAGGGGAACTTGGATGATTTGCTAGCATGGTAGCAGCTAGTGCTAGTGCTTCCCTTTCTGCTCTGTGACTGTCAGAGAGCTCTCCAGTTGCAATGGATTTTTCTAGTTTTCCTCCATCTGGCCATTCGATAAGTATTCCAGCTCCTCCATTTGTGGTGGCTTTATGGGATGAGCCATCCGTGTAAACTCTGATCCACTGATTGCTAGGGTAATTGGTATGTAGAAAACAGTTCACTATTTCCTTGAGCTCTGTTGGTCTGTAATCAGATTTTCTTTTTATGTTTTCAATATGGTCCCTTATAGTAGGAATAGGGCTTTTGTCCCAGGGTGGAAATTCGTTATAGTGTATCGAGGATTCCAGAGTAATTTTTTCAAGTTGGTGTTTCTTTTTTAGGTTTAGAGATTCCTGTATGAAATTGGTCCTTTTGAGATGTTTTTTGTGCCAGTTTTGTGGATTTTTGTTCTAAGTGGGTGCCTTTCAAAGGTTTCCAATTTAGTGAATTGGGAAAGGATTTTTATTTCTCTTCTTTCATCCAGAGAGATCAGGGCAGCGGTTTCCTCCATAGTTCTAATGGGTGTTGTTTTGATTGCTCCTGTCATTATCCTTAAACCAATATTTTGAACCTTGTCTATTTTTCTTAGGTTGGTTTGGGCTGCTGAGCCCCATGCTGTGGCACCATATTCTAGTACAGGTCTTACATAACTGGTATAGGTCTTTTTCAGGATGTTGTGATTAGCTCCCCAATCTGTGCCAGCTAATTTTTTCAAGAGGGATAGTCTCTGGATGCCTTTACTCTGTGTTTTATCTATTTGGTTTTTCCAGGTTAGTCTCGGGCCATAGGTGACTCCAAGATAAGTAGGGCTGTCATTTTTTTCTAAAGCTTCCTTATCTAATGTTAATTTTATTGTTTGTTGTTTTGTTGACAGTGAGAATATGGTATATGTTTTTTTTGTGTTAATGGACATGCCCCAGTCTTTGGACCAATTATCAAGAGCATCTTGTAATCGAAATTTCGATGTTCCTACATATTCTTCTGTGCTAATTAAGGCAAGGTCATCTGCATACATGCTGCTTTTAACTTTTTTGGGTAGGTTTTGATTTAGATCGTTTATGAATATTAGGAACAGTGTTGGGGATAGGACTCCTCCTTGGGGGATGCCATTTTTTATACCCACTGTGTGGCTTCTTTGTCCTTGCATGCAAACTAAGGCTTTTCTGTTATTTAGGTATTCCTTTATCCAGTTGTACATTCTGTGGGATATGTGATGCTGGATTAGCTTGAGCAAGAGACCTTGTTCCCAGACTTTGTCAAATGCTTTTTCTAAGTCAACCCACACAATTGTTGTTGGTTTCTTTTCTTGAAAGCCGTCTTCTATTTCTTGTGTGATGAAGGCAATTTGATCTTCTGTTGATCTGCCTTTTCTAAAGCCAGCCTGGGCTTCAGTGAGTAGGTTATTTGACTCAAGGATCCATGTCAGCCTTCTATTTATCACTCTTTCCATCAGTTTGCAAGTACAGCTAGTGAGGATGATGGGACGGTAGCTATCCAGTTTATTTCTTGGTTTGCTGTGCTTTATTATAGGGATCATAATGGCTTTTTTCCAGAAGTTTGGAATTCTGCCAGATTTCCAGCTAGCATTGAATATTTGTAGCAGTTTTCTTTTGGCTTGAGGACCCAAGTGAAGAAGCATGTCATTTGATAATTTGTCTGGGCCCGGGGCTTGTTTTGGTTTGAGGACTTTTAGGGATTCATCTAGTTCCTTCATTTTAAGATTAGTGGTCATTCCCAAGGAGTAAGCTGGATTGTTTTCTTTAATTTTATCTTGGATTTCTGAGTTTACATCTTTATTTCTACTTTCATTAATTTGTATTTGTCCTACGCTTTGGAAAAACTTAATGAATTCATTTGCTGCTATGTTGGAGTTCAGACACATATTGATCTCAGACTTTTGTATATGATAGAGCTAACCATTTTTATCATTGTTCTTCAACATCAATTCTGTTCTTAGGTTGTTCTAACAATATGTCAAATGATGTGGACCCGTGATGTCACAGCTATTCTTAGAGACTCTCGAACAGTTATCAGGGGAATGAGGGACTTCGAACAAAGAAGCTTTACAGTAAAAATTTTTATTTGATTTTATATTTCACAAAACTTATCTTTTCTACCATTATGTATCAGCACTTAAAATATATCAGTACTTTCAAAATCACTTTCTATCAACAGGAGTTAAATCTTCTAGCTGGGGCAGTGAGAGGAGAACTTCCTAAACTGGCACGAGCTACACTCTGCGCTCTTATTACAATCAATGTTCATGCACGGGACATAATTTCAGAAATGGTGAAAAAACAGGTCAGACATTTTTTGACATTGAACTTTTTCATCTTCCTAATATTATTAAATTCCATTTGATGGCTAAATCAATTTTTTTGACATCATTAGAAAATACATATTGCTTCATGCAACAAAGACCTCTTCTTAAAAGATGACTGGTGAAATGTGCATTAAAAATATTTTTAAATGAAATGTATTCATTGTAAAATCTGTAATGACAACACCTTATAGTGCCCCAAGTACCCTATCTATCCCTCCATGCTGTGCAAAAAGAAAGACCATTTTGTGTGACCCTTGAGGTAACAGAAATGTTTCACATGCAGCCCTGAGATTACCAAAAGCTTTAAAATCTTGTATTAGAATGTAATATCTATAGCTAATATCTTAAAAATAGTATGTCTGAAAAAAAATCAAAGCTTTACAAATTAATCAGTCAAATGGAATTTTAAAAACAGTAATCCATTGTAAAAAAGACAAAATCCTAATTGTCCCAAATGTGGTTAATTATGCCTATATTAATCAGCACTCAAGACTTCATGGTCAAAAAAAAAAGAGCATTTAGAAAAACATCGTTTAAATAAACACAAGATCTTCTTTTTAAAAAGATAGAAAGGAAAATCACAAGTTACAGTTTCATTCTTTCGCTTTTACAAACTGTGTTTTGGGAAAATTTTTTGTTTTTAAAAATAAAGAATAGTTTCGGTAATGGTGATGAAATGTAGCACAGTGCTTTACCTCTTTTACATTTGTAACTATAGGACTCATTTTAGTCTCTTTAGGTCTGTGTCATTATCATCTGCATATAAATAAAAAATCTTTCTGGGGATCAGTATAATGCTAGGAACAAAACAAAAACATTTTCTTTTCTGCACATGAATGGAAACATTGCATGTGCATTCAAAACATTTACAATCTAGAGGAAATATATCTTATATATATTTCAAGTTGTAAGTTGTAGCTGCTGGCAGTTTTAAAATCTCTTTAGCCAAGTTTTTTGGTGTGGCATTTCTTTTGATCTACTAGATTCATGAATCTCTTTGGCCTTCTTTCATTTGTTTGTTAAATGAAGAAACAACAAAACTTGTGTTGACAGGTATCAGAACTTTTAAGTTTTGAATGGCAAAAACAACTCAGATATTATTGGAATATGGAAGTGGACAACTGTGTTGTCTGAATGTCAATTGCTGTCTACACCTATGGCTATGAGTACCTTGGAGCCTGTCCTAGACTAGTGATTACACCTCTGACTGTAAGTTTATTGATATGGGTATCGTTGGACTATTTATATTTTTCCAAGTGACAGGCATATTTGTTTGATCAATTGATAGGATAAAACATTTGAATTAATGTCAGGATAAAACATTTGAATAATATGACATGACCTGACTAATTTTCAGAACATGCCTACCTGACTATTTGAGGATTCAAGTGGATATTTCTATTGAATTAAAAAAATAAAATATTTGAATAACTAAGTTGACATATCCATTTCATCAATGATTATTAACTGGGCAAACACGTTTAACAAATTTACTGAACACAACAGAATTAATTGCTAATAAATTCTTTAGTTTTAAATAAACTTAATAGCAATGCTTTTAGTTTAAAAAAAAACAGCTACCACTTTTGTGTAGATCCCTACTTCTAAATTGTAAATTCTCAGTTGCTTAACTAGCCTGAAGATTTTATGATTAACATATTAGTACCTTATTCATTAGTAATCTAGTAGAATGGGAGCTCAAAATCTGTAAGTGATGCCAGATGTTACTTTTTGACAAATAGTTATAAGCACAATCAAAGCACAATCATAGAGACATTGACAAAATTTTTTCTCCCTCCTAGAAGGATAAGTTTCATCTTTCTAGTTTATGCATTAAAACAGCAACCATCTCTATCTTTAGTTTTCTATTCATGCCACATTGCTCATTCATAGGACAGATGCCATCTCTGCCTTATGGGAGCCCTACAACTTGATCTAGGTGGAGCACCTGTAGGTCCAGCTGGTACTGGAAAGACTGAAACAACTAAAGATTTGGCTAAAGCTTTGGCTATATGGTGTGTAGTGTTTAATTGTTCAGACAGCTTGGATTATAAGGTGATTAGGACCTTAAATATAACTATGTTTCTTTTATAAAGACTTTATTTGAATTAGTGAATATTGAATATTTAGTTCAAATTGTTCATTGACTTATTATTATTATTATAGCTTTTATATAGCGCTACTTTCATGCTTATAGCATGCTCAGAGCGCTTTTGGTCCAATCTCATTTGTGGACCGGTGGGGGGGAGGGGGTATCTAGGAGTTGGTTTTCCGTGCTGCCTTTAGGCAGAGACACCATGGCTGAGGGGCAGACAAACCATAGCTAAATGGTATAGAGAAGCTTACTTTCATTGAAAAACACCATGGCTAATGGCTTACATACAGACATGTGACTGATGAGACTGGGTGACATAAACACTACAAAACTGAATGACATATAACTCCACAAGGCTCAGTGACTTAGATAATTATATAACACAATATATTTTAAGATAAATAAATTCTATAACAGAAGTAAATTAATCCTCTCTAGATTTATATTTTTGTGTGTGTTTTTATTTATTATATGCTCTAGTGTTCTAAACTTCATGTATTTCTTAATATGCTATTGGAAGGGAAGGCTGCTTCCATTTTCATTAGACTAGGCTCACAAGTCTGATAAAACTAAAACTCACCCCAAAAAGATGCAAGTCTACAATATATGCGTTCTGAGTACAAAACATGGTCAATGTATGTGAAACAAGTCCCCACCTCTGCCAAGTGGATGTGATCAAAAGGAAAAAAAAAAACAACTTTTGTGGTGATCCCTACTTTTAAAAAGAAAATAGTTGCTTAACTCTCTTGATGATAAAGGTGTGATCATCATGTACAAATGAAGCTTTCAGAATGCATCAAATCATATTGTTGTAAACCTGGTGGTGACACAGTTGGGGGTAGTGCTGTGTGTTTTTAGCCTACTCAAATCGCCACAGTCCAGTGCAGGATGAGCGGTCAACTGTGACCAGTGACAGTACACGCCAGTTCGGCAACGACCTGTGTGTAAATATTACGCACGCAAGTCATGGCGATTGTGATCATTCTGAGTGGCCAAGAACGTTCCATCCCATTCTAGAAGGCCGGTAGAGACTCTATATAAGAGTGAGTGTGTTAGAAAGACTGCACTTCACGTTACCTCACAATGTGACCAGACGAGGCGAAGTTAGAGACAGACGGTGTGTGAAGTCAGGCGGAGCTAGGCTAGGTTTTGGACAGTTAGTGTGATGTTGTTGCCAACCGTACAGTATTTCTAATGTATTTGAAATTAAATTGCTACTGTTACTTTGGAGCCCTGATGAGTTGTGAGGTTCTTTGAGTTTGTTGTGTCGTGTGGTGCAGTTTGAAGAGAGCCTGGGCAGTAGAGGAGAGATCGTAACAATAACGAATAGAAGAGCATATAAATGCTTGGGAAGACATGGACATAGATCTAGACTTCACCATGTGTAGAGAAGTGGTAGAGAGACACTCAATGAACAGCCATGTAGCAGCAATGCAGCAATGATGTAGCAGCAATGCAGCAATGATGTAGCAATGATGTTGCAGCAATGATGTAGCAATGATGTTGCAGCAATGATGTAGCAGCAATGCAGCAATGATGTAGCAGCAATGATGTAGCAATTATGTAGCAGCAATGATGTAGCAGCAATGCAGCAATGATGTAGCAATGATCTCAGCTGACCTAGCCAGTTAAATGGAAAAGACTGGAACTACCAGGTTCTACATAGTATGCATTGGCGCTATAGCCCTAACAAGGAAGGCTCTATGGGATAGCCATAGTCATCTTAGGACAGAGGTCTGTCAATGATGATAATGATTACTCTATGGCAGTGATGCCCAAAGTATGGCCCGCGGGCCAGATGACGTGGTTCTATCCGGCCCGCTGAAACGCCAAACCAAATTAAGATAATCACCCATACCTTCTGCCCCCCAAAAAAAAGGTTGAAAAATGTAACTTTACCTACGTTAGGGCTCTCTCTTTTTTCTAATGGATTGGTACCATGACATTTAACACTTAGATGTAAAATGTAACAGAAAAAGTGAACAGATCTTTACTTTTTTGTTCGGAACATGATAATAAGCCAACATATTTGTTTTATAAAGAAAGTGTGGCTGTTTAACAAAAAAAACCCCAGCATATGAACAGCATTATGAAACAAATATAGCGGTATTGATGGGAATATTTAACACAAAGAGACAAGAAAATGGGTCGGTGGGAAAAGCTAAAATGTTGCTCACATTTGAAGTAGAGAAATAAACCCATTTTTCGATGCGTGAAAAAAAAATTCAAATATCCCATTAGTTAATGTAAGTACTACATCCATGGGTTTCTCATAAAATTAGTTTAATGTCAATTTCATTTCTGCATTTATTTTTGTTACTTTTTCGGTTATGTGGCCTGCGACACGAGTGTCGGAAATTAAAATGGCCTGCAGGTCGAATTAGGTTGGGCATCACTGCTCTATGGTTTGACTTCTTCAGCTATATTAAATACTGTTTTATTGAGCAATTATTAGATGTTAAAATTTTATGTTATTTTAACATAACTGATAGTTTCAATTTCCATTGTATTCTTCCAGATGATGGGAGGATTCTTCTCTGGGCTAGCACAGTCAGGGGCCTGGTGCTGTTTTGATGAGTTCAACCGAATCAATATTGAAGTTTTATCTGTTATTGCTCAACAACTTATTACTATCAGAAATGCCAAAGTAGCTAAGGTAGGAATCAAAAGTACATAAGGCAGGATTCAAAAGTAACATAGGCATGAAGCTAAAGCAGCTAATATGAAGCATGTCTTACCATCAAGGGAAGTGTCAATTATAAAGTGTAGCCCAAAAATAAATAAAATAATAACTAATCAAGATAAAGTGACTTTTATCAAAATGTAATTACTTTAATACGGTTATCATAATATAGGATAAACTGTAATAAAGACAAAAAAAAAATTAGCAAAAGAATCTAATGAGAAAATAATATTTTCATATTGAACATTGTGCATGAAAGTAAATACTTGGGTTCTAGGTTTCTGAATGAAGATTTCTTGTGTTTTTATTAGGTCTAACGACCCAGATGAAAGTTTACCTTTATTAGATTACACTTCGGCATGAAACTCAAGACCTACATGTTTTTTTGTTGTTGGTTTTTGGCGTAAAACTCAAGGACTACATGTTTGTTTGTTTTTTTGACATGAAACTCAAGGCCTACATGCTTGCCTCTTGTGTTTCAATCTAGTCCATTATTAATCTCCATTATTGCCTACTAAAAGAAGAGTGTTTTTTTTAAATATTATTTGGAAAGGGAGTTAAACAATCAATGTAATTAATCAGACTAAAACATTGTTCTCTAGAAAAAGTGGCGAACATCGTTAGGCTTAGTTTTTTTGGCAGTATTATTTATGAAAAGTGTTGCAGACTAAGAAATAAATAACTTCAGTTGTACAAGGCACTGTAAATAAAAAGACACCATATTAACTCCAATAAGTCCATCATTATAAAATACAAAGATCAGTGTGAGAAAATGTACCTCATTCCTATAATTTTATTCAACTTATTCTGCTCCTCACAAGTCTATAGACTTCTCTAAGTTGTAGATTTTGAATAATGGGATTGGAATTTTTATACTAAATACTACTGCAAACTTTTCATATTATAATCAGTAGATACAAGTGTGTATGTAAATGTGAATAAATCAGCCACTCTGGTTTAAAAAGCGAAACAAAATCAATCTTTCAAAGAGTTATCAGAATAACACACCAATATTTCATTAGAATAACACACAAATATTTCATTAGATGAACACACCAATATTTCATCAGAATAACACACCAATATTTCATCAGAATAACACACCAATATTTCATCAAATGAACTCACCAATATTTCATCAGAATAACACAACAATATTTCATCAGAATAACACACCAATATTTCATCAGAATAACACACCAATATTTCATCAAATGAACACACCAATATTTCATCAAAATGAACACACCAATATTTCATCATGGGCAGTGTTTTTGTTTTACTTATTTTTCCAAATTCTGTGTCAAGCAGTTTCTTGTATTTTCTAATGTTGCAATTTAAAACTTTCATATATTTTCTTTTTTACACCACACCATATATTAATATATTCCTGAGATCATCATAATCATTTCCAATTTACTGTTGACTATTCATTATCATTACCTCTGTTTTAGTGATGGTTTGAGAGGTGGGTGCGTTTATTCTAAGTTTTAAAATCCTTAGATAGAAGCTTGGTAATTGCATGTAGTGCATGTATGTTTCCATGTAGGTTATGGTCAAGGAGATTTGTTAATGAAATTGGTTAACCTGATTGGTGTTAGAAACAATAAAAAAAATTGTCTCTCTCTTTAGATTACTAGACTGGTAAGAACAAAGTTTTCTATGTTGTCTCCCTCTATAGCTCAATAGGTTCATGTTTGAAGGGCGTGAGATCAAACTGGTTCATACATGTGCAGCCTTCATCACTATGAATCCTGGTTACGCTGGACGGACAGAATTACCTGATAATTTACAGGCTTTGTTTAGACCTATATCAATGATGGTACCAGATTATGGTAAGATGATGAAACATCTAGAAGGTCTTTTCCTTAGTAGTATTCAAAAGCCACAAGTACAACAATGGCTAAGTGTTTAGAAAAATCCCAAAAGGCCCAATTCTGCAACTACATATGATGCCTGTCATGGATGCCTGAACAAACTGTTCATTGTGCAGAACAGGCCATTGTCGTGTATTGTCTTGTACTTTGCATGGTTCGGGCCAAAGTTTGACTCCTAAGGACATTTATTTATGTATTTAATTTATAAGACAACAAAAATAGAACCTAAACCTATGAACCAGTTTAAAGTTGAGTGATCCTTTTGAATGTTTTATTACTTTTATCTCTGGTATCACATGCAATTTCTTTCTCAGCCTCTGATGGCTTGGATCTTATGCTAGATTTGCTATATTGTCTCTCTATTTAGATGATGGGAACTTGGGCTAATTCATTTCATCTCCTCTCAATATTCATTCATTTTCAGCTGTAAGACAAATGAAGCTTTTTCCATTAATGCCATTAGTCCTTATGTGTTCTCTTTTTCTTTTAGTTTATGTATGCAGCTGCAGTGTTTATTATATATCATTTTTATCAACTTACAGATGATGTTTATATGTAGTTTATTGTCACTCCTGTACAAAGTGACTCCTTGTAGATAAATTATTTCCAGTTCTAATATTTTATTGCTTCTTTTCTTTTAGGTCTGATTGCTGAAGTTATCTTGTACTCAGAAGGATTTGAGTCCTCCAGAACATTAGCCAAGAAAATGGTTCAAATGTACAAACTGTGTAGTGAACAACTCTCGCAACAAGATCATTATGACTTTGGTAATAACCTTGACACATTCATCAATAAGTATTTCCTAGAAAAAAAGTACACACTCATAAATAATAATGTCCTAAAAATAGTAGACACTCATGAATAATTATATCCTAAAAATAAAGACATGTACACACTCAAATAAAATATGCAAATTTATGATAATATACACATTTTGTTCTAGGTATGCAAGCTGTAAAATCTGTCCTGGTTATGGCTGGCAGTTTAAAAAAACAGAATCCTGACAAACCGGAAGATGTAGTTCTGATTCGAGCGCTTCGTCATAGCAATCTTCCAAAGTTTTTATTCAACGATGCTAAACTGTTTCAAGTAACTCGGTTTTTACTTTTTCATTTATTATTATTATTAGTATAAGTATCACTATTATTTGTTTATTTTTATGCTTTGAACTGTTATAAAAGACTAACAGCTATATATATAAACTCTTCCAACAAATGTCAAAACAAAAGAAAGATGAAGTAAAAACCACAGTGTTAAGCCCTGTAATAAATGTGAACCATTTGATGAATGGATAAATCAATCTGTTGATTAATAAACCACTACGTCTATTTTTGTAGGCCCTACTTCTGACTATAAGCTTACTGAACCATACAATAGTAAAGACTGTATATTATTATTATGCCATAAACTAAATTATCACTCATATTACATGTTAATAATGTGTATTTACTTACATGGAGCTTAAGCTTTTAATTAGTTTTTAGACAAACATATAGTTATCTATGAATTATCAATTCATTTGTGGAAAGTTTTCTTATGGTTTTATCACCAGCATTAAACAGAATATTTCTTACAGATAAATCAAAATTTTAAAAATTATATTTTGGGTGGAATAAAAAAAAGTATTAATAATGTGAAGAAATAGTTATGAAACTTGTTCACTGAGTGGTTTTATGTTTTGCAGGCCATACTTTCAGATCTTTTTCCTGGTGTTAACATACCAGAACATGATTCTGGCCAGCTGAAAGATGAGATCATGAACATCCAACTAGAAATGAAGCTCCAAGTGGTGGACACGCAAGTTGTGAAAGTGATACAGTTCTTGGAGACTATGATTGTCAGACATGGTGTTATGTTAGTTGGACCAACTGGGGGTGGAAAGACCACAATTTACAGGGTAGTGTATTACATTTGTAGCCATTCTAATTGTAGTGTTTTAGAGCCACTAACTTAAAAACACTATTCGACAATGTCGACCCTGGGAAGGTACTGGGCTTTATCCGGGAAGTGGGGTTGTCTACAAAGATCTGATTTATGAATCTGTGAACATGTACTATTTACATTAGATTTTTACCAAATTATTATTTTTACTACCCTTACTATTTTAACTGTGAATAGACATTGATTTTAATGATTTAACTGTATAGAATTTAGCCCCTGTTATGTAGAGAGAGAGTAGTCCTTAAGGGACTGCAGGCACGACATGGCCTAAATTGTGCTGATGTGCCTAAAATCCAAATCAAATCAAATCTAGGTACGTAAATATTAAACTTGTAAGTTTTCATTCACTCTGTGACTTACACAATTCTCAGTCATCACATTCAAGCATATTTTCTACAAATGAAAGATTGCATTTGTTTTTAAATTAATGACTTTATGTTCTTGCATTTGAAAAGTTTGAAACAGGGCCTAAAAGCAGAGTTTAATGATGCTAATAAGGAATCCATCAAAAGTACATGATCTACTAAGCTAGTATTTAAAAAAAATATATAGTCATCTATCCACATTATGTCCTTTTGTTGTACAATAACCTTGTTTCTTAGGTCTATACATTGAAAGTTAATAACAATCAATAATTAAACATATTCAATATCAACTTTCTCTGTGGCACCAGTGAGACAAAGACCAGAAATAAAAAAGGCTCCTCCCTTGGAATTATGTATAACAATTTGAACAAATTTAACTCTTTCTCTCCATAATTATTTACCACATTCTGGTGGAATCAACGCTGGTATCGTCAGTAGGAGAGAAAGAGTTAAAATATATTAAAGACTATCTTTTACACTTAGAACATTTAAAGATGGACTGTTAGATGTAAAAAATACATGTGTTGTTTTAGCTATTTTGGACAGATTCTGAGTTTTCTGAATTTTTTCATGATGTAGGTGTAGGTTAAGAATCATTGATATTTTAAGGCAATTATGTCTTACAATGCATACAGCTGCTAAAGGGTTATCTGAAATTTTTTACTCAACCAAAATAAACAATTATTAACTGTTGTCAAATTTTCTTTGAAAATATTCTAACAGCATCATTAAAATGAAAAAAGAAAATAAAAGACAGTTATTTGGAAAGTAAAAAGAATCAATACAAATTTTGACACCTGGCAGGCTTTGTTGTGCAGTTGTTTAAATGATCTGAGCTCTTTGTTACCTACCCCTGATGTTTTGTAGGGTAGTCAGACTCATTGCTAGTTATTTGGTGCAGTTCCTTCCTAACTATTTAGCTTGTAACCTAAACACTTTTTCATTCTGTTCATAATATTTTTTTTACACAATTTAAAAAAAAAAAAATATTCAGTTATTGTGAATGAAAAGATTAACTACTGCCAATGCCTAAAGTTTGGTGAATGTGTATTGTGTAGTGTTTGTGCTTCAACCTTATTAAGGCATTAGATTAAGCATCAGATCTGATATTACATTGGAAAAGACATAACATTAGAATAGGTATAATATGTATTTTAATTCTAAATCAATTTACCTTTACCTATCCCTTAGTCTGTTGGACCATTGGGGCACCATGGCAAGATTCATCGACTGTCTTTCTCCATTCCTCTCGGACCTTTGCCTTAGTTAGAACCTCTTTCAATGGCAGGCCCATCCATTCTTTTATGTTGTCCTCCCATTGATTTCTCTGTCTGCCTCTTCTTCATTTTCATGGTACTAAATCAATAAAAACCCTATCTATGTAAGCAAAAAAATGTTTTAAAGTTTTGATGACTTGTTTCATTAGATTCTAGAAAAAGCCTTGACCAGTTTGTACAATCAAGGTGTACAGAATGAATTCTATCAACCAGTTCATGTGTATGTTATGAATCCAAAATCTATTACTTTGAATGAATTATATGGAGGTGTGGACAAATACAAAGTATCTTAAAGAACTATATCCATACCAGTAAGAACAAATTAGTTTCAATGTAGACTTAAGAATTCTCAACATTTAGATCTGTACTCTTATTTTCCAGGTAGATATCAGCAAAATAAACTCATTTTGTAAATTGCTTGAAGCCATTTTCTTCTACAAGCTTGGTCAATTTGACTGGTCACTAGAATCCTCCAAGATGTTTCGATTTCTGTGCCAGATCTTTGTGTTTTGTTACCTTTGGGCTCTTGGGGGTAACCTCAATGATGAGTACAGAGATGGCTTTTGATCTGTTTATACGACAACAATTTGATGAAAATCAAGATGCCAAGGTAACTGAAACAATATTATGTGTTGATAGTTTCAATCAGATATTCTATTTATACATCATAGACAATTTAGTGCTGAACTGGCTCATAGTTGATTTCATTGTTAGATAATATAACAACAAATTTGGACCTTAAAGAACTGGGTATATTTCTTCTACTCACTAAACCTATTGACTTTATTAAAAACTAAACCCATCTAGTAAAAGACTACATTGGTAGTGATAGTAGAAAACAATTAACAAAACATACACCAAGGAGTCTTCTTTATAAGCATAAAAAATAGTTTTTTTGATTGGATTCAGAGACGGGTGAGTCTTGAGTGCATTTTGAATACTGGTGCTTGCTTATAGCTTACTTCAGTGAGTAATCTAGTAGCTGGAAAGAAGTCTAGATGTAGTGCATTCTAGATGCACTGCTGAAGTACTATTGAAATGACAACATGTTCTGTTTAAATTTGATGTTATGTTGTCCTTAAAAAGAATACTGAAGTTATGAACATTGAAATTATTTGCAAGATGGAGTGTTTCTCTATTACTAATATAACCTTTCAGCTGCCAGGAACATATCCTTTATGGAGCTATTACATTGAGGTGGACTCAAAGAGAATGGATCTGTGGGAACGTCTTGTCTCATCCTTTCGATTTGACAAATCCATTTCATTTTTTAAAATGATGGTGCCCACTGTGGACACAGCACGTTATGGCTACTTCCTAGAGCGGTTACTTTCTGTTCAAAAACCAGTGCTCTTTACAGGAGGGACAGGCGTGGGCAAGGTAGTATGAAATTAGTTTACCAATTTACCTTCATTAAAGATATGATTATAAGATGTTGATTTAATGTTTTTGTTTAAACTATAACTAAAAAAAAAATGTTGCAACTTCTGAATATTTCTTGATTGGTTAATGTTTGTGTAATTGAAATAATTGACTGCATATCTGAAAGAATGAATATATTGTCTCCTTCAACTTGCTCTAGTCTGTGATAGTAAGAGATTTACTTGATCGCATCTCTGAGAGAATGAACTACGTACCAGTTTACATTAACTTTTCTGCACAAACCAGCAGCGGAAGAACTCAAGAAATTATTGAAGGGAAGTTGGAGAAACGAAAGAAAAATGTTATTGGTAAATTTATTTTTTTGTCTATAACTGTAACATTTTAACTTCTTATACAGTCTTATGTTTTAAACTAAATGTCTGATCTCAGTTTTTTTTTGGGTTTTTTTTGTATGTCTTTTTGGTTAATATCCTGACTTATTAATTTCTTTATTTACTCTCTCAAGATATATTTAGTACTAAAATTAATTTCAGTAATTATAAAATTAAATATCATTTTATGCTAAAAATTGATTACTTAAAATAAAATAATTTTCTATATTTTCAAAACCCTACCAATTGAGTCAAGGTTTGCAGGCTATATAGGCCACTGTTTTGATCTTATGTGCAAAAAGAATCGACAGGGGCTTATTGCAAAAAAAAAATTTACATGAAGAGCGCAAGTTGAGAAAGAGATCATGTTCTTCCTCAACTACTAACAAACATTTTGTGTTCAACTGCTAATATGCACTTCTCTAATGACCAACAAAAATCTTTTAAAAACTAACATATATGTCTTTAATGACTAACACACATATAGTTCTATAACATCTTCAATGTTTGAAACACATATAAAAAAAAGTTATGTTCACTTGATACGCTTTGCCAGCTATGCTTTAAGGATCTAGAGTGGTTCCCTGCCCCAAATGATTGTCTGGATGGGTTACATCTGTTTAACAAATGATGTCTGGATGGGTTACATCTGTTTAACAAATAATGTCTGGATGGGTTACATCTATGTATAAGTAACACACTTCACACATTGCAACAAATGCATTCAAACAATTAGTAGAACAAACAAAATAGGCTACATTTCTTTTTTTTTTAAAGTTACATGGCTTGGGGTAACAAATCACCCACACACAAATCACCATAATTGGATCATGGTTGTGGCTAAAAGCAGTATGAAAAATAGACTTTGTCCTTTCAATATACCTGCTGGTGGTGAAAGAGTGGTTTTTATATCCTGTTTTGGACAGTTCCAATAGCAGCTACAACATTTTTTTTTCCCTTTCAGCTTTGGCATTTCTTTTTATAATGCCCTGACCCAATGAACTCAGCAAGCTGATTTTTAGTCTATGCTTTGTGTAGTTTTAGTTCTTTTTTTCCTGATTCTCTCAGGTCTACCTAGTAAACTCATGAAATGTTTCTGAGGCAGTGATCAGTTGCACCATTAAATGTTTTTTTCAAGTTCTTTCAAGAAAACTTGTCAGGTCTTAATTTAACCTGCATTTCTTTTTTCTTGTTTGCTTTCCACACATCAACTGTAGTTTTGTTTTGTACATAACATTGTGCTATTAGGTAGTTCAGAGTAATGACAGCATAGTGACATGGTATCTGCTTGTAGCCTAATAGTACTTTTAATATTTCCCACATGCTTCATCATGATTGGAGGTCAACATGTCCTAGAGCAATTTTTAATACATTAAATTAACTAACTTTTTGATTGATTGAAATTAAGAATAAGAACAATTTCAATGTTTAACTAATGCATGGTAACATTATAGTCTAAAACTGACCTAATGTTTCAGTAGTATTAATGTTTAATTACAAAATTTCAGAAAATTGAACTCCACTTTTAAACAATTAAAAAAAACAATACAGTCCAATAGATGTAGGTTGGGAACAAAGAAGTGGCAGGGGCTATAATTGACCATCATTTATACATGTTTCTATAAGCATCTCAACTGTAGTCTTACATTTTCGATTGCGCATCAGATTATGTTTTTTTGAGGATTTGTGACGACCTGCCCTTTTGACTTAAAGCCCCGCCTTTACTTACATATTTGTAAAATGTTTTACATGTTTCGAATGTTCTTTTAGAGTTGAAGATAATTATTTCCTAGTCCAAACCTCCTGCAGGATGAGGGGGATGGGAGCGGGCAGGGTTTGAACCCTGGACTATTTATAAATCTGAACGATAGTCCAGTGCGAAAATCACATGACCATGCAGCCATCCTATCCTTAATGGCTGTTACGGTGCGCATCTTAGTGTGAATGTGAAATGGTGCGATTGCGTGTTGAAAGGAAAGAAGAACCGAAATGGAGGACTATGAACAAGAAAGTGTTTTCAGTGTTAATAAAGATTAAAGTATTTATAAACTGTGATTTGTCGTTTACATGTCTAAATAGTCTCATCCAATATGAAAACGTAACAAGTGGCGCCCAACGCAAAGGTAAAACCCACGTATCCCTCTATACACAGTGGATCTCCTGTCAACAGACAGTAGAGATAGTAAAGTCTAGATCTAGAGACAGGAGAACATTCGATTCGATATTATTAGTAATCGACTATGGCGGACAAGGCTGAGATAGCAGCGTTGAAGGAAGAGGGAAGGTTGTTGGAGCTTGAAGGGGCAGAACTAAGAAAATACGTACAAGAAAGGTTGATGGAGAGGGAGAGATTAGCTATGGAAAGAGACAAAGAAAAGGAGAGATTAGCGATGGAAAGAGACAAAGAAAAGGAGAGATTAGATAAGGAGGACAAAAGAGAAAGGGAAAAAGAAAAGGAGAGATTAGCGATGGAAAGAGACAAAGAAAAGGAGAGATTAGATAAGGAGGACAAAAGAGAAAGAGAAAAGGATAAGGAGATAGTAGCAATTGAAAGGGAAAAGAAAAATGAACTGGTCGCCATTGAAAGAGAAAGATTAGCATTTGAAAAAGAGACAGCAAAGAAAAAGTTAAAAACAGACCAAGGAAAAGAGAATGATAAAAGAAAGAGTGAATCTACAGGGAATAAACTGGCAAAATATAAAGGTTTGATATTCAACGAAGACAAAATGGACATAGACATTTTTTTGAAGAAGTTCGAAATAGAAATGAGAGAACTGGAGTACCCTGAAGACAAATGGACATTCTTATTGTCGAGATCATTTACAGCGGAGGTGCCTTCAAAAATATGTATGAACCAGAGTAACTACAGCATTGTGAAAGAACAACTACTTCGAACTTTCGGGAAAACAGAAGCTTTCTATCGCCAACAGTTTGTTAATTGTGAGATAGAACCAGAGGATGACCCGCAGACCTTCTTGGACAAAATGAGCAGCCATTTCGATAACTGGATAGAAACCGCTGAGGTAGAAAAAACCTTTGACAGTCTTAAGACATTTCTCATGCTGGACAAAGTGATGTACGAGTGTCAGGAGGAATTAAAAATATTTCTGTTGGAGAGGAAACCGAAATCCATAGAAGACATAGTAAGACTGATAAGGGCTTATAAAGTGGCACATCCCGAGAAGAAATTATCTAGAGGCAGTGATATAGAAGAAATAGTTGCATTTAACAGAACATGTGAGACACAGAATAACTCTCACAGAACAAGGGAGACACATGATAGACAGTATAGAAGTGGTACATATGAAAGACAAAATGATAGCCGCAACGGAAGATATCAAGGAAACAGACAGGAAAGAAAGGACTGGGAGAAAGGTAGAATAGAGCAAGGCTTATCATTGTCATCTGATACTGGAACATTGGAGATTTTTCAGACATTCGTAGGGAACAAGGCAGCCAAGACCATCAGGGATACTGGGAGCACTATTATTGGAGTGAATAAGAATTTAGTGGAAGACCATGAATATACAGGCGAATCTAGGAAGTGTGTTATGTTTAATGGGAGTATTGTACAATTACCGATTGCTAAAGTTAGTATAGACACACCGTATGTTAAGGGGACAGTGGAAGCTTGTGTTGTAGATCAGGGTGAGATAGATTTAATTATTGGGAATATCCATGGGGTGAAAATATGTTCAGTAAGGGAGATTGAGAATTGGAAGAAATATTATGGGATAAAGTCTACGCGAGGTAGAAATGGGGATGTGGAAGAAGACATAAAATCTCATACATCAGATGACATGGGTAGCAGAGAGCATGAGAAGAAAGAATTAACAGATAAGGTAGAAAGCAATGCAATAGGAATGGGTCCAAATCAAAGTAAAGTAAGGCAATCAGTGGTACAGGGAAAGCGATTTAAACCCACATATAGACGTACAAGTCCATACATCTTATGCTTTAATTGTGGGAGAAGGGGGCATATTAGAAGACAGTGTCAACAATTAATTAGAATTAAGGATTCAAGGTACAATAGTGAAGAGGCGTATAGGAGAAAAGAGAGGGATATTAGCAGCCTAGAAAACAGTACAGCTAGAACATTCGGTAGTAGGATCACAATGGGACATCATTGCAAAGGAGAGAAGCGGAAAGGATGGCATGTCAATAATGTTAGAATTATATAGATATGATGAGAAAAGGTGGGAATGATGGACATTAATTACTGTTCTATTCTACAATGAATAAATATATGTGTAATGAATTGAATATTGTTGTTACAATATGCATGGAGCAAGATAGACTTTGTTTGTTAACTATTTGATTGCGACTGGAATGATGGTGTTTTGTACAGGCATACGATTATGAGTGGGGAGTTGTATTAATAGAAATATGATTACTTATAGATATATGTTAACAGAAGTGGTTTCAATTACTCATAATAACAGTTATTATTGTGATGAATATAATTGTTATTCCATGTTGGAATATTATTGGTATTAACATGACATTGTGTTTGATTTTGTTTAGTTATTACATTATGGTTTTATATGTTACCGATTTGTTTTAACTTGGAATAGTCTGATAATATATTCAGTGATTTGTAATTTGGACGTTCGATGTGCATCGAACTTGTTAAACAGGGGGGGTGTTACGGTGCGCATCTTAGTGTGAATGTGAAATGGTGCGATTGCGTGTTGAAAGGAAAGAAGAACCGAAATGGAGGACTATGAACAAGAAAGTGTTTTCAGTGTTAATAAAGATTAAAGTATTTATAAACTGTGATTTGTCGTTTACATGTCTAAATAGTCTCATCCAATATGAAAACGTAACAATGGCTGACATACAAGACCATAGTAGTAACATACAACTCTTGAAAAGTACCAGTAGACTTACATCTTAATTCCTCAAAACTTTGATCAATGTTCATTATTCATACCAATGTCCTTCTGTCATGCTTTTCTCTGTGTACAGGTGCACCTCAAGGTAAACGAGTGGTCATATTTATTGACGATCTCAACATGCCCAAACTGGACACGTACGGCTCTCAGCCACCTATTGAACTTTTACGACAGTATCTAGACTTTGATGGTTTATATGACAGAGAAACAATGACCTGGAAAGAGATTCAAGTGCTAAAAATAATTGCGAACGTTTTTTTTTTTCATAAAGGATAACAAAATGTTTACTGTTTGAGTGCATGTGTATGAGTTGAAGATTTTTGATTAAACTGATAATAATAATAGTTTTATTTATAAAGCGCTGTTAACAAACAAAATGTAGGCTCAAGGCGCTGTAACAAACACAAACACGACAATAGAAATGAAAAACTAATCTAAAAAAGTTTTAAACAAGTAGGTCTTAATGTCCTTCTTAAAAGTGGTATAGCATGTTGTCTGTCTGAGATCAATGGGGAGTGTGTTCCAAACCTTGGGTCCGTGCACTGAAAAAGCCCGCAGACCGTAGCTTTTGAGGGAGAAACATGGCACCACTAAAAGCGTTGAGTCCATTGAGCGTAGGGCTCTCTGGGGGACTTATGGAGTAATCAGTTCTCTAATGTACAGGGGCATCTCTTTGTTTTTATATACACTGATGACAAAGTGTGGCGACCTTGTAATCGATTCTTGTAAACTGATGTACCTGGCATGATAACACAGCCAAAGAACAATGGGGAGAGTCTTGCAATGTGGACCACTTTTTTTTACCCTTTATATATTTAGAGGGTAGCATTCTTAATATACTGGCTCGCCATGATATAAAATGTTAAATAATTTTAAAAGATTCAGAATGGCTCATACTGGAAACCCTCTTTGACTGCAATTTTGAAATCATTAAAACTAATTCTACCTTGGACTGACAAGCTGTGAAGAGACTATAAAGTTGTTTTAAATAGGCATAAATATAAAAGTATTCAATTTTGTCATTGCAAATATCATTTAAAGAATTCACCTATCCCTTAGCCTGTTTAACTGTTGGGACACCACGCATGATCTGTCGACTGTCGTTCTCCATTCCTCTCTGGTTGTTTTTTTTTGCCTTTAATAGAATCTCTTTCAATGACTGGTCATCCATTCTTTTATGTTGTCTTCCTATCTCTTTCTGTGCTGCCTCTTCTATTTCCTGGTTCTGTTCCCTGCAGAAAGTTTTTTGCGAGCCCTGAAGACCTTGTGGTCATAAAGGAATATGGTCATAAAGTTTTAGTTTTCTGTTATTGACAGTGGTTAGCTGGTCATCTCTGGGCCCGATTGTCATTGTGATCCAGTATCTAATCTTTTGTTTATGTTTCAGTCTTTGTATGTGATAATTAGGATCATTCTGTAGCATATATCTATGGCCAGGATCCTCCTCTATAGTTCTGCAGTTCAAGCATATAAGAATGTGGCCATGGCCAAAGTCTGATTTAAGTGTGGAGGGCTATACCTTTGTCTTTCTAAATTGCTATGAGTTAACCAAGTGCTCCTGTGAACTGGCCAGTAGTTCAGTTTTGGTTTCTTTATCTGAAACAATAGCTCTTAGGTATTTAAATTTACTTGTCAACTTTCTTTAAGCCTCCAATACTAATGTCTGTTGGCTATTAGAGTCATAATTAGTGTTTTTTCAACATTGATTTGCACACCCTATGCTGTGGAAGTCTTGTCTTTGAGCAACTAGTAAGCTAGTCCCTGCCAGACCATCTATGTATTCAGCAAAGCACAAGTTAGTAATTTTTCTTCCTTTAATGCTTGCAGTACCTTTGTAACCTTTGATGTTGAAAGCTTTCTTAAAATCTATTAAGACTTGACAGAGTACCCTGAAGCTTAGGATTTTTTTCTGTTGTGCTGTGACCTTGTCTAAACCTGCTTGTCCTACTAAAATTTTTGTCATCTATTGGTTTTAGATGGTATAATATAATTTTTAACAGGACTTTGCTGGGATGGCTTATGAGGCATGGTAGTTTTGACAGAGTTGCAAATAGCCTTTTTTTAGCAGGGTGATGATGAGTGATTGAAACCAGGGCTTGGGCCAGTCTCTTGACTGCCAGATCCTGTTGCAAATCTTAAAAAGTGTCTTTATCATCTTTACTCCTCCAGCCTTGTAGAAACTTACCCCAAAAAAAAGTATATATGTGTGTGTGTTAATGTCATTAAATGATGGGATAGATTTTGATAAGAGAATAAATAGGCTTTGCAACACAGAAGTTCAGATGATCAATTTAATTCAAATATTTTCACTCAGCAAAGAGTTTCAAGTAGCACTTTTAATATTTAACATTCTTAAAGATATTTTGAGTGTTTATTTCACTTAAGAAATTTGGTTTGAAATGATAGTCCTGTTTCTGAATCTATTCTGAAGTGAAAGTTGGGCTACCAGAAGTTATATTATCAGAATTATATAGAGAATTTAGTGCTGCCAAGAAGGTACAGGTGTGGAGATATATAGGCTTTCACAAAATAATCTATCATCAAACCAGAGAAACCATTACTGACAATCAGCAAAGTGGACATATTTAATCCTGTGTTCAAGATTCCATGAAATAATCTTTCAAATTCTCTTTTAGTCCATTTTAAAAGAAAAAAAGCTGATGCACTGCTACACAGCTTTGTGCACTGACTCAAACAATTTTTTCTGTTACAGGATGTAACCCTTGCTGCTGCCTGTTCGCCTCCTGGTGGCGGTAGAAATCCTGTGTCACCAAGGTTATTTCAACATTTTTCCATGTTCACCATCCCATCCCCAACTGAAATGAGCCTAAAACAGATGTTTTTAGTAAGTTGTTTTTTTTTATGGATACTTTTCTTTAGTACAATATTTGTTTTTGCTTTTTATGTGTTTTCGATGTTCCTTCAAAATTAAAAGATTATTACATTGTAGCCCAAACCTCCCTCAGGTAGTGGAGGATGGTGACTGTGTTTGAACTAGGAACCATTCAGACAATAGTCCAGAGCTCCTACCGTATCATCAGGCAACCATTTTAACAAGGGCCTCACTTAAACATGTTATAATTTAATTTTTAATGGTATTGATATTTTATACTTAAAATATTAATATTGAGTGTAATATATATTTTCAGTTAAAAAATAGTGATTGTAAATTGTATTGACTGCATTCTCAAATGTCAGGGTAAACTGCCTGGTCATTTAGTATTTGTGAATGTTGTCATATTGGTAACTCCTGTCAGGTCTGGACTAGGATGTTCTAATCTTCAATTCAGATAGAATGTCTGTCCTGTAACACACATTGAAATAAATTACAATTTATTGAAATATAAAATGTTTTCAACTATTTGTGGAAAAAAAAAAAGATAATTAGATAAAATATAACTTTTTTGACTAGTAAATTAAAATACATTTCATAAAGACTTTGTTGGCCTCTTTCAGTCATTGAACAAAGTATTTACTTAATAATAAAAACATAGTTTAGGTTATTGGGCCTATTATGTTTGACTTCACTTTTACTTCCAGGCAATCATCAATGGGTTTTTACTAGACTTCTCTCGCAATGCCCGTACATTAGCTGAACCAATAGTTAACTCAGCTGTTGAACTCTATTTTAGAATGAGCTCAGACCTACTTCCTACGCCTGCCAAATCTCACTACGTTTTCAATCTGAGAGACCTTTCTAAAGTAGTCCAAGGTCAGCATTCTACTTTATAAATTGTCTGCTACTAAGCATTTAAACAACAAAATTTCATGAAATTTGCACCTTTTCAATATCCCATATTATAATAATTACTGTTGATATAATTATAATTAATTGCAAGATGATATGAAAATAGCTTTAAAATACCACTGAAAATATTGTTCGACTAGTACTGTGAATCAGAAACTATGAAAAGAAAACAAAGCTGTAGAATGTCTAAGTGAAAGAATTGTTGTTTGAAAATTATTATCACCTCAAAGCTCGAGAGTGACCATAAGGCCTAGAATGCAGACTGGTTCTGATTACAAATAAAAGTAAACTAACATTATTGAGAAACAGCTCTTCAATGAAGAAGTTGATAAATTCAATTTCATATCAAACAACTTTAAATAGTTCCACAATAAAAGCACAGATTTTTTAATTAGAGCTACATTAATTTACAGTAACAAGAGCAGGGGTTAATTAAACACATTTTTTAAAAATAGATTACAAAGTCTCACAAAAATGGTTTGGACTTTCTGAATTTTTTTTTTTAATAGTATTTTTAGATTGATATTTTCATAGGATGAAATTAAAGCAAAAATTCTATTTCTTCTTTCACTTTTACTCTTTTTTTTTTTTTTTTAACAAACCATTTCCTTGTAATTTTATTGCTAGAATCTCAATTTCATTTTCTGTTAGAATTTTCAAATTTGTAATGACATTTTATTGTTTTGTAGGTATATTGCAGGCTGATGCAGGAATCTTCCGTGAAAAAATTCAAATTGTTCGTCTATTTATTCACGAGACTCAAAGAGTGTTCCATGATCGACTGATTAACAATGAAGACAAGCTTTTCTTCCACAAACTTATGGCAGAAATATTGTACCAAACATTCAATGAGGTTATGTTTAAATTACTGTTATCATTATTTTTAATTTATTTAATTATTGTTTCCAATCTAATCAGTAATGTTAATTAGAACTGAAATAAATACAATCATCAATAGAAGTAATAGCATCAATAGAGGCAAAATAATCTTTATTAATAACTCTTTAAAATGTGAACATTTAGGTCAATGCTCTTAAATTGGTGTAAGAAGTGCAAACAGTCTTGTTCCTATTCATATTACAATGTGAACATTCTTTCAGATTGATGAATGTTTGTATAGAAATTTATTCCATTGTTGATGAGCTTGTCATTGTGTTGTAGTTCTAGTAAGCATTTAGCTTACTTGATACAAAACTCTAAATAAATTCTGAAAATGTTTCAACACCTACAATCAACACACATTCTGTCTCTCATCTCCTACTTCTTTCATCAGCTGCTAAGCTTCTTTTACCAACTGTAGAAATCTGAATTTAGCAGCAACAGTTCTCTGTCAATACAAACATGGGCACACACTCCATAACATACATGTTTAATAGTTTTTAGTTAGCTCAGTGCAATGGAATTTATATTTCATTTATAATTGGGGGGGGGGGGAGAGGATCTGTGAAGAGTGGCGGAAAAGCTTAAACTGCTGTGCTATCCATCAAAGGGGCTCAAGCTCATAACCCAACTAAGATCTGAGTTGTGTTTGCTGGGTTCCTGAAGGCAGCACAGAAATTTCTCACGGATAGCCCATACTCTCACAAAAAAAGAGATTGGACCATAGCGCACTACCATAAGCATGAATAATGAAGCTACAAACCAGCCTAAATCTCATTCATTCTCCTGACCTGAACTGAGATTGTCAAGATCTTACTACCCTATTTATTAGACCATCATTTTATCACTTGGCCATCCTATCTAAAATACAAATGTCAATTTTTTTTAATTTTTAAAATTAACTCCAAACATCTGACCCTCATCAAATATCAATGCCAATTTCAGTAAAGAATTCTTTTAATTATTTTCAGAACTTTGATCCGCATTCATTTATCAAAGATCCTTTACTGTTTGGTAATTTCATGAAGATGGGATGCCCACCAGAAGAGAAATTTTATGAGGAGATATCTGACATGAACAAACTTCAACATGTTTTAGGGGAGGTAACAAACTGCTATTTAATGATTTCTAAAATTTATATTTTGTAATGAAAATTTCATATGAAAATAACAAAATAGAACGATAAAGTTCTAGACATTTGGAAACTTAGTTTTATACTTCAAATAGTTACATAGGTATAATGTTTTTAACCATTTCAAAAGTTATCATCAAGCACTTCATAGTCTAACCTCTATATTTTATTAAATCAACTAAATTAAAATATATAGAACTCTACAAAGCTTTTAATACTTACTTATGTAGAAATTCCTTCTGTTTGAGACAGTATCTAGATGACCTTAACCTTACATCACCTAAAGAAATGCGTCTTGTGTTCTTTATGGATGCAATGGAACATATTACTCGACTAGTCAGGATGATTCAACAAGAAAGAGGCAATGCCTTATTGGTTGGAGTGGGAGGAACAGGAAAACAGTCATTAACAAGGTTCAATATATAAATATCTATAATATTTTTACCAGATTGTTGAGTTAAAATAATCATTTTTTTACAGTTTTAAAAGAACATTTATATATACTAGTAGATAAAAACACACCTAAGTATGTGATTTATTTTTTTTTGTGTGCAGATTGTCTGCCCACATGTGTAACTATCGCTGCTTCCAGATTGAGCTCTTTCGAGGCTATGACTATTCTTCATTCCACGATGACCTGAAAAAATTGTATGATACAGCAGGCATTCAAAATAAACCCACAATTTTTTTATTTACTGATACACAGGTTGGCAAAAGAGTTTATATATATATATATATATATATATATATATATATATATATATATATATATATATATATATAGAGAGAGAGAGATACATATGTATGTATGTGAATATCTGTGTGATCATGTGTGTTTGTCAAACTGTATGTATGTGAATATCTGTGTGATCATGTGTGTTTGTCAAACTAATGTGATACATATTAATATTTGAAAAATCTTATACTGGTACTATACTATATGGCTTCTTCTATTTGAAAGACAATGGATAAGCCTAGATGCATCATCGGTTTTAGTTTTTTCTTGAGTCTGGGCAGAATCTGGTGTTATTAAACAAGCCAATTCTTAAGTGTCAATGTTTGCCACAGTTAGTGTATATGAATGCACTTGTTAAAGGGCTATGTGACAGGACAGCTTTCTTTATCATCTTTTTGTCTCTAGCTGCTTCATTCCTTTTGTTCTCAATGAGGTTTGTACCAGTATGCACAGTCTATCTTTATGCTGACCAATCTTGGGTGATGTTTGTACCAGTATGCACAGTCTACCTTCATGCTGTTCAATCTTGGGTGATGTTTGTACCAGTATGCACAGTCTACCTTCATGCTGTTCAATCTTGGGTGATGTTTGTACCAGTATGCACAGTCTACCTTCATGCTGTTCAATCTTGGGTGATGTTTGTACCAGTATGCACAGTCTACCTTCATGCTGTTCAATCTTGGGTGATGTTTGTACCAGTATGCACAGTCTACCTTCATGCTGTCCAAACTTGGGTGATGTTTGTACCAGTATGCACAGTCTATCTTCATGCTGTTCAATCTTGGGTGATGTTTGTACCAGTATGCACAGTCTACCTTCATGCTGTTCAATCTTGGGTGATGTTTGTACCAGTATGCACAGTCTACCTTCATGCTGTTCAATATTGGGTGATGTTTGTACCAGTATGCACAGTCTACCTTCATGCTGTTCAATCTTGGGTGATGTTTGTACCAGTATGCACAGTCTACCTTCATGCTGTCCAAACTTGGGTGATGTTTGTACCAGTATGCACAGTCTACCTTCACCCTGTCCAATCTTGGGTGATGTTTGTACCAGTGTGCACATTCTACCTTCATGCTGTTCAATCTTGGGTGATGTTTGTACCAGTGTGCACATTCTACCTTCATGCTGTTCAATCTTGGGTGATGTTTGTACCAGTGTGCACAGTCTACCTTCACCCTGTCCAATCTTGGGTGATGTTTGTACCAGTATGTCCAATCTTGGGTGATTCTTCTCCCACATACTTTCATTGAAGCCTGTGATCATCAAATCATCAAATCTTGCTTGGTTAGTCTTGGACATCCCTTGGGTGAGACTCCATAATCTTGGCATAGTGGTTGGGCTTAGGAAACTTTCATTTGGCATGCAAGTGACATGTCCAAGCCAAATTAGTCTTTTTCTGTGTCATAATATTATAGATATTGTGTGTATTGGCTAATTTCAAAACTTCCTGATGGGAGACACAAACCCTGCAGGAAAAGGACATTATGTGTCACAGGCAGTGCAAGGGTAAACTGTTTAATCTATTCTCGTGATGTATGCTTGTTGACCAGCTCTCACTACCATTAAGAAGAGTTCACACTATGCAGCTTTTTTGGTCGCTGTGGTCAGTTTGGTATTTTCCCAGACATAATTAGAGAGTCTTGCCACTGCTGCAGAAGCTTTTTCTTGTGCAAGACTTGAGTCTTGGTGAGACTTATTGTAAGTCTGAACCCTTGACATGCAACAACCAGAGCATTTACTAGTTTTTGTGATTTTTCTTGCAAATGGTAGGTGTGCACCTTATTGTCGTGAACAGCAGTCCCTGATCAGGATATGCAGTTTCTTCATTTTGATGATAAGTCAAGACAGGTTAAAAAGCCATTGGATCTACTGTAGATAAAAGTAGATTGGTGTAAACTGTCTATTTGATCAGTTTCATAGTCATAAATATTTGATATTTAAATAACCTAAAAATTGTATATTGCATACACAAATATTCATTTTATGCCTATACTGAGATCATTAAAGATAACAAACATTTTTAAAATCATTAGATCTATATGAAAACTTGATTTGTAAAATCCTGTATAGAACTATGCATATAGTACTTATTTTAATTAATTAGTCCATATTATTATGTCTTATTAAAATATTTAGTGTTTATGCACTTTTTTTTTTTCAATTAGCAACAATAGAATCTACATTTTAACTAGTTTTAGAAATTGTTTTTTCTTGCAATGCAACCCTTCTCCCATCCTCTTGGAATTTTTTCCAAAACAAAGCAATCCATTATCTTGAAGCCTTTCTCAGTACAATTACCTTTGACTATCTGTGTCTTGCCTTTATGGGTGTCCACTT
This sequence comes from Biomphalaria glabrata, assembly GCF_947242115.1. Classification (NCBI taxonomy): domain Eukaryota; kingdom Metazoa; phylum Mollusca; class Gastropoda; family Planorbidae; genus Biomphalaria; species Biomphalaria glabrata. The sequence continues at coordinate 46,918,850 of NC_074718.1, forward strand.
AATTTGTTTAGATAACATTCCTTTACAAGTAGGTCACAATGATCCCCTCTAAATATGGCCACAACAAAATAACATCCACAAAACTTGTCTTACAAAAGATGGTGGTCAAATGCCTTGTCATCAATGTTTCCCTTGCACTAATTTCAATATAATTGACCATAAACATCAATAATCATACATGTGCACCACTGCTCAATAATTTTTTAATGTGCTAGCTATACTACATAAAGACAGAAAAAAATATGTGAGTTTTGTCATCTTACAGATTGTGGTAGAAGAATTTCTAGAAGATATTAACAACATGCTGAACTCTGGAGAAGTTCCAAACTTGTTTGAACCTGACGAGTATGAGAGGTTGATAATAGGCTGCAGACCAGGTGCTAAAGAGGCAGGAATTCCTGAAGTAAATAGAGATGCTATCTATGACTATTGTATCCATTGTGTCAGGTACAGTTGACATTATTGTTTTAACCGTCAGGCACATATGACCTTACTATATTTCATGTATAAATGACACTAGACCTAACTGTATCCATTGTGTCAGGTACAGTTGACATTATTGTTTTAACCGTCAGGCACATATGACCTTACTATATTTCATGTATGAATCCGAACGACAGTCCAGCGCACAAACCGCACGACCAGGCAGCCATCCTTCACCATACCCTGTCATTTAGTCCGTCGGACTGTTGGGGCACCATAAACATCTGTTCAGAGAATTGTGCTTGTCACTTGACTGGTGTGTAGCACTACATACATATGGGTATCTTCACCTTACCCTGTCATTCAGTCTGTTGAACTGTTGGGGCACCATAAACATCTGTTAACAGTTTTTCTCCATTTCTCTCTCTATCAGGATTAGAGTTTCTTCCGTAGACAGCCCCATCCATTCCTTAATGTTGTCCTCCCAATCCTTTCCATTTACACCACCTTCTTTATTTCCCTGGTACTGTTACCTGCAGACAAGTTCTTGCGAGCCCTGAGAATCTCACTGTACAGTCTTAACTTGTGTTTTTTAACAGTGGTCAGAAGGTCATCATGGGGCTTGGTTGCCATTGTAAATTGTAATCCTGTTTTGGATTTCCAAGTTTGAAAATATAATCTTTGTATGTGATACAAGTTAACAATTTGTGCATGCATAGGTAAATATATATTTGACGAATGAACAGTCACAGTAAAAGTTAAAAGTTAGGATGGCTGCCTGGTCATGCGGTTTGTGCGCTGGACTGTCGTTCGGATTTATCGACGGTCGAGGGTTCAAACCCTGCCCGCTCCCATCCCCCGTCGTCCTGCGGGAGGTTTGGGCTAGGAAGTAAACTATCTTCAACTCTGAAGGAACATCCGAAACATGTAAAACATTATTTTACAAAATAAAAAAAAAAGTAAGTAAAGACAAGATGATTAGAAGGCACTCAAGAATGAACTATTAGTTGCAGATTTGTTGAGAGCAATTAAAGTGAATTTAGAGTATAGATATCATGTAGTGATAGAGTCAACACTTTTACCCTTTAGATCTTCATTTGGACATTCTTAAAAAGAAAACAAAAGAGCTGAAATTACAAAAGTGTTAAGGTCTAAAATTAATGTGCATAACTAGATTAACAAGGAATATCTGTAGACTGATAAGATAGAAAAATTATTTTGATGGTTATGAAGAAAACTTTTCAGAGAAATAAATTCTTTAAGACTCTGTACTGTTGTAATATTTTAATCCAGACATAATAAATTTGTTTAATATTATTTTCTGTAAAGCTGTCCTTTAAATTTAATTGCACTTTATCAGTCTGTATTTTTTTCCAGAAATAATCTGCACATAGTATTGTGCATGTCTCCGGTGGGCTCTGCCTTTCGATCAAGATGCCAGATGTTTCCATCTTTGGTCAACTGTTGCACCATAGACTGGTTCATTGAATGGCCGAAAGAAGCTCTTTTAGGAGTGGCACAGTCTTTCTTTAAAACCGTATCTTTAGGATGTTCAGATGAAATCAAAGTAAGTTTTACACTAAATTATTATTTTATTGAGCATTAGAAAGAAAATGTGATTCTCAAATATCTATGATCATTAACATTCACTCAAGTCTTCAATTGAAAAACTTGACTTGCATTTTTCTAGAAACTACCACTTAAAAAATATGAAGCAAACTAATCTTCAAACAAATAATGTTTACTATTTAAGTAAACAAACAAAACTCAATAGTTAAAATTGTTCTTAAAAAAATATTAATATTGACACTTAATACAAATAGACATACAAGAAATGTTTAATTTAGAGCAAAACAAATTTGAATATTTTGTAGCAAAATATTTTGTCAACAAGTTACAATTAAGCGTAGCATCTGAACCATTACAACAAGAAAGTTCTTATTCATTTTACATTGGTGTTTTATCAAAAGGACTTGATTACATAGGTTTGACATTGCTATTTTATTGCCCTAAACACATATTATATAGAGGTTCCTCTTTCTGAACTTGTGATCTATAAAGGCAGATGAATAAAACTTGTGTTGCCTGATCAAGCAGTATTTACTCCAGACTGTCATCTTGATGCCCCGGGTTCAAACTCTGCGCACTGGTTTCCCCTGTCAACCTGAAGGAGGTGGGGGCTAGGAAATAAGGATATTCTATTCTGAAGTAACATCTGAAACATGTTTAACAAACAAGCTTATCTGTTTCTATAACCAAAGGTTAACTAGGGTGTCACGTGGCCAGCACAATGCCAACTGCCTTTTCTGTACCTATCATATATCAGGTACCCATTAGAGTTGGGTGCACTCAAGGCCTCAAAATAAATCATATATCAGGTACCCATTAGAGTAGGTGCACTCAGGGGCATCCAAAAATCATATATCAGGTACCCATTAGAGTAGGTGCACTCAGGGGCATCCAAAAATCATATATCAGGTACCCATTAAAGTTGGGTGCACTGAGGGGCCTCCAAAAAATCTCAAAATTAAAACTCTTCACTGTTTTTCAAACTTGAATCCCTCTCATCAGTTTGAAGCCAAGTGCTTCATCATTTGACTATCATGTCCCACAAATTTTGTAATAGTTTGAGTATTTCATTTACAGGACAATGTATCTAAAATGTGTGTAGAAATTCATATGAGTGTTACAGAAATGTCAGAGAGATTCTTCACCGAGCTAAAGCGTCGTTATTACACCACACCCACTTCCTACCTTGAGCTGATCAACCTGTACATTACCATGGTACAAGAGAAAACAAGGTACACTAATTTCTTCTAAATAAATATAATTTGAAAGAAGTGATCATAAATTGCACTTCCTATTAAATCCTAGAATAGAAACTACCGTCTATTGTTCTAATATTTCAAAATAAAAATGTCAGTTCTTCCTTATAAATATTTTTTTATTAAATAAAGCCAGACTTATTTCACATTTTTGGATGTTATTAATGTAAAAAAAAAACATTTATCTTGGATTGTACTAAATCTTGCTCTTCCTTTTCAACCATTGCACAAATCTATCCTTTTCAGAGAGACTCTTCTCAGCCCTTTAATCTTTCTCTATTTTTTTATCCTTAAAGTAATGTTCTTTTGCTTGACTTTGACATAAGTATATATTATTGGTTTAGAATAAGTTATTAGATTTGTCAAATGAGGTTAGTTAAAAATAGCTAAGTTGTAGTAGAGCTGATGGCTGTAAATATAGTAAGCTAAATCTGGATATAACGGAAGAAGTTTGATCTTTCTATCTAAGTTATGACTGTCACTAAATGGTTCATCTCCTTGGTTCTGGATGCACTGATATATATTGCTGGTGGCTAATTCTTAATGCTTATCCTAATTTAGTCATTTTTTGTGCTACTATTCTATAGTGCAGTTGCAGGTCACAGCTGGGACTGTGTAGCCATGTAAAATTTGTACTCCTCATTAATCTTTGGACTCAAAGAAAAAGCCTTACTATTATTATAGTGTAGTTGTATTTAAAAGGGATAGTTCAAATGGTATCATTATAAGTGTCCACAGACATCAATTAGTTTTTTAGACATATTTTAAAGCTAGGATTATCTTTAGTCATAATAAAAGTAATATATTTGTTACTCAGACATCTTATAATGTAATCAGGATCAACTAAAGAATACTAACGTATTAGATTAGGCTGTAGAAAATGTTAATAGCTTTACTCATTGTCGCTGCCTGGTTCTGGTTGTAGGCGTTGCGACGCGAATGTGTCCGAGTGTTGTAGATATTGCTGTAATGTTCTTTAATTAAGTACTTTCTCATACGCACTAGATTTGCAGGTGCGTGAGTACACTAGCACAAACATTCTGAATTATTAATAAACGCTCTTGTAGCAGACAAGAATTTTATTACATATAAGATATAGATCACAAAAGATATTGGTGACTTCAGCCATCACAAAATATAAACCAATAAAATACTGGCTGCTCATGCCATGTAGAATAAGTAATCACATCAACGAAATGTTCACAATATAAGTTCGAAGAAATCTCTTAAGTTAACACTAGATCAAGAATCTCTTCCAGTGATAGGCTTGTCCACTCTTTGATGTTGTCTTCCATTCACTTTCTTTGCCTCTTCTTTTTCCTGGTACTGTTCCCTGAACAATTGCAGTGTAATAAAATTCACTGATAATAACAATTATAAGTTGAGTGATTATTTAAGTTAATATTTGATGTAGAAACCAGTCAACATTTAAGAACAAAAGACCTCCATCAGTATTTCAATGCACTAATGAGATTCTAGGCTGCTTTTGATCTATTTTAGTATGTTCTGATTAGGCTCAGAAATGGCTGCTGTGGATTGTTTCAGAGCTCTAATCAATATGAAATATTTAATATGTATGGATAACAGTTTCTTTCAATTTATCAATCAGGTTCAGAAACAGGTGGCTATCGATGAAGCAAAAGCGAAAACAACTGCTGAAGAAACTCAGGCTATAGCAGATGATGCTCAGCGAGACTTGAACGAGGCGCTACCTGCGCTGGAAGTTGCAGAGAAAGTAAAACATTTTTATAAATTACAGACACTCTTTCTAAACAGAAGAGAGTTATAGATTAAGCATATCCATTTGTTAATCTAGTCATGTAAGTTAATAACAGACTTAAACTCACCTAAGTCTTGATTGCCCTGGATGATTCAGGCAACATGTTCCTTGCTGCAATAGCAATAGGGAAGAAACACTTGTACCAATTGTCCTACCAGATGGAATAAGAAATGTTACTTGTTACTTTATCTTTGTGTCTTTTGGAGTATTTCATTAGGTTGTGTTTTTGTATTTATAAGTTATGGTTAAGTGTTTTATGTATTATTATTCCATCCCATCCCATGGAGGGCTCTGGCCTGTTTCAACACATCCTTCCATTCAGATCTCTCCTGGGCCCTTCGTCTCCACGCTCTAACCCCAAACTGTTAAAGATCTGCTTCCACATCATCAATCCATCGCATTCAGGGTCTGCCTTTGGGTTGCCTGCCTTTTGTTTTTTGTCTGTATACGATTTTCTCTCCTCTGTTATCTGACATTCTTTCAAGGTGACCTGCCCAACATAGTCTGTTCTTTTTTTATTTCGGTCACTATTGGTGGGTCTTCATATAATTGATATATCTCTTGGTTAATGTGTGTCCTCCACCCAGTTTCATCCTGTATGGCACCATAGATTTTCCTAAGAATTTTTTTCCCCAAGTATTAATTAAATTTTCAGATGTCTTAGTCAGTGTCCAGGTCTCACTTCCACGCATTGCTGCTGGTCTTGTTATGGTTTTGTATATTATTTTCTTGGTTTTCCTTGAAAGAATGTATTATTACTTTACTTTTTAATCTTCTGTCATTCACAAAGTGTCATTACATGACAAGGTAGTAGTTCCTTCTCTGTCATTAAAAAATGATCTCATTTTCTTTTAACTCAAAAACTGCTAGGGAAGATTATCTTCATTTGAAAAACTGGACACACACATGGCATGAAAAGGTTGGGTATCTTGAGAGTTGCCCAATTTGATAAAAAAAAAATTTGCGAGAATGTTCTTTACTGATGACCATAATCTCCTTGTCTTCAATCTCATAATACTGCCATACACGGCTTCATGCCATGAGGTGCAATAATAAATAGCATTTCACAGTCATAAATGTCAATTTCATTTTCTTTGTGGGATCTCTTGAGAGTTGCCTATATATCACTTGGGAGCACTTTCCAGCTCATAGCTCCACATAAAATGTCATTTGGGAAGTCAATTTTCAGGCAAAAGAACTACATGTTCAGCCCCTCATAGTTCTGACCTTTTTGCTGTGGCAAAAGATCTTAAAATCTCATATGTAGTCAAACATTTTTCACTGGTTAAGTTTTTAGACATCAGAGATGGTAAGAGTTCAACTTTTTGATGTGACTGGAACATAAGGTCCAGGAATCTGAAGCATAGAAGGACTACAGTATTGTTAATTTTTAATTTTTGTACAAGTGCTTAGTCTTCTTGACCATACTTGTTTTTAAAGTCTGAGGCACTGTGGCATGCAACAAGGAAGTCTACCTCAGCATATAGGCTGGCATTTAGTTACCAGATAGACAAACATTTTTATGCTTACTAGTTTCTGGCCATCTTTAAAAATGTCTTGTTTCTTGGCAATTTTATTGGGAGGAGGTTGGTACAGAACTTTTGTCTTTGCTGCATTGATATTGAAGCCAAAGTTTTTGCTTTAGTGAAGAGGGTCAAGCTCTTTTTAAGACCCACTATATTTGAGGGAAGTAAAGTGCAGCCATATGTGAATAGCAGATCTCTGATTTAATCATATTTGACTTTTGCCTTTGCTATAAGTCTCTGAGATTTGTCTTGTTTTATGCTGTTTTTTTTTCAAATTTTAAACACATAAATAAATTTTAAATTTCATATTAACCACTTCATTAAAATTTTAAACACCTAATGTTAAGTTAAATTTAAACTTTAAAAAACTATATATATGTGAACTAATGAAACTCTCAGAAAAGATCTACACATAACCACTATGCATATGAAGTATTGATAACTGATCACCCTAGAAGAGTTGATTGCTGGAAAGCACTGAAGAGTTTAATGCTGGGGAAACAATACATTAATTGTATTAAACTCATGAGCTCTACCACATTTTCTCATCTTCTTCATCTACTCAGCTTAGCTGTAGGCTCTCTGCAGTGGCATGCTGTTCTTCCTAGTTGTTCCACACTGCCTTACAGAGTGTTAGTTATTCTAGGTTGTTCAGTTCAATTAAATTGTGACATTCTATAAGAAAATAATTGACAGTCTTGTAAGAAGATGACTACATCCTACGCGTCATGCATTTAGTCATGAGTATTAACCTGTGACCTAAATTCTGCTAAGTCACTGATTTTCTTGGCTAGATCAGGCAACCCATTCCAAGCTCTAATAGCACTGGGGAAGAAAGAGCATTTGTACAAATTTGTCATAGCATATGGAACAAGGAATATGCCTTTGTGTCTTTCTGAGTATTTTATTAGGTTTTGTTTTTGTATTTGAAGATTCTGGTTCAATGTTTTATGTATAATTGATTCCTTACTTTTGAATCTTCTATCCTGAAGGCTTTCTAAATTTAGTGATTTTACTAAAGGTGTTACTCTAGTCAAATGTGAATATTTGTTTGTTATAAATCTCACTGCTCTATTTTGTGTCTGTTCCAGTTTCTTAATGTTTTCTTGAGTTGAGGGGTCCCAAACAGAGGATGCATATTCTATTATGAGCTTAACAAACATTTTAGTTATGCTTAATGCTTTGTTTGATTTTTTTTGATAGTTTAATCAATATGGGGATTCCATGGCAGTTTTTCATTTATCATAACACCTAAGTATTTTGCGTTTTTAGTCTGTGTTACTGGTTAACCATGAGTAAGATAAGTGGAATTTATTTGTTTTAGTTTTTATAATAAGAATGACAATGATCTGTTATGACTCTGCGCTTTCAGGCTTTGTTAGCACTAGACAAAAATGACATTGCTGAGATACAAGTATTTACCAAACCTCCAGAACTTGTTCAGACAGTTCTAGAAGCTGTTGCCATACTCTTAGGCAACAAGTAAGTGGAATAAACAAACGAAACATTAATGTTTTATACTTGGTGAACGTCTAATGACCGTGACCTTCAGTAATTCATTGCACTAAAATGTTGATTGCATATGCAATAATTTCTTTCAGGACAGACTGGGCGAGTTGTAAAGCCATGCTGGCAGACACAAACTTCTTAAAAAAAATGTATGAATATGACAAAGAAAATGTCCCAGCCGCCAAGCTGGCTAAAGTCAGGAAATATACATCCATGCCAAGTTTTGTACCTGACGTTGTAGCCAAAGTTTCAAAGGTAACTAATTTAATTGTTAAATAATTTCTAAAAGTCATTAAATTATTTCTAAAAACTCATTAGACTGGATAATGAAAAGGTAAAAAGCTGGCAACACATGCATTAAATGGACAAAAAAATGGAGGATCTAGATTTCACAATATGATATCTGCCTCCAAAAACTACAACATGCTCATATAAAATTAAACAAGATCATTATAGAAGTGGAGAAAACTGGTTTAAAAATCAATGAAAAGAAAACTCAGGTGTTGAGAATAAATAAAACCAAGAAAAACCACAACAACGTCAAGGAGAAAACCTAGTAGAAAGAGATGATATTGTCTATATTAAAAGCAAAGAGGGATGATTAACATACATGTTTAAAATTAGATCAACTAGGCTAGTCATGTGTTTAATATTCTACAGAAGATCTGGTGTTAAAAAAAACAACTGTCACTACACAACAAAATGTGAATGTGAAATCATTTCTTTTATTTGGTTCAGAGACTTGAAGAGTAACACAGTCTAACATTCACCCACAAATGTTGTACTAATAAAATGATCTGTCTAATAAGTTAAGCCCACAGTATGTCAAAACAATTCCACTTTTCATTGAATGTTGTTTTGTTTGTTTTTTTTGCTTCTTTTTTATTTGCCAACCAGCAGTCTTCTAAGCAGAAAAACAATTTCTGTATTTGGTGTGGAAAAAAATGTCTATAGATGCATTATTATTATTTTTTTAGTAGACATTATATTTTGTAATCACATTGTTTATGGAAAAGTTTCATAGTGAATGTACATCTTAAATCATTAACTACTTACCTGAAAATATTTGTGATTTAATGTTTTGAAGATTGTTATAACCACAGAGTAATGATGGAATGTTGTTTGATAAATCTATTCTTCGTCCAGGCTTGTAAAACTTTAGTCCTATGGGTTCGAGCAATTGATGTTTACTCTGCTGTAGCTAAACAAGTTGAGCCAAAGAAACAAGCGTAAGTAATTAGCAGTCAAGGCATTAAATAATTAGCAGTCAAAGCGTTGCTATTTTTTAAATCATTCTAGGTCTAAGTAAAAAAATATTCAATTATATTTGTTTTCTTAGACTTGTTTTAATACAACTTTAGTGGTCATTAATTAGTAAACTTTGTACTAAATCATAATGATGTCACTTTGACAGTGGAACATGGGATATATATATATAGTATTATTACAGAAGTATATGTATAGTTGGTATATTATTATTACAAGATGTATTATCTCTTCCTTGTCAGACTGGCTGAGGCTCAAGACATTCTCAATGAGGTTTTAAGTGTCCTCAAAGCTAAACAAGACCAACTGGCTGAAGTGGAGAAACAAATTAAAAATCTTCAGGCTGTCTTTGACAAGAGTATGGCTGAAAAAAAAAGTTTGGAAAGAAACATGGCTGTGACTGCCGCCAGATTGAAACGCTCTTCCAAACTGACAACAGCTGATGAACAAGTAGGTTATTTTAAAATCTATGAGAACTATTATAACATTAAAATATGATTCTTAGTCAGACTTGGCCTACTGGGCGTAGTTTTTATAATATCAAAAATAAATTGAAATGATCAAACAAAAATATCACCTTGAGGAATAAATTAACGATTTGAAAATATGTGCATTCATTCACTAAAACCATATTTCCATACTGGAGATGAGACATGCATGGCACACAGTCTTAGAAAGAAGTGTGAGACTACAATGATTTTGTCACTTTTTTGGTGTGATTTTTTTTTCATATTTCTACTTTAAAAAAATATACATTTCAATAGCTCAACTATCTTTGAAACAACATCTCAATCTCATGATTTCATGTTTAAATAAGGATGGGACATTACTAGAAACTCATTTAGTTCTCATCTTTATCATTGAAATATTTATTCTCTGCTCCTTGAAATATTTATTCTCTGCTCCTTGAAATATTTATTCTCTGCTCCTTGAAATATTTATTCTCTGTTCTGCAAGGTTGTTAAAAGTGGTAATGGATATAAGCACTCCACTACCTAAAAAATACTTTCAATGGCTTTCAGATAGCCTCTGACAAACAGCCTCTACCCGTTAGATGTTAGATATGGGAGAATTGTTATCACTAACTGGGGAAAATGTGTAACCAGTGCCTAAACCAGTAAGCTTCAGGCTTAAGGGGCTCATTAGCCTTGGTTGGCTACCCACCTAGGAGAAGGAAAACTGAATTCAAACCTCTGCTGCCTTGCGGCTATACCCAAATATGTGAAAGGCTTTGGGAGTCTATCTTGAGGAAAAATAAGGAGCAGACAAACCTTAAGGCAGTTTGCAGAGCCTGCGCCACCGCATTTCGCATTCTGTATCAGCACTTGCTGTTCCTTTGGATTCATCAGCTGTGCTGAGAAATTGGAAAATAGCTGTTTGGGTTACATTGTTCCAACCATAACTAATGCCCAGGCATTCATCTCATTTCTCATTTCCATAGTAATTTTGCAACTGAAAGAGGCCATAGTATTTGTTCTCTTTCTACATCATGTTTCTTATAGGTTCGTTGGGAGGAAAGTGTTGCCAACTTTGATGTACAGTTGAAAAATGTAGTAGGAGATGTTTTTATAGCAGCAGCTTGTGTAGCTTACTATGGAGCCTTTACTTCTACTTACAGGCAAAAACTTGTAGAAGGTAAGTCTAAACATCAAAAACAATGTACTTTTAAAATGTTTAGATACAGACACCCTTGAAAACTAGTACCATTGAGAGAGAAAACTGGTCGTGTGGTATGCCTTTAGAACTGTCATCAGTTTGAACCCTTCCCACTGCTGTCTGCTTTGGTTCTCAAGAAGTTTAGATTGGTACATGATAATCTTAATTTCTGAATGAATGTCCAAAACTTAAAAAACAAAACCTTTATTAATGCAATGTCTGCTTATACCATATTAACTGATTGTTTTTTGACTAGCTTAAGTATTGTGTTGGATACATAAATAAATTTTTTAGACCTTTGTAGCAGCTTTTGATTCATTTCAGTTGTAAGTTTTCCTAATTGCCCATTAATCTTGATACATGGCAACTAATCATCCTCAATAAGAAAATATGAAAAGTACAAAATGAATTAGGTTTTGAAAATGGTGAAGGCTGTTTCTAAAAAATGTTTATAAAATGTTTTACATGTTACGGATGTTCCTTCAAAGATAAAGATAATCTACTTTCTAGTCCAAACCTCCTGCTTTCTGCTTTTGAATTGATCTTTTGAGACTGTATACCTTCCTGGACAAACATCAAATTATACAAACTTCTTGTTCTCATAACTCTTGAAAATATTACTAGGTCTAGCTTGATTTTTCATTATTTAGTTATGCTTTACTCTCAGATATATGATTTAGTAGTTAGAAACAAAATATTTTACATCAATTATTATTAACTTAGAAGGCGCGGTGGCTGAGCGGTAAAGGGCTTGACTTCCTAACCGTTGTCCGGGGTTTGAATCCTAGTGAAGACTGGGATATTTAATTTCAGGATCCTTGGGCGCCTCTGAGTCCACCCAGCTCTAATGGGTACCTGACATTAGTTGGGGAAAAGTAAAGGCGGTTGGTCGTTGAGCTGGCCACATGACACCCTCGTTAACTGTAGGCCACAGAATCAGATGACCTTTACATCATCTGCCCTATAGACCACAAGGTCTGAAAGGGGAACTTTACTTTACTATTATTAACTTAACTGTATCTTGTATTTCTCACATTTAATTATTTGTTAAAAACTTTTAGAAATATTTATATTAAGAAAGAACATTTTTAAGAAAATAACATAACCTAAATATTACCACAACGACCAATTGATATGACTGAAATACTCTGATGTATCTAGCATGAATACTTAGATTCATTATAAGACATTTGAATGTATTTAATAATTTGGATACAAAAACTTTTCTACAGGTTGGACTAAACGATTGATTGAGCTTCAAATACCTGCAACAGAAAATATGACTCTTGTGTCAGTCTTGGCAGATATATATGAAATTCGACAATGGAATGCTGACGGTCTGCCAAGAGATGCTGTGTCAATTGAAAACGCTGTTCTTGTAACTAAAGGTCGCAGGTGGCCTTTGATGATTGACCCACAAGAACAGGTAAAGTTTCTAAGTAAACAAATAATGTTTCTAGTATGTACTTGTATTGATTAAAGCTGAGTATTATTGTTGACACTTCTTTCAGGCCAACAGATGGATCAGAAATAGAGAGGCTCTAAATAAGCTTAAAATTATTAAATTATCAAATTCCAACTTTCTGAGAACACTGGAAGCTTGCATAAGAGCAGGTTTACCTGTTTTGATGGAGGATGTTGGTGAAGCTTTGGATCCAGCACTAGAACCTGTCTTGTTAAAACAAACCTTTAAACAGGTAACATTTTTCTATTACATCTAAACATTTAAACACTTTATTGTATACCAAAATTTTCTCTGTGTGTGTAAAAGCTGTGTTTGTAAAAGCAAAAAAGTTTAATGATGGAGTAATGTCTCCTGACTTGTTACAACTTCACGTAATCTACCCTTGGACTCCAATATGTTTTGAGGGTTTGGTCAGTGCAACATTCAATTCATTTCTCCATCTATAACTAAAGTGCTTTACATGACAAGTAACATATCAAGCTTTAAACTCCTTTAGGTATTTGAACCTTTTATGTAACCTTATTGACTTTTTCAGTTATATATTCATAAGTAAGGTCACTTTTATCAAATTTGACACTATGAAAATGCTTCATTTCTAAGGACTTAACATGTTTCTCTATAAGAGTAGATTCAAAAATTTTGAGTTTTTTGGTGTTCCTAATTAGGTATTTGTGAAGTAAAGCTATTGCTTGCTTTAATCCCAGGATTCTCAAAGAGATGCCCAGAACAGTGTTAATGCAGAGTGTTCAGATGCAAATGTATTGTTGAACAGAGAGGAAAAAAAATGTTACTGTAATCTTTTAGAACACTAATCTTGGTTGCTGAAGTTTTCAAAATATATTTTGTACAAAAATAAATAGTATAGTGTTGTAGGTAACTGTGAATGAAAAAATGCGAGGCTAAAATGATAATACATAAAAGGTTAAGGATGATTTTATGGAATGCCTACCCCCTTCCCATTTGCCAATGCTTTCAATGAATTTCTTAGTGTTGTATCTGGTCTCCTTAGTGGTTGTCTTGGAATGTTCCTGGTTTTTTTTTAATAGAGTATATGTAGTCATAACGTATTTCCAATTAGAAAATTATTTTCTGGTCAGAGCCTACTTGTTATATTATAGCAGAGAACAGATCATCTTATCCTATCTTGTCTGCTTACCATATTCCTTTGTAGATTGAAATCTAGATAATGATATTTTAAACATTCTCGAATATCATTCTCATTATAACTATGTTATGGGCTGATTTATGATAATTTTTCTTTCCTTTTCTAAGGGAATGAACTAAGTTTTATGTTTAGGCTCACAATAGATTTTATTGGAATTATAAGAAAATATAAGATGGAGTTCATTTGCCCCTGAGTCCACCCAACTCTAATGGGTACCCGACTTTAGTTGTGGAATGTAAAAGCGGTTGGTCGTTGTACTGGCCACATAACACCCTGCTTGTTAACTGTTGGCCATAGAAACAGATGACCTTAACATCATCTGCCCCATAGATAGCAAGGTCTGAAAGGGGCAACTTTACTTTTACTTAGCTCCTGTCTCATGTTTACAGGAAATATTCAATGAACAGCTATTTGGATGTAATCTTTAAAATTAAAACAAAAGTTAGTTTATCTTGTAATATTTCTAAAAGTAATGAAGTCTATTCACATGTAAAATATTTCACATGTTCCTTCAGATTTGATGGTAATTTCATCCTAACCAAACCTCTCGCTGAACTGTAGGATATGAATCTGGTACTATTGAGACCATCCGAACAACAGTCCAGCCAGCATATCACACTACCTGACTCCCATCAATTAAATAATAAGGACAAATTTTAGCATGAATAATATTATAATAAATGAAATGACCATAAATAGAATCATGATGAATCAACTAGTAATGAATGAGATTATTATAAATAAAATCAACATGAGTGAAATTATAATTGAATTTGTCATGAATGAGCTTAAAAGGAAATTGGAAGGACAGAACTTGCAGTTAAAAACTAAATTTTCAAAGTGATACCCAATGTATAGAGTTTTAGGCCAACATTCTGATTTAATAAAAATTACTTTTTAATCTTTTTTTTCGTTGTCTTTTTCAGGGTGGGCGTGTGTTGATTCGCTTGGGGGATAGCGATATAGACTATGATCGAAACTTTCGCTTCTATATGACCACCAAACTTTCTAATCCACATTACTTGCCAGAAGTCTGCATCAAAGTAACAGTTATCTATTTCACAGTCACCAAGAAAGGCCTTGAAGATCAACTTCTTAGGTTGAAAATTTCTTTCGCATCTATTTTTTTTTTTTTCTTGTTACATACATTTTATTTTAGCTCTGGCTTAACATCCAAAGCATTCTTTCAAGACTAAATTAACCAGTCGAATTGTTAAAAAGTTTAAAAAAAAAAAAAATAAGATTGGTTAAACTAAATACATTACAATTTTTATTACTACTATAAAATCTACTTTTATGTAAATCTACTTTTATGTAAATGTTGTTTTATTGTTTTGATTATGAAAATATATAATTTTTTTGGGAATACAATCTGTTTTTAAATAGACTAATTTTTAACTAGGAGCAGTAAAAATTTCAACTAGTTACATTTAAGGGGAGGTATCCCTAGAGAAAATCGAGTTTTAGGTCTAGGATATCGATTTTTAACTAATAAC
This sequence comes from Biomphalaria glabrata, assembly GCF_947242115.1. Lineage (NCBI taxonomy): Eukaryota > Metazoa > Mollusca > Gastropoda > Planorbidae > Biomphalaria > Biomphalaria glabrata. Next base: position 46,933,961 of record NC_074718.1, read on the forward strand.
ATAATTAAGTAGATCAACCATTTTTCATTACATTACAATCATTTTTATTGCTTAAATCTGTGTCTAAAACATGTTTTATGTTGTTTTTGTAAGGCCTATGAGACAAAATTTTTATAAAATTTCTTGAAAAGTACAAAAATGGCCCTTGGTTACGCCATCTCTATTATAAGCAAATCATTGTTTGACTATCGATGTTTGGTATGGTTTTTTTCCTCACGATCTCTAGTTTTATAAAGACGCCTCGTTTTCGCTCTATGTTTCATTCAATTTCGGTAATGATCGGAAATCTTCGGTCAACTTTTGAAGCAAATTAGATTATTTTTAGCCTTGCTAATAAATAAAGAAACGCCATTGGTTGATTTTGCCCCCGTGGTCGGAATCCCCGTAACTACTTTTGTTATTTCCGACTATCGATAATAGACTTTATTTCAATGGCGAAGTCTACACGTTGACTTTCTTTTCTGTTCATGTGTGCATTTTCTTATTTATTCAACAGTTACAGTATATATATTTCTTTTTTTATTCATCAAATATTCTAGATCTGCTTCACCTTGTTTTTTATAAATGGCTAGACTCAACAAAAGGCTATTGAATTGAATCAATTGAAGCAAGCTCGAATGAGTCGCAAATTAGATCTAGAAAGAGTTACTGGTAAATCTAAGACTCTAGTCGATCTAGATAAATCTAGTACTTCCACAACAAGTTCTAGATCTATATCTTCATCAACACCTAGCCCTACTAGATCTAGATCTGATTCATCTTCTGGACATAATATTACGGCAGCAGTTGAAATTGAGAATGTGTCTACCGAAGCCAATAAAAGTGAGGCATTGGCATCTAGATCTAAGTCTAGTAAACTTCATTTAGATCTCAATACCAGGAGTAAAAGTAAAATTATTGACATTCCCAAATTAGATGTTGATAATTTAATATCCACCACTCCACACACTAACAGAACAATAGTTGAATTTGACCAACTTCAGGCCCTTATACAGCCTTTACTTTGTCCTGGCTGCAATAAGTCTTCATTAAAATTAAATTCTGATGAAAAATGTCGCAAAGGCCTGTCTGTTAAACTTAGCATTAACTGTGAAACATGCAGGACAGTTGTAAGTAGCAACCATACATCAGGTTATTCTAAAGAAAATAAAAGATATTCTGTTAACAATTCTGCAGTTCTATCATCAATCTTATGTGGATTAGGTTCCTACACATTTAACAAACTGTGTGAACATTTAGACATACCTGGAATGTGTAAAAAAAACTTTCTAAATATTACTAAACTAATTTACAATAAAGGTGATGATATCCGACAGGCCCTAGAACTTAAAACTGTTGACCTTATTCGTCGAAAGCATGCGGAGGAAAGTGGAGTTTCTATAAACGAAGAAGATATCATTGATATTGATGTCTCATATGATGGCTCGTGGCTAACCAGAGGACACACTTCACATATTGGAATTGGATGTGTTGTTGATGTGTTAACAGGATATGTTTTGGATTTCCACATAGTTTCAACATTTTGTTTGGTCTGTCAAACCACTGGCAGAAAGATTAAAGAAAAATCCCCATCACAGTATTCAGAATGGTTTGAAACACACAAGCCTTTTTGTGAAATCAACTACACAGGTGAGGGTCTATTAAATATAATTTACACTTCTATCAAGTCTTTGTGTATAGTTTTTAAATTCTCTTCGCTAAATTTTTATTAGCTTTGCTTTTTTTGTAGATTCACTAAATAATATTAACAAGTTTCTAAACTGTTTGATTTTCTTTATATTTACAGGTTCATCAGCTATGATGGAAACACATGCCGCAGAGGTATTATGGCTGAGGTCAGTTACAAAATTTAAGCTTCGCTACACATCAATGTTATCTGATGGAGATGCTAAATCTTTCAAAAGAGTAACTGAACTTAAACCTTATGGTGACATTCCCATAGTAAAAGAAGAATGTGTCAACCATGTTGGTAAAAGGATGGGATCTGCACTTCGAAATTTAGTTGCTGATTGTAGCAAAAAAGGTACTTCTCTTGGAGGCAACGGGCATGGTAAACTAACTCAAAACACTATAAAAAAGTTAACACTTTATTACTCTAGAGCTATTAGAAAGCATAAAAATGTTTCTGATATGCAGAAAGCTATAATGGCATCTCTTTATCATTGCTTGTCAACTGACAAATCACCGAAACATCAATTGTGTCCAACTGGATCTGGCTCGTGGTGCTTCTACAATGCTGCTGTTGCTAAAAATGAGACTCCTGGTCCACATAGCAAGCTTCTCTGCACTCCTCTAAATTATAAGCTACTAGCTGACCACTTAAAACCAATATATAAACGCCTCTCCGAGCCAGCCCTCTTACAACGTTGTTTGCTAGGTGCTACCCAAAACGCCAACGAGTCTTTGCATTCCAAGATTTGGAGTACTTGTGATAAAAAGAAATTTTCTTCTTGGAACAAGGTAACATTTTCAGTGATATCCTCTATTTATGACTTTAACTTTGGATTTGCTGCTTCAAAAATAATGAAAAATATTCTGTTCTGCAAAAACACGTTTCATGCCCATCGTCTTGGTTTAAGTCGACAGAATCAACAATTAAGTGGGTCGGCGTATAAAAAAAGTAAAGTGGTCATGAGACGACTCCAGATGAGGAAAGATGCAAAAGCTCGAAGGGAACTTGAGTTAAGAGATGCAGAGGGACCTACTTATGAAGCAGGACAGTTTTAGCTGTTTTTTTTTCTGCTTTTTTCTTCTTTTTTCAGAAATCAACAAATATAAATTTCACGTAGGTCATTTAGCTGTACACATGATTTATCCTAAACTAATTGTTTGATTTTAATGAAATTTGAAACACTTGTTCTAGACATGATATACCTTACTTGTATAATGAATTTTTGTGAAACTTTTTAATACTTTTTTCTAAGTTTTCAAATCTATACTTTAAACTCATTTTTCTCAAAATGTTACTTTTTGCACATATCATTATGCCTTACTAGGAATTTCTCCTAAACTACTTGATAGATTTCAATGAAATTTGAAACACTTCTTAAGGACATCATTTACTTTACTCGTACAATGAGTTTTTTTCAAACTTTTATTTACTTTTTTTTTTAAAGTAATTTAAATTAATATTTATCCTGTTTTTTATGCCTAAAATATAACTAAAAATTCAAAAATTTGTAAAAAAAAAAACATACTTAAATCTTTAATTCTGACGTTGTACCAATTTAGAGGATCCTTTTCTCTTATCTTTAAATTCAATTTCATGTAATTTTGATCAATAGTTTTTACAAAATTCAGAGTTTTAATTTGTATACAATAAACAATATGGCCGCCGTTACCATGGCAACCATCATTCAAACAACTTTTTTTTTAGCATTATTTATTTTAGAATATCATTATATGTTACCATAACAAATTTCAAAGGCCTAGCTTCAGAAATAAGAAAAATAAGATTTTCAGGGATACCTCCCCTTAATAGGTCAGACATGAAAAGGTTGTTTTTCTTTCTATTGGTTGTAGTGATGTTGTCAGTTTAGAGAGACCAGACTTGGAAGAACAAAGAAATGAACTCATCATGAGAATCAATGCTGATAAGAACCAGCTGAAATCTATTGAAGATAAAATTCTGAAGTTACTTTTTGAATCGGAAGGAAATATATTGGACAATGAAGAACTTATCAATACATTGAATGATTCTAAGGCAAGTATCACATAGGCCTTGAAATGTGAGAGTTTCACATGTGTGAGTTTCACTTGTTTCCATTGGTAATGTGGGTGTTTATGACCATTAAAGCATCAATCAAATGTCCCAAGTACATCTTGAGGATCTCTCATTCCTTATATCTCTCGGCAGAAGTAACACAGCACTAAAATATTTTTTTTTATAATTCCAGTAGCAGAGTTTAATATATAATAATGATCATATAATTATAATGTGATTTAGAAAACAAAGATGTAGAAGACTAGAAATCAAATAGAAAAAATACCATTATGTTTTGTTAGACTTGGTTCAAGAAAAAACAATGTGCATAAGGTTAAACAAAATTCTAATAAGATTAAGATGGGTCTGACAATATTACCAGAAAATTATATCATGAGGGTGTCTACCAATAAATTTTACTGCTATTGGGAAAAAATTGGTTTTAGTTGCCAATTTAAAGTAAAAACATCAAGTAACAGTGTATTTCTGATCAACTTAAAGAAAAATATTGAATGGTTTCTTGACAGGTCACCTCAGCAGTTATCAAAGACTTACATTGAATTGTTTCTTGACAGGTCACCTCAGCAGTTATCAAACAAAGACTTGCTGAATCCGAGATAACAGAAGAAAAGATCAGTGTAGCCCGGGAGAAATATCGCTGTGTTGCTGAGAGGGGTTCTGTTATGTACTTTGTGGTGTCTGACATGGGGGAAGTAGATCCCATGTATCAATTCTCTCTCAAGTATTTTAAACAGGTAAAGGAATAGATAAGCCATAAAATCATCACATTAGTATGTGTACTTTACATTCTTAAACCAATAAGTATTGATCTTAGTACCCAAAGTTGATCTCTTTCATATTGCAGTGGGCCCATGTATAAATATAAATTTTAAACTTTACCCATATTTACTTAATATACACAAGTATTTAAAAATGATATTGTTATAAATGAACTTATTGATGTGGGTAAGGTTAGATGTGCATATGACACGCTCACACAGGTGACAGAAGCCAGCTTACTGCTAGCAGTGAACAGGGATGAGGGACGGCCCTTCAGGGACACTCTACTTGAAAATAGGTTGTGATGTGGTCATGTGATTTGTCTAAAAAAGGTCTGGGGACATTCTGTCATTTCCTAGTAGGCCTTCAGGGGCCCTTTATAAAGAGTAGAGGTGGCAGAGTCAAGATAGTCTGGTGGAGTCCAGTATGAGTTCAGGACAAAACAGATAGTCTAGTATGATTCAATTAAGTAGAGCAGTACCTTTTTGTAAGGTTATCTACAGTGAAGCGCTTGTGCAGTCTTTCAAACTTCCAACTGTACAGTATTTGACATAGTTTATTAGAGTTGATAAAGTACCCGGCAATCTGAGTCCAGTGTTTCCAGGCAGCCAGATAGATAGTCATAACAATTAAAAACAGATAATTTACTCATGTATAAGCACATGTGTTTTTTTCTCATATTCTTTGACAATCAGTATATGTCTTATCCAAAATATCCATTATTTACAGTTAAAGTTTGAGATAGTGTCATTATTAACTAATTTAGAAAATTCATTTTAAAATGTTTAGCTTCTTTGTGTATTGTGTTGCTGATGGGCAGAACCACTTTAAACATTACCCCTGTAAGCCGATAATAATAATAACCTTTATTATCCATGAATGCTTTGCTAGATGGTATATTAGATGACAATGACGCTAACCTGCAACAAATTTTAGCACTGCAGCTATGGTTCTTGACAAGGCTAGATGGGATTCTTCTGTAAAATCCATTGTTTCTTTGTGATTAAAAGAATTAATTACAAGGTGTCAACATTTTTGTCATCTGTGCCTCTGTAATAAATTGGTAGGGTTCGAAAACAGGACAAGACAGTAGTAAAAGGACCAAGGAGCCATCTGTATGAGTATGGTGTAGAAATTAGTTTGGTGTATATTTTAGAAAATCTGAAACAAATTTGAAAAATGAAATGATGCTAGAATAGAGTAGTTTTCTCCCCTACACCCACATTACTAATAAAATAAAAAAATAAAAATCTCCCTCCCCATCATCTGATTGTCTGAAAGGAAAATTGATCCAGTCCAAAGTTAGAAAATCATGTCTGAGTTTAATTTGAATTTTAGCCTTTATTTTTCCAATGTTTCAAATGCTTAGGATTCAGTCAGAAACATCTTAACCATTTTATTATTTTAAAATTTTATTCAGCTATTTAACAATACAATCTCAACCAGTGAGAAGTCTGATGACCTTCAAACACGACTGGACATTTGCTTAGAAGAGACTACAGTATGTATTTACAAGAATGTTTCTAGGTAATTCTTGTATTGTTACCTGCATTGTGTCTCATGGTTTCAGTAGTATTGACATTACTGGAATTGGTGTTATGCAAATAAGCACTCCACTGCCTATAAAATGCTTCCAATGTCATGCGTCTCAACTAGCCTCTGACAACTAGTCCAACTCAGATATTGGATCCGGCTTGAACTGTTATCTGTAAAGAAGAGCACTGGTGCTTTAACAAGTAATCTTCACGCAGGAAGGGGCTCCTTAGATTGCTGGCTACCCACCTAGGAGAACGAAAACTCTAATTCAAATCTTTATTCATTGCAGCTATATCCAAACATTGGGAAACTTTTCAGGAGTCAACCCTGAAGAAAAATCAAGAGCCAGTGACCCTTGGGTAGCTTACAGTGCTACACCCTGGCAGAGTCTGGGATGCCGATAAAATTTACTCCTTAACTTTATTGGCATTAACCTTCATTTGGATAGATCAGCTGGTTGGGAGGGGGGGGGGAGGACTGCTGCAAGTGTGACATGGTTCCAATCATAGCCTATGTATTCATCTCAATTACATGAGACCAATAGTTGTTTCATAACTGAAGGAGGCCATAAAATAATCAAATGTATCTCATAGTGCCTCTAGTATATGGTTTTGTGGGTCATGCTTTATTTTGTAGTATGCTTGGTCCCCTTTCACATCCTTCAGATGCAGATGATGCAAAGGTCATCTGTTTCTATTACTGATGGTTAACAAGGGTGTTCTTAGCTAATGCCAAGTACCCATTATTTATATTGCAAATCTTAAAGAATTCATTAACTAAATTAACTTTGATCTTACTTACAGATTAATGTGACATGTGAAATGAGATATTCCTCTAGTGGTTGCTTTGATTTTCTTTCAGAGGTCTCTTTGAAAAACACAAGCTTGTATTTTCATTTTTGCTTTGCTCAGAGATTATGAAAACTGAAGGGGAAATAACTCCCTTGGAGTGGAATTTTTTTCTCCGTGGACCTATTGGAGGTATAGAGAAGGTACTAGACATTTTGATTAATATTTCTCTTCTTCTCTTATTTCAACTTCATTTATTTTAGGAAATGCCTTCACAGAAATGAAATGACTTTCTAGAGATCCTAGAGATATATAAATATGTTATCATTTTATTATATACATTAGGAATAAAAAGTTTTAAATAATAGTACACTTGTATGGAGTAGTGATTTTCTGTGACCGTGGCTGTGTATCGATGATTAGCCTCTTTATGCAGAAAAGACAGAAGAGAAGTTACAAAGGGAAGATTATAAGTTTCAAGAGATGTAAAATGCTGAATGCCACAGAATTTTCTGTACATCTTAAAGATTGTAGCTTATTCAAATCAATTAGATTTGAGAGTTTAAATTTATATAACCATTGAGAATCAACACACTTTGTCACCACTGACAACTTGACATATTTATGGATTATTTAGAATCTCATTGAAAGAGGAAGGTTAAACAATTATAGAACACACAACTTCTATCAAAATAAAAACTTTTTTTCTTTTATTGTAATTAAAAGCCATTACATTTTCTACAGCAAAATGTCCCCAAACCAGAAAACACAACGTGGCTTCCATTAAATGTTTGGAAAATGGCCTGCGAGATGAGTGACACATTTGAAGACTTCCGTTACATCCATTATGATTTGGATAAAACACCTGTATGGATAAGACTGGATGAAGGCCCTGAGGTAATGATAACGATAACAAAATGCATTACCCATATAAAAAAATATTAAAACAATCAGTCTCAATCAAACTGAAGGCTACATATCTTAATAATTAGGACATATCTTCAATAAAGATCATTTCATTCTGTGAAATCTGTCTCTTTAATCTATTTGTACATAATAATGAGAGACTTAACTCTGCAAAGGCATTGTTTTTCTGGCTGATTCAGGCAACCCATTTCAGGCATAGGAAATAAATAGCACTTTTAAGAATTTCTCCTAGCATTTAGAATGAGAAATATGCCTTAATCACTTGTCATATATTAAATTGTTTTATTGTGGTTCTAAATTATACAAAATATTTTACAGTTTGTGGCATAGTAACCATGGCACAAATGGGTTCCGTGAGCCCAGGCTCATTACCAATCTCTTAAAAACAAAATGTGTTTTAATGTTTTGAATTCTTACTTTTATTTCCCATTAATTCTGTGATTATAATTTTTAAATCGTCTGCAGTATATTGTAATTTGATAAAGAAACTGATGGGGCCTCCGTACAGGATGACTAAATTTAGTTTTGTCATTCTAGATTCATTGTTTTAATCCTGTGCCCAAGAGTCTCTTGCTACCCCTTCTGTTTACTCTGTAATGCTAGCCAAACACATTTTCTGTAATAGTATATAGCCTGGTGAGCCAATACACATAAAGCGATGAACAATCAAAATAAGCACTATATTTCTTATGGTCATAAAGAATTCACATTAGTCTGAACACATTTGGATGAACCTATAATAAAAATCTGTCGTTGAAATCATTAATGTATACTGTGTACAGCTCTCTGTACTTTAGTTCCAGTGTTACTGAATTAGACTCAGATGGCAAGTCCAGTCACATTTATTGGGTTGGTTAGTTCTTAGCTTCATATCAGGATTTCCTGACCACAAACTCACGAAGCTCTATTACTATCTTAAAAAGCTGAACACATGGACCAAATGAAGATCGTAAAATTAAGAGCAGATAGTTGCTATCTTTGCACCAAAAATGCAACAGCTTTTGTTGAACCTTATGATGATAATATTCATGAGGTCGAAATGCATTTTATTGATCAAGCCAGTTACCTGATGAAAAAACAACCACAAAAGTGCAAACATAAAAAAAAAAACAAAAGCAGAAGATGCAGATTAAGGAGACGCCCACAAAAATTCAGACTTAACAAACAACCAGCAAGCTTGCAGACAAAAGAAACAAGCATGAAGATTAAGACAAGAAACAATTAGCAGAAAATGCAGACATAAGAAAAACACCTTGAAGATACAGACATAAGGAACAACAGGCAGAAGATGCAGACATAAACCTTTAAATTCAAGAGTGTAAATTTGAGCCTCCAACTAGGAACAATTAAGTGACTTGGCATCTTTCACACAAAAATTGTAGTGCTTGTGACAATAACAAAACAATAGTGCCTTGTGACAAAAATAAAGTTTTTTATTTCACTTTCTCTAGTGGGTATTCCCATTTTACATAATGATTTATCAATCTATGTAAGCAATGGACATAAAGTTTATACAATAACTGTTGGAAATAAAGAAAATGAACAAGATAACAATTATTTTGGTGTATGATTAGTTTAGTTCTTTCCTTGTAAATCCTAGGCACAATTTGAACCGAAGGGGGTCTGGGGTGAAGGTTATGAAAATGATTTAATGTATCAGTTGTTGTTGTTATGTAAACGTGTGCTTGTAACTATCCATAAGAATGTGTTCAGCAAATATTAGAGATGTGTGTTGTGTAGTCATTCAGTGTATTTTGACTCTATTGTACTATTATGTTCCTAACAGGAGGCAAGAGAAAAAAGTGTTTTTCTTTACAATAACTGTTAACAGAATTTTAAAAAGGCTCATTTTATTAACAAGGATGTATTTTATATTCAGCTTGACTTGGGCCTTTAGGTCTAGGTTTTACAATGTTATGAATGCAAGAAGCTTGTGAAAGTTTCTGCGTTTTAAAATTGTATAGATTATAACTGAGAAAGCATGATTTTTTTTATATCAAAAACTTTAGGTTCGAGCCAATCCTCCTCCAGAGCGCTATCTCTACGCTGTCTTGGATCCCCCTGAATATAACGATGGTGATCTGCCTCTTCCAGATAGAGTTAATGGAAATTGGAATGATCGCCTGACAGCTTTTCAAAAATTAATGTTTGTTAAAGTTTTCCGTGAGGAAAGGGTGAGTTTTCAATTAAAAGTTTTGTTGTGTGCCCAAATGAAAGAGCATCATACTCACGTCTTACAAACCAGTACATAGACCTACTATTCTAACTGTGAAACTGGCAAATGGGATCAAAGGATCTTGCGCCATAGCCTTAAGTTTTCTTACCTTGGTCATAGTTTAAATATTAGATCTATGTTCTGCGGCACAGGTTCTCTGAAAAATCACATCACATCTTAGATCCCTGGGTTAGGGCAGTCAATTGGATAATCTAGATCTATGGCCAGCTAACCAAACTCCTTCCCAGTTAAAGGCTCATTCTGGCTTTTTACAATATGATGAATTAAAAACAATGCTTACACTCACAATGTTCAAATGTTTAAAAGGAGTTGATATTCTCTGTAACATGAATTAACTTAATGTTGAGGTAGAAAGACTAATGGAATAGATCTAGATCTAGATTAATCTAAATTGATACCAGGGTTATCCTTCAATGCTAATAGATATCTTGGGGCTATTGAGACTGTTGATCCATTGAAAATGATAGAAAAAAGTAGCAGTTAGGATCAAAATAATCTTCTAACTATAAAGCACTGTGTGTAAATTTTTTTCAACATAGATATTTTTCTTGGGTTTTATGTGAAAAAAAAATTAATTATATCCTTTTTGGATTTATTGTTAACTTTTATATTATGTCAATTCTGTTTTTATCCTAGACAACATTTGCAGTGACAGAGTTTGTTTCTGAATGTTTAGGGAAACAATTTGTTGAAAGTCCTCCTGTCACATTGCCAGAACTTTATGAAAGTATGTCTAAGACTACTCCACTGGTCTTCGTTCTTTCTCCAGGATCAGATCCAATGACATCATTTCTACGTTTTGCTAAAGATATGGGAGTTCATGAAAAGTAAATACAGACATTTTTTCAATAAATATATTCATTAAATTAGTTTTCTACCATAAATGTCTTCTTTAAATTAAGCTAAATTCTATGGGAATTTAAATATGATTGTTATGGAAAAGAGAAACATAAAGCTTACATGGAGAAACTGCTGCCATTTTAGTGACATCTTTTTTGTCTGGTGTCAGTCTGCTGCCCTTTCATATCAGTTAGTTACTTCTTGAAAATTAAGTTTTAACCAAAACAATTAGCTTCTTTTCAACATAGGGAACTAGATTTCTTTGTAACACTAGCTTTTAATACAAGTAGATCTACATCATCTCATTCACAAAGTCAAGGCTCTAACTCTAGTTAGACTGAGAGTTTCTTATTACAGTGTTCCCCCTGCTTCCTCATTTTCCAAGAGTTTCTGAAATCTCAAATTTACCCATATGACTGAAACAGTTCAGCTTTGTCTTTTCACATTATAGACTTGAGAAGTTCCTCCTTTTTTTGTCATCCAGAGTGTTGACTTGTAAGAGTAAAAACCCAGCATTTTTCTGTAGCATTTATTTGAATTTTTTCTGTCTGTGTTCAGTATCCAACTTTCACAACCATGTGGGGGTTCAGAGACCACTAGAGAAGAATGAAGTTTTAATTTGGTTGGAAGCTTTTACTTTTCCAGATTCTCTAGTTTGCTCATGACAGCAAATGCCAAGCTTAAAAGGGTTTTTATTTCTTATTGATTTGAAGTCCATCTCTTCCAATGTTTGACCATAGGTATTTAAATGAGTCAACTTCTTCTAATGTTAATTCGTTCGACTGTACCCCAACATCCGCAACATCTCATTATATCTCCAGCACAAACTAGTATTTTGAATTTATCAGCACTGATTTCCATGCAGACTGCTCTAGTATACAGTTTTGAAGTAATATCTTGTTTCTGGTCTGAAATTTCCCCAATGAGGTCTATATCGTCTTCAAACTGAGATGAACAAAGGCTGCCTATATGGTCAAGTAGGAGTAAATCCTTCTAGAGTTTCCATCAAAATATGCTTCAGAAATATGTTAATTAATAAGAGCTTGAGAGAGAATGCATCCTTACCACACTCCTATGGATGTCCTAAAACTTTCTCAAACTTGGTTGTTCAGAAGTATTGAGCTATTTGCCTTTTGGAATAGGGCTTTGATAATATTGATAATGTTTTTATCCAAGCTGAACTCCCTCATCACTTACCACATATCATGATGCCAAAACCAGTCAAAAGTTTTTTTGAAATCTGTGAAGTCGTGTACAATTTATTTTGGTGTTAAAGGCTTTTTTTTGTTTAACAGTCTAATGTTAAGTATATGTTCAAGAATGCTTCTACCTTTGCAAAGGACCTCCTCAACTTTTGAGTCTGTTGAAATTATTTTTAGCATTATTTTGCTTGGTTAACCATTAGACTTTATCGTTCTATAGTTTTGGGCTTTTTTATTGTCTCAAGTTTTCTTTCTTGAGCATTGGAATTTTAAAAAATTTGGATCTATTCTTGTGGCAATATTTTTTTTAATCCCATATTTTCTGGCAGATAGTCCTAGTTATATTTGAGCCATTGTATTTTGAAAGTTCTTTGGTATGTTATCCCTCTGATGATACGATAAAATACCATCAGAAGGCTAGAAGTGCTAATTATTTGAAACCTATAAATTTTTTATGTGTTTTATCTTTATACAGTATAATTATATATTTAATAAATCCTTTGTATAACTTTTAATTTGGAGCAAGCTGGCTGAGGGAAATTTAATTATTATGTTCTTATTAGAGTTAACAAAAGACATGACATTTCCTAAATTTTATTTATGTATAATTAATTATTGCTTAATTACATGGTGGTTGTTTTTTTTTATTAACTCCTATTCACATTTAGAAAGTAATTTGTAGGTTTGATTCCTTATTTTAACTATTCACTTATAGTGTAAAATCCCAGATTTATAAATATATTAATTAAAAATTTGATTGTATTATTTTTAAAAGACTTAACATTTTTTGCGTTAAAAAGTTATTTAAACCAAAACATTTAGTTTAAATTTAACTTATTAAATTCTTTTTAGAATTGCCATTTAGCTGCTTCATGGATGAATGCCATGGAAGACATTATTAAAAATATCCAGGAGACCAGTTCACTTTTACACAGCAACTTTAGACTCTATCTGTCTTCAATGCCCGCCAAACATTTCCCTGTCAGTGTTCTTCAGAATAGTGTCAAAGTCACTAATGAGCCACCTAAGGGCATTAGAGCCAATCTAAGAAGGGCATTCATAGATATGTCAACTTCATTTTTTGAAGACCACCGTAAGACTTTTTTGTTTTTTGTTAGAAAATTTTTTAATAATTAACAATAAATTCCAACACTATGATAGTATTGAGAGATGATAATGTAGTCCTCTGTGTTAATAGTAATAATGTTATTTACACTATGTATTGTGTATGGATTATTATATTGTTGGTTTAATCCTGTGCACTCCCGGGGAGCATAGGGCCACACCTCTCCACCGAACTCAGTTCTGAGCAGCTTTCTTCATCTGCTGCCATGTCATTCCAGTACCCTCAGCTTCACTGATGACTGACCTCTTCCAGGTTTGCTTGGGTCTGCCCACTTTCCTCTTTCCTTGTGGGTTTCAGTGCCTGCCTTGCAACATTGGTAGCTGGTTTTCGCATGGGGTGTCCTATCCAGCTCCATTTTCTTTTTGTGATGTCTTGGGCTATGGGCTTTTGTCTAGTTCTCGCCCACAAATCGATAGTAGTTATCTTTTCTGGCCACCTAGTTCCTAATATGCGGCGTAGGCATCTGTTAACAAAGGTCTGGAGCTTTTCCATATTTGTTATATTTGTTATTATAGTGTAGGTTGATTGATTTTTTAATTTAAAAATGACAAATAAAAGATATTTTAAAGATTAGTAATAATAATGACTGACTTAACTTGTCTTATTGTTTCTATATAAATTAAACATTTTTTATAACAGCTCTGGGAATGGACTGGAGGAAGATCATTTTTGGCATTTGTTTTTTTCATGCTGTTATTCTTGAGGAAAAAATTTGGACCATTAGGCTGGAATATTACAGTAAGAGTCATGTTAAGACTGTAGAACTGGAATATTACAGTTAGAGTGTAGAACCATAATATTACAGTAAGAGTAATGTTAAGACTAGAACTGGAATATTATCTATTAGTGTAAGGACCCATTCAATTTTTTATTTTGAACAGATAGGTCTTAATTTTCTTCTTGGAATGTAGTAGTGAAGCAAGCTGTTTGTCTGAGATCAATGGGGAGTGAGTTCGAAACCTTTAGACAAGCACTGAAAAGGCCCACAAACTGTAACTTTTCATTGAGAAACATGTCACATTGAGTCCATGGACTGCAGGGCTCTCTGAGGGACATATGGAGTGATCAGTTCACTCAAGTAAAAGGGTGTTCTTAGTTTTGTAGTCGATTCTTGCATTCTTAGGAAGCCAATGGAGTGTACACAAGAGAGCAGTAGCAGAATCACTTCTTGTTTTTCATAGGACCATTCGTGCAGCATTGTCCTTGTTGATGTCTAAGAGCTGAGCCGAAGGCTCTTCGAGCTCTAAGTTTGAAAAAAAACCTGTTTGGTCGTCCAGCCGAACAGTAAAAAAAAACAAACCTGTGGGAACACAGTTCTGTTTGAGAGAGGCCCGAGTCAATGCCTATGTAAAACATTGCTGTTTCCAATGCCTTTGGCCCCGACGCATGCTTGCCTGCACATGGCCGAAGGCCGAGGGTCACCGGGAGCCTCCGCCATTTTCCTTCGTTGTACCAAGCTAGCTGTGTGGGAACCGCCATTGATGTAACGGTCCCTTTGAGAAACAGCGCATGGATGTGGGACATGTTCGTGGGGACTTTTTTACAACCCCGCCCGTACAATGGGTGGACTCTCGTCTACCCATGGGCATCCCCACGGGAGTCTTGTGTTGCTACCCATTTTGCCTAGCCAATTCCTCAAATGGCCGTTTCCACGCGGGCGCCACGATGAGGCAGGGCAGCGTGCCCGCGGCAGCATTGTCCTGAATTTGCTCTAGCTCAGCGGTTCTCAACCTTTTAAGGTCGGTGACCCCTTTTAGAATCCCCCACTCTGACAGGACCCCCTTAACAGCAATAGAAGAATAGAAAAAAAACAATCTATATTTTCGATGGTCTTAGGCGACCCCTGGCAAATTGTCAATCGACCCCCAAGGGGGTCGCGACCCACAGGTTGAGAACCCCTGCTCTAGCTGAATGATGGTGTTGTCCTGTATACCTACCTGCTATCATGAGGATTGCAGTAGTCAAGGCAGGAGAGTATGAATATCACAGCTAACTTTTTTTGTTGACTCTGTTGTCAAATATGGTCAGATCTGGTCTAATCTGCCCAGCTGCAGATAGAGATCTTTGCAGAGCTAACTTATGTGTGGGTCAGAAGAGAAGAGTTGAGGCAGAGAAAACTCATATTAGCTTCATTTAAAGAACTAAGCCACGAGCTAGCACCAGTGCTCAAAATACTTTTTCAGGCAACACTTAATCAGGGTAGGGTATCTAAGATTGCAAACTAAGTGGATAAAAGAAACCTGGCAATTCATGATGAATAGGGAATCTATACTCTCTACATTTGTCATGTAGTTTTCTTAATTGCTTTTGTCCTCTCTTTATTCATATTATTGCCATTACCACCTCCAGCAAAGAAAACCTTACAATCTGAACAATGAAAAGGAATAGATAAGCAATCTCAGCAACATGTGTCATGAAGTTATTTAAAAAAAATAAAAAGTTATTTATGTTAAAAAATAGATGGAAAAAAAACAACAGTGAGGCCCTAAAGAAAAAGCTTAAGAATTGTGTTGTTGTTTTTTCAGTGTTTCTATTGTTATTATTAGAACTTAATGTTTGTTTTTATTCCAAAAGAATCAACTTGTTTATTAAGGCTTGTCCCATTAAATTATGACATGAAGCTGATATAAAGTAATAAATTGACTAGAGTTGGCCTTAATTAATGCTAATTAGGCATGGGGCATCTGACTGTGTTAAGATTATTAAATTTCATTTAGTGCTGGATATTCGAAACTAAAAACTTTTCTCTAGTTACTAGGAAAAAATTTTGTTAAACATTTATAATTGTCTAACAACCTTTTTTTTTTTTCGAGAAAATTCATCTACCTGGTATATTGAAAATACATTTTTTTACCTTTCCTTATAACAATTGTGAAAGACTATACATGTATAGAGTCAGAAGTAATTGAAGCGGGTTGATTACTTATATAATATTGTTATTAAATCTTATTTGGATAAAAGATTCCTGTCAGACATTAATCAACTGGCAAAGGAAGTTATGTAAGGTATAAGAAAAATGTATTCCCTGTGCTGTGTAGAAAAAAAAAGAGAAAGAGATAATCAATGTTTGAGAGGCTGTATTATGGGAGTAGCTACTGTGATAAATGGTAGACTAGATTTGTTCAATTTAAAATAGAAAATGCAATTAGGGAAGAAAAATGTGTTTTTGTTCAGTACAGACCATCCTGGCAATGCAAAAAAGCTCTAAAATAAATTGGTGGCTCATGAATATAAAAAAAAAAAGACAATGCTCAACACACACAAAAATATAATAAACACACATATAAAGTATAAATATTTCTTTTATTTTTTAAAAAAGAAAAGTTTCAGCATCAAAACATGCAGCAATATGGACCTGTTAATTAAACAACTAATAAATCATAATGAACCTAACACAGTTAACAATAATGATATTGTTGTGTCTCTCTCCTTTGTTTCTTGATTGAAATCAAAACAGCTACCACCAATTGGGAGAATGTGGCAACTCAGATTCCAAATAGGGTGATACTTTATTGAGTCTAATGTATTACATGCCAAATAGTGTACTATTGGCGACACAAAATTTCTAATTGAATAACTGTTGTACTGTACTGATCTTGTACTGGACTCCACTGTGCTAGACTGTCTTGACTCTGCAACTCTCTCTCTCTCTCTTTATATAGGGTTTATAAATGTCACTAATCCTCTCTGGATGATCATTTCTTCACTTTCCTAAAGTAATTCATTTCAAAATATTATCTTTTTAGAAAAAAAAATGTATGTATACAGTTTTTCTTATAAATAAGTCGTATCTATTTTTATTTTAGTACGCTTTTAGTGATAGTGACAGAGAGTGTGCATTGCTCAACATGGAAATGTTTTGTAAAGATGGTTACATCCCTTGGGAGACACTGATCTATATAACAGGAGAGGTAGAGTATTGTGTGTATTGTCATTTGCGCAGCATGAGATATAAATATTTTAGTTTCTTTCTAAAACACTAAGCCAAAAATATTTATCTCTTGACTTTTCATGGCTTTGTTATAAACGTGTAATTATAAAGAAAAATTTTAAAGGAAATCATTGTAATAGTTTGAGACAACTTAATTAATAATTTTGTAATTGACCAGACTTGGATGCCCACCTAGGTTCTTATCCGTTTTAAGCAGCTTCATGTGGAGCGAAAATGACAAAACAGTGCACATTATATCAAAAATGGTTATAGACTTTCTATATGGATTTAGCTCAGCAGCTAGACATGCAATATCAGGCTGGATCAAAGGAGTAGCAGAAGTGGGCACATCTTTCTAATGATGCCTTAACTAAATTGAGTCAAGAAAGAAAAGTATCATTTTGTCATAAGACCAAAGATGGCCCACATTTAATTATTATTGCATTTCTTAAAATGCAATTGCGCAAACAAATTTTAACATTTTTAAATAAAATACCACTACAATTTTCAAACTACATACATCCATAAAAGACTTCATATATTTATCTATATTCATTAATTTCCAAATTTTAGGTTAACATTTATGAATGATTATTTTTTTGTACAGTATAATACACAATTAGTTGAATGATTAAAAACTTCTTTTATCACCACAGATTACCTATGGTGGTCGAGTCACAGATGCCCAAGATCAAAGATGTCTAAGGACAATTTTAAAGTTTTTTTTCAGACCTGAAACCTTAAAACCAAAATATAAATACTCAGAATCAGGTAATTGTAATGTATATTCAATATAAAGTACATTATAAGGGAAGTCCTTTTAATTTATTTGCGGCAGATGTTGATGTTTATTAGTAGGTTTCAAACTAGAACTAAAAAAAATTGAGTATGTTTCCTTTTTTTCTTTTTATACACCATATCTGTGATCTAACCTTTGAAAGTAGCATCTTCGTCTTCGTACAAGTATTACTTCATTCAGTACACACACATACACACATTGTCCTTAACACTGATCAACATATTTTGATGTAAAATACAAATATTCAAAATTGATTTCTCATCAGTAAGTTTGTATAATGTTCTACTAATAATTTGTAAAAGATTAAGATGCTGGTATAGTCAATAGCTTATGGCACATCAACATTATTTAGATCTCTATTGATTGTAGAGAAGCTGCAGGGTTTAGAAGCGTTGACAACTGATCAAAAAGTTTGTATTGCTATTAAGATGCATGTCATAGAGAGGGGTGTAACATGCACTTTAAAATAGTTGCATGAAGTGATCAAAGCAAAAATCCTTTTCAAAATAGGCAAACAAAAAAACATACATAAATTATAACCAGTTACAGAATTGAAGTATGAGCCTAATCAAAATTGATATAACAAATTAGAATAAATCCATTCTAATCTGACTTCAGAATCCTATGCAACTTGAGCAAAGATTTAACATAGTGAAAGTAGATTTGATTAAGACTGTTTTGGTCTGTCAGGTTGAGGAACTTTTTAGCTCGTGATACATTGTTTATTTTACTATTCCTCTTATCAGCTGGCAAAAGGGTAAAAAAAAAAAAAAACTTGGATGGACACAGATTTTGAAAACTGCTCTAACAATTTTCTTAGAAATTTACAGTTTAAGTATAACTAGCTAATTGGCCGCACTTGAAAACTCTGGTTTGACCATTATAATTTTTCAAAATATAAATTTCTTACAATTAAATTTGGTCAGGAGGTCCAGATAATCTATATATTGAATACACATACATCAGCAAATATTCCTGCATGTATTCATCAACAAGTTCAATAAATACATGAACTTTTTCAAGAACATTTTACATCTTTGAAACTTTTATTACTTGTATTAATATCTAGATCCAGTATTCTAGTCTAGGCTACCCTTTTTTTTAATATTGCCATGTCTGCATCTGTATCATCTAATTAGAATTTTATATATTCTGACTAGATTTATACATGCCCTTAACCTTGATTTATTTCAGGTATGGGGGAGAGGGAATTGTTCTTTTGTTTAAAATGTATTATTCATTAGTAATTAAAAGCAAAGTAATTGCTTACCAAAAGTCATCAGCCTCATAAGAAATAATGTCTTTGAGAAAAAAAAGTTATGTTGTTTTGTATTAAATACAATGGGCCATGGAAGGTAATTGTTTAAATTTAATCTATTTTTGAAGGTATTTACTATCCACCTCTTGTCAAGACATTGGCTACTGTCAAGGCTTACATTGAATCTCTACCACTTATAGATGAGCCAGAAATGTTTGGGCTCCATGAGAATGCAAACATAGCCTTTCAGTTGAATGAAACCAATGCTTTACTTGGTAAGTCTGTGTTTGTTTTGGTAACAGTCGCAATTGACTGCTATATACACTTACACTGGTTTTGTTTTGATCTTATGCTCTATGGACAGACTCCTTTGCCACTTTTCTCTCTAAAAAGATTCAGATTGTGGGTCGTTTAGAACTTTCTTTTTGTTGATCTCAGGAGAACCACATTTGATTATGTTCAAGAAGAACATTCAAACCAGTTAGAAACTCTTACTTTATATATCTGTTTTGTTCACCTATTACCTTGAGCCTACTGTTTTGTTAGCAGCACTAATAAATCAATTGATTCTTCTTATTCAAATAAATCAACAAAAAAAAAAGGGTGAGATGTTTGGAATTTAAAACAAAAATTTTTGTTCATGCAGAACTAAAGGAGTAAAACAAATTTTTATCTAGCTACAATACTTGATGTTCAACCGAGAATCGTAGCAGCTGATGGTGGGATGTCTAATGATGATATTACTTATGAACTTGCTGAGGCTGTCCTGGATCAATTGATTGACAAACTGGATATTGAAAGAGCGAATCCCAATATGTTTACAGTACGTACTAATATTATTAGTTCCAAGTAAAAATGGTAGTTTTTAATTCTTAGTACTTACTTTACTTAGAGTCCATCACCCCTATTGAAGTATGGGCCACCAGCAATGGATTTCCATATTCCTTTATCCTGGGCCATCCTTTTAATTCTTAGTAAGCCTTTCTGTTTCAAATATTGTTAGTGATCCTATCATTCCATAGTTCCTAGTATTACATGATAGTCTTTTAGTTCTTGTGATGCTTTAGTGTCTAGCTTTATATAGCAGTGTCTTAGTTTTTTATCATGCAATACCTAACATAATAGATTGCTCTCTTGGCATGCAATAATACCTAACAATAGATTGCTCTCTTAGCATGCAATAATACCTAACATAATAGATTGCTCTCTTAGCATGCAATAATACCTAACATAATAGAATGCTGAATGTGAAAACTACTACATTATTAAAAGCTTCTTATTTAAAGAAAAACAACATAATAGTGCATACAATATTTTTTAAAATATCAAAAACCATGTTGTTGTTTTTTCAATAATATTAGATATGCTTAGTAGTAATTGACAAATTGATTGCAAAATATTGTTTCTTTATCCACTAGCTTGACGCCAAAGGTCGCATAAACTCTTTAACCATAGTATTGATGCAAGAAACTGAAAGATTCAATAAACTGCTTATAATAATCAAGGTACATGTTAATAAGATTTAAATATATAATAATTAATGAGTATGTTTTATAGTATTGTATACAAAGACCTTACTGATATTATAAAAGGTTTAATGTAAACGAAATCTGAAGCCTAGATTTATTTAACGAATAGTTCATGAGGCAAATTACAAGAAGATTGCTTATGATATGATATTGACACAGAATAAGTTCCCCTTTCAGAGTTTGCAATCTTTATGGCAGATGATGTCAAGGTCATCTATTTTGCTAGCCAAGGTTAACGAGCAGGGTATCATGTGGCCAGCACAATGACCTACCGCCTTTTCTTTCCCCAACTAAAGTCAGAATTTGGATTAGAATTAAAATTTGAATTAAATTAAAATTAGAATTTGGTGGACTCAGGGGCGTCCTAAAAATCACTAAGCCAAGCACTTAACCACTCAGCCACCACGCCCTCAATATCTCATGTAGTGAAATCAAAAATTCTTAACTGGCCATTTCTTGTAAAAGCAAGTTGGTAGCTCCATTCAATTTTCTAGGCTTTCAATGCATTCAACAACTTGAAAAAATTACTCTGGAATCCTCGATACACTATAATGAATCTCCACCCTGGGACGAAAGCCCTCTTCCTACTATAAGGGACCATATTGAAAACATAAAAAGAAAATCTGACTACAGACCAACAGAGGTCAAGGAAATAGTGAATTGTTTTCTACAAACCAATTATCCTAGCAATCAGTGGATCAGAGTTTACAGGGACGGCTCATCCCATAAAGCCACCACAAATGGAGGAGCTGGAATACTCATCGAATGGCCAGATGGAGGAAAACTAGAAAAATCCATTGCCACTGGAGAGCTGCAAACATTTATGATAAACTATAGTCTTTTTTGTTTGATTTCTTTATTAAGTCAATATGGGAATTCCAAGATACTGGTAGCTTTTCATTTATTTAGGTATTTTGAGTTTCTAGTCCTCACTCTTCATTCAATGTATCTAAGATTAAACATTCATCAAGTCAATATATATGAATTGTTGTAGTGGTGTTTCTTGTTTGACATAATTGATTAACTGTGTCAGGGGGCCAGGACAGATAAGGCAAGGCTTTAAAATACAGCCTGACACATGTATGGATCAACTTTCCATTCATTATGTTTTTTCTAACAAAATCATTGTTGTGTAAATTATATGACTTACTCAATTTCAATAGATTTTTAATTTGGTTAGGGTTATTTCTTTCTGTTTGTAAAGCACAAGTTTCTTGCTTTATAGCAAGCTTCTTGAATTATAGTCCAATTCCTTTTGTGGATCAGGAGGAGACAATGGGTTGCCTTCAGGCACTCAGCAAACACAAGTCTGTCTTCTATTGACTGAGTAGAAGCCATCTGTCTTCTACTGACTGAATAGAAGCCATCTAACTTCTACTGACTGAATAGAAGCCATCTGTCTTCTACTGACAGAATAGAAGTCAACTTACTTCTACTGACTGAATAGAAGCCATCTAACTTCTAATGACTGAATAGAAGCCATCTGTCTTCTACTGACTGAATAAAAGTCATCTGTTTTCTACTGACTGAAGTCATCTTACTTCTACTGACTGAATAGAAGCCATCTAACTTCTACTCACTGAATAGAAGCCATCTGTCTTCTATTAACTGAATAGAAGTCATCTTACTTCTACACAGGCACAGGATGAGACTCGAATACATGGTGTGGGCTTTGCTGTCAAGAACAGTCTTCTTCCCATGATAGTCCCTCCAGTTGGTGGCTCGGAACGGCTACTAAGCATAAGTATGATGACAGCATCTGGAAAAGTCACTCTAATTAGTGCCTATGCCCCCACACTATGCTCGCTTCAGGAGGACAAAGACAAGTTCTATGAAGACCTCAAAGAAGCCATTGCAAACATTCCTCAAAAAGAACATATGATCCTTCTAGGTGACTTCAATGCCAGAGTAGGATCAGATCACACTACCTGGCCAGACTGTCTTGGGCTTTTTGGAATCGGAAAGATGAATGAGAACGGACAAAGACTGCTTGAATTCTGCACATACCATAAGCTCTGCATTACCAACACATACTTCAGAACAAAGCCACAGCACTGTGTCTCATGGAGGCACCCTAGGTCTGGGCACTGGCACCAGCTGGATATGATACTGACACGAAAAAAGGACATTGGAAATATACTGCTGACACGTAGCTACCAAAGCGCGGATTGTGATACTGATCATACTTTAGTGTCCTGCCGGACAAGACTGCTGCCAACTAAGATCCACACTTCACAGGGAAAAAGAAAATCACGCCTGAATACTACTAGCACAAAAAATCCTGATCTTTGCACCGAATTTGAGAACAAATTAGAGGAAGCTTTTAAAAACTTCTCTGTGACTGAGGTAGAAAAAAGCTGGACGTTTATGCGTGATACAATCTACCAAACATCATCACTGGTCTTTGGAAACAAAACCAAGAAAAGCGAAGACTGGTTTGAAGCTAGTCTACCAGAAATGGAAACTGCCACTACGAACAAGAGAGCAGCCATGCTAATCTACAAGAAGGATCCCACCCCAAGCAACTTAAAAAGGCTCAGAGCTGCACGTAACAATGCCCAAAGAGTAGCGAGACAATGTGCTAACAAATACTGGCAGGAGCTATGCGAAGATATTCAATCTTGTGCCGACTGTGGTAACATAAGAGGACTATATGAGGGCATGAGAAAAGCCTTTGGACCTCACACCAGCAAGTGTGCTCCGCTCAAGTCAAAAGATGGCTCAATCATCAGCGATCGTGCGCTGCAAATGGAACGATGGGTAGAACACTATGCAGAACTCTACCAGATTGAAAACGCCATCTCACCAAATGCTGTTTCCAACTTCCCATCACTTCCAGTTTTGACGGAATTAGACGAAACGCCCTCAGTAAAGGAGCTGAGCATTGCCATTGACATGCTTGCACATGGGAAAACACCCGGAGGAGATGGCATTCCTGCTGAAGTAATTCAGGCTGGAAAACATGCCCTAATCAAACCACTCCATGAACTGCTAAGCTTGTGCTGGGAACAAGGAATGGTCCCCCAAGAATTGAAAGACTCCAACATTGTTACAATTTATAAAAATAAAGGCGACCGCTCTGATTGTAACAATTACAGAGGCATCTCACTGCTTAGCATAGTCGGAAAGGCTTTTGCTAGAGTATTACTAAAGCGATTACAGATCCTGGCAGATCGTGTTTATCCAGAGTCGCAGTGTGGCTTTAGGGCAGGTAGATCTACAACAGATATGATTTTCTCTCTGCGGCAGCTACAGGAGAAGAGCAGAGAACAAAAGCAGCCCCTCTTCATAGCTTTTATTGATTTGACCAAGGCCTTTGACCTTGTTAGCAGAAGCGGTCTGTTTGCTGTACTAGAGAAAATCGGCTGCCCAAATAAGTTAAGAAAACTAGTGTCAGCTTTTCACGAAAATATGCAGGGTACCGTTCAGTTTGAAAGTTCTTCCTCCAGGCCATTCTCCATTAAGAGCGGTGTAAAACAAGGATGTGTACTGGCCCCTACACTATTTGGCATCTTCTTCTCAGTCGTACTATCCAGTGCTTTTAAATCCCTGGAAGACGGAATATACATCCATAGCAGATCCGATGGAAGGCTCTTTAACCTGGCACGTCTTAAAGCCAAAACGAAAAGGCGTCGTATCTTGATAAGGGAGCTGCTGTTTGCAGATGACGCGGCACTCGTATCTCACTCATAAGGAGGTCTACAGAAGCTAGTGAACGCCTTAGCAGCTGCTTGTCAAGAGTTTAGCCTTACTATAAGTCTCTCCAAGACCGAAATCCTGGCACAAGACGTCGCAGAAATACCTATAATACAAATTGGGAACCACACCCTTTCAGTGGTGCAGGAATTTACCTACTTGGGTTCAACAATTGTCAGTAACCTAGACTTAGACATCGAGCTGACAAAAAGGATAGGAAAAGCTACCACAGCATTGGCAAAACTCTCCAAGCGCGTCTGGGAAAATGGTAAATTGACCACAGCGACCAAAATCCTAGTCTACAACGCCTGTGTTGTGAGCACTCTCCTTTATGGCAGTGAAAGCTGGTCAACATACATGTACCAAGAGCACAGATTGAATAGTTTCCACTTGCGCTGCCTGAGACGCATAATGGGCATCTCTTGGAGGGACCATGTCTCCAATCAGGAAGTTTTGAGATTGGCCAATATGAACAGCATGTATGCTCTCCTGACACAAAGAAGATTACGCTGGCTCGGACATGTCACCCGAATGCCAGATGGTAGAATCCCGAAAGATATCTTATATGCTGAGCTTGTGGAAGGAGTCAGACCCAAGGGCCGCCCAAGACTAACATATAGAGATGTCTGCAAGCGAGACATGAGAGCCTCAGGCATCAGTGAAAGTATGTGGGAAAACATAGCCAAAGACCGGAGTGCATGGAGACAGACTGTGCGTGCTGGGACAACCCTTGCTGAGAACAAAAGAATTGAAGCGGCTTTAATCAAGAGGGAAAAAAAGAAAGCTGCCCTGTCTGCTAGCCCTAAATCAGAGGCATACACATGTACGAATTGTGGCAAAGTCTGCCGTTCTAGAATTGGCTTGATTAGCCACACCAGATTCTGCCCCGTCTCAAGATTAAGCCAAAACCAGTGACTCACTTGGGCGCATCCATTGCCTTTCGAGACAAAAGGAGCCATATACTTCTACTGACTACTTCTACTGACTGAATAGAAGCCATCTAACTTCTACTGACTGAATAGAAGTCATCTGTTTTCTACTGACTGAATAAAGCCATCTAACTTTTACTGACTGAATAGAAGTCATCTGTCTTCTACTGACTGAATAGAAGCCATCTGTCTTCTACTGACTGAATAGAAGCCATCTGTCTTCTACTGACTGAATAGAATTTGTCTGTCTTTACTGACTGAACTGAAGTCATCTCTCAGTGCTCGTTGAAGTTCAAAAAGCAAGTTTGAAAACATGTTTCAAATATAAAAAAAATGACTGACAAAATGGAAGATCCAAAATAATGCAAACAAATATTGTTAGACTTAGAGAAAGTGATGACAGAAATGAAACCAAGAGTGTCCTAGTCTCGTCACAATTTATGTGAACATGACTCTTATACACACTACAAAAAATTCAGCCTGAAGAAAAAAAAATAAAATTAACTCAACTACATAGGACAATGTAATTTAGAAATGCATTCCCTGGAAGATGAAAATCTGAACCAGCGACACAGACCCAAGTAGAATAGTTCTAAAAAATGTTGTTCAGATCTGTGCTTTTCTTCATAAGAAACTGGCCTCAAGCTAACCTTATAAAAGTGTAAAAAGAACTAAGCAGTTTGAAACATGTAGGACTATTTATGACCTCCATCAATTGACCGTAATATATAAAAAAAGAAACAACTTTCTGTTTTGATAGTCATATTGAGGGGAACAAATCAGAAAAAAAGAAATTACTGCTTTCATTATTTCTATACAAATCGAGTCATTTAATTCTTTGTTTCTAAATGATATCCAGTTTGCCTGTAATGCACATGGATCCTCACCTAGACTATGAACCAGATTTATCTCTCTATCCAGCGCCACTCTACAAAACAGCTGCAAGAGCTGGCACACTTTCCACTACAGGTAACAAGTTAACAAATTTCTTTACAGCTGGAATCAATGTTCTCACAAAACACTTTCTATCTTTTGTTAACTCCTACCATAGCTTTCATGGGCATGTCTGGTTAAATCTTGCTACAGCTCTCACAGGTTTATTTTCTCCAAGACCTACTTTAAGATCTAGCTCTCACTTGTTTCTTCTTTGTATATCTCTCACTGATTTACTCTGTATATAGATATTGTTAAGGCTTCCGCACGGTGTTGATTCTTTGAAATATAACTAGTGTAGATCTACGTCTGCCTGGAAGTAACACTGAACTCAAACTACTTCAGTAACACCGGCGAAAGGCAGAAACAATCAAAATATGTAGTCGACGCTGATGTTGTTCTACAAATATATTTAATAATCAAGAAGGGAATTGTCCGATGTCAGCTATGTCCGTAAATCTGTATATCTATGTTACTGCTCTACACGAAGCGTCTTCTTTTTAGCGTCACTTGGAGCGTTCTTGTTTTTTAAAGATTTGTCACTAAGTAAAACTTTCCCCTTATTCCCGAAACAAATAACTAAATCCTAATCATGTCATAACAATATACAACATTTTTTTCTGTTCATAACAAGATTGGTTAAATATCAAGATAGATTTTTGTGTTCAATAGTTTCTGTAGCTAGTACAATTAGTCTTTCTGTGAATAAGAAGAGGATTCCTGAATTTCTCAATCATTTCTGTGTTGAGAACATCCTCATTTGCACAGCTATTCATTCAAAAATTCATTTAGGAAATGGACTAAAGTCATGCCTACTACATACCCAGCCCAGCAGAGTTTGGACTTTTTTTTTTAAAGTATGGACACTGTTTATTTGAGATGTAAAGGATCTTACTATTACATGTGAAATTTTTCTTAGGCGGCACAGATCAAAAAAGAGTTCAGCTATTGAATGTGTCAAGACTACAGAGACCATGGCTTATAAAAGTGAGGGAAGAACTGTGGACTTTCAGCTTTGTTGATGCTGAGTCCTCGCCTTGGTCCTCCTTGTTCTTGAAGTCTACCAAATGCTGCACTAGTATGTGTAACACAAGTTTGTTTAATCATCTATATTAGCATATATTGTTACAGTGCTCCCCAACTGGACAAATTATTGCATGCTGACTCTTTGTTTTATACATTTTGGATGTTCCTTTAGAAATGAAGATTATTACCTCTTAGCTCATTCCTCCTGCATGACGGCCAGCTGGCAGGCTTTGAAATCGGGACTAGGTTGATGACTATTCAAAGTGCATACTGTGCTGTCAAATTATTACCATTGTCAAAAGTATTCATTATATTCATCTAGATTATAATAAAATAATGACATGCAAAATGTTTTCAGAGTTGAAGATAATTACTTCCTAGTCCAAACCTCCTGCAGGAGGATTGGGAATGGGAGCGGGCAGGATTTGAACCCTCGACCATCGATAAATCCGAACGACCAGGCAGCCATCCAAATATTTGTACTCCACTGTTTTGACTTTGCTTTCCTTGTTTCTTTGGCAGGACATTCTACTAACTTTGTTGTAACTGTCCACCTTCCTTCAAGCAACACACAAGATTACTGGATAGCCAAAGGTGCAGCACTCTTATGTCAAATTTCTGATTAATTTTGCTTACAGATAAGTTGTAAAGCATTTAACAATAAAAACAATGTCCATTACAAATGGTTCTCTAGTTATTACTTTGTGTTTGTTCGTTTGTAGGCTCACACAATGTTAGTGTTGATCACTATCTAGAACATCTTGTGTTCATATCACAAAAATAAAGTCTTGAACTACTTTAAGATAATTATATTTTTTACCACTATAAAAATGAAGTAAAAAATTCTTTATAAAAATTTCTATTTAGTCATAATAAAATACAATTTGTATACATTGAGCTACTCTGACACATGAAAGAAAATAATATGAGACTATGTTTCTATACAGTTGAAATTATATGATCCAGGCATTCAAATCCACTCTCATTCAGTCAGAATCACATTGCATAGTTAAGCAATAAATTATTCTCAAGGTCCGCAAAGTTGTAATTGTTGGAAGTGGTAATGGATATAAGCAATCCACTACCTATATCTGCTTCCTAATGGCATATATCTCAAATAGCCTTTGACAATCACTCTAACAACCAGTCTAATTCATGTGTGGCTCATATATTTGAGTCCGGTGGAAGTTGGTTTGGTTCTTAGTGGGGTATCATACCATGCCCTCAACTGTAGAAAATCAACTGTGCAAGAATTATGGATGTGATACTAAATGTATAGCGCAATGAGTACTGGTCATTTAAAGTATAGATATTTATTGTACTTGTAGCAGTACTGTCCCTTGTCTATCGACACCCGTTGACCTGTGTGATTGACCTGAGTCGTGTGTATCAGTAGGCCGCACACACATTAACCCTTTCAGTCCGCCACTGGATTTACTACAGTATAATAAATAAATATTTATATCTATTTATATTCAACTTGATGGAGATGACACAGAAGTCGACTCTCTGATAATATTATTATAGACCGCACAAACTAGTAAGCTTCAGGCAGATGGGGCTCGTTAGCCTTGGTGAACAGGATACTGTATAGAGACTTGAATTGATGCATTCATGACTACATAACTTATTGTATTTAAAGGCTGGTATAATAGAAATATGGAGTGTCCCGGCTTGGCCTCCGGTCTTTGCATAAAAGAAGGTGTATCATGGTTCCAGTTAAAAATCTTACCTTTCCTAATTTTTATATTGAGGATTAACAAAACTCCCACGGGATGTCAGGAAAGGTTTGAACCCGGGATTTTCCAGACCACATATCACTAGACAATATCCCACGACCAGGCAGCCATCCGTAGTTTCATAGCTCACACTATGCACAATAATAAATGTGATATATTATTTATTGCATATGTATGTTTGTGTTTCACATATGTTGGCTTGAGCTTAGACTTAGACTTACTTAGACTTAGGTCCTCCCGCGCCGTTCGGCGCATTGGGCGGCAAGCTGTCTCCATAATGATCTGTCACTGGCAATGTCTGAAGCCTCTTCCCATCTGGTGTCCACTGTTCTGAGGTCCTCCATGAAGGTGTGTCGCCAGGTAATACGAGGACGTCCCTGTTTGCGCTTTCCTCGTTTTGGCTTCCATGTTATCGCAACTCTTGGTGTGCGTAATTCATTTTGACGTAGAACATGTCCCGCAAACCTCATGCGACGCTCAGTCACAACCTCACTAAGTGTTCGACTCCCAGTTCGGCAAAGGATTTCCTTGTTTGAGATCCGGTCTGTGTAACTGACTCCCAAAATCCGTCTCAGCCATCTCTGTTGAGCCACATTTAGTCTTTTCTCAATTTTGACAGATGACTTCCACGTCTCACATGCATATGTAGCAGTTGGAATGACGATTGTGTTGAGAAGGTGTATTTTTGTCTCGAGTCCAATGGCTTGGCTAGTCCAAATAGGCTGCAGCCTTTGGAAAATGCTCCCTGCCTTTCCTATTCGGCATGCTACATCATGGTAAGCATCTCCATCATTTGTTATGATGCTGCCAAGATACGTGAACTTGTCCAGCTCTTCAAGCTTTGACTCGCCAAGTCTGACGGGGACACCCTTTGCCTTATATCCCACTCGCATAATTTTAGTCTTATCCAAGTTTATGCGGAGGCCAATTTTGGGTGCCTCTCTGTCTAGGCTCTCCGTCATTTCTTGAATGCATTTATTTGTAGCCCCGAGTAGTGCAACATCATCAGCAAAGTCCAAGTCCGTCAATCGGCTTGAGCATGTTTGTTTATTAAGTGGAACATTTTTTAAATGGTTAATTTAATTTTATTAATTTATGGACTATCCAGCTATATATAGGCCTGCTACATTTAGTGAGGTCTTGTCTTCAATTGTTTGCCTTTATCTGTGCCAATAGAAATTCCTGTTACCAAAATCGTCCTTACCCAAAATAATTTTTTTTCAATTAAATCTACCTTTTAAAAGTTTCTTAGCTTTTACAGACATTTTAGCCTAAAAGTCTTTTGGAAATAGAAATCAATGGATCTAATTTAATGCGCTTGGCAGAGCTCGAAAATAATATAGGGGGGAGTGAAGCTTGATCCTAATAAAATGACCATATGTCCATGCGACCCAAAAAAATTAATGCAACATTACCAATACCAGGCAAGGTTGACTCATCCAGCTGCACAGCCATAGAATAGGTCAGCTTGTGTGTGTGTGTGTGTGTGTACTGTATCGTTATGAACTGTTTTGTCATTCGTATGTAAAAAGCCTTAGTGTTCTATATATATGTCAGCGATGATAAAAATGTAAAAAAACAAACAAAAGGAACATGAAAGGTCATCTGACGTCATCGAGACGTACATAGAAGTCTAACTTATAGAGCGCTGGTTGTAAGTATGTATGTGTTCCGTGTGCGAATCTTATTCGTATTTGCATCTATATTATTATGGTTACAGTAGTTACTTGAGGTGGTCAGTTCTAGACAAACAATTTTCATTTGATTGGGTCTATAAAAATTATCTTGTCTGAAAACAGAACATAATAAAATACTTAGAAAGACAGATGGGTAAAACACATTACTTGTTCCATATGCTAGGACAAATGTGTACTAGTGCTCCTTTTCAATAGTGTTACTAGAGCATGGAATGGGTTGTCTGAATCAGCCAGGAAAAGCTATGACTTAGCAAATACTAAATCACTAATTAACTAGCATAACTGTATTCTCACAGGCCGTAATTATATTTTCTTTTGAAGTAACGTCTGTAATTCATCAGATAAGACAGGCGCAGTCGACGCAAAAAAAAAAAGAACTTAGACCCCAGAGAACCTGCTTTCCTGCTTTAAGGGCAGGAGAAACACTCAAAAATGATAGTTTTGGGGAAAAAAATGTGTATTTGTACACTTGTATTCGTATGTGTATCTATATCGTGCATCTATATTGTTATTGTTACAGTAGTTACTTGAGATGGTCAGTTCTAGACAAACAATTTTCATTTGATTGGGTCGATAAAAATTATCTTACATATTACAAACGTTACTTAAAAAAGGAAAATAATTACGTCATATCACGTGTCAATCTAGTACCAAGTGTCTGCAGTCAATCCCGCAACGTGTCATACAACCCAAAAGTATCTCCGTGCTTCAACACAGCCATCGCGTGTGTCCATTAGCGCACGAGTTTCTCGTCAAAATAGTGTCAACATTGGCAAGACTGCACTGGGTCGGAAATAATAATAATAATTTTATTTATAAAGCGCTGTTAACAAACAAAATGTAGGCCGTGAACTGAAAAAGCACGCAGACCGTAGCTTTTGAGGGAGAAACGTGACACTACTTAAAGCGGTGAGTCCATTGAGCGCAGGGCTCTCTGGGGGACATATGGAGTAATCAGTTCGCTAAGGTACAGGGGCATCTCATTGTTATATATACACTGATGACAAAGTGTGGCGACCTTGTAATCGATTCTCGCTTTCACGGGAAGCCAATGGAGCGCGCGCAAGAGCGTAGGAAAGTAATTCAAGACATTATAATAGGTTAATGAAGGCCTGCTGACCACTGTTAAAAAATATATTATGGCAATACCATTATGTCCTCAGTACTTGCAAAGTCCTTCATTCAGAGAACAATACCAGGAAAAAGAAGAGGCAGACAGAGAAAGCGATTAGAAAACAAACATAAAAGAATGGGAGGGGCTTGTCTCTGAAAGGATAGACAGGGATGGAGGAAGACGGTTGAGCTTCTGTCCGTTTTTTTTTTTTTTGTTTTGTTTTTTAGTTGTTTTTTTTTAAATGTCTTTGTAACATTGTTTTTGTTTTTTTTTGTTGTTGTTTTTTTTTTGTTTTTTTGTTGTTTTTTTTTTTTGTTGCTTTTTAAAAATGTTACTTTTATGTTTTTGTTATGTTTTTTTTTTCAATGTTTTCCAGTGCCTAAAGAGAGAAAGAGAGAATCTTTAGTCACCTTCAGCCCATTGTACAAATAAATATTCGTGCCCCTAATGCTATCTTCAATTTTTTTTTAAATACAGTTTTGTAGAAACAAAGGGAGGATACTAGAATCAAAGCATACCAAACGACGAGAGAGAGAGGAAGAGAAACACAAAGAGAAAAAATTAGAGATGTTGACATTGTGTTGATGTGTATGTGTTTGTGTGTAGAGTTATTCCCCTTGGTAAGAAACCTCCTATTGTTGTGCGTGTTATGTAAGAATGTGTTATTAAACTAGTGTAAAGAAAGGACAGTTGAGTCCAGGACAGCAAGAGAAAAACTGTGCAGTACCTTGAGAGTCCTCGAAGATGTAGCTGTACGAGCTAGAGAGACTTGTAGAGATTAGTTAGGCAGTTCTGTTGTGAAGAAAAGCATTTCAGTTAGTGTAGCCAATTGTGTTTATTGGCTGTTGTTGTAATCTGTCATTAAACCGCCACTTTGTTTATTGAAGCTCTTGTAGTCAAGTTGTTTTAGATGTGTTGTGTTGTTGGCAGTGTTTGCAGAAGGCCTGATAGAGAAGATCGTAACAATATAAACACACACATACACAATCCATATTAAGGCCACCAAGTGAAAAACAAATAAGCGAAAAGTTTCGCTAAATACTCAGAACGTGCGAAGTGTTTGGGAAACACTGCACTAGAGACACAATAGCGCTGACTTTGATCTAGGTTTTCCTTCAGTGGACAGTGACTTGAAATTCCCATCTTAAAAATTAATATATGAACAAGAACACATAAAAAAATACTTTTTGAACAAAAAAACTACAAAACTTTTTGACCAAACAGACAGAGTTGATATAAGCTTTGTAAAAAAAAATGGGGGTGGGGGGAGGGAGTATTTGAAAATCCCCACGGGCCCCCCACTTGAGAGGACACCCAAGTTAGTGTGTATTTTACATAAAAAAAATAAATAAATATTACGCAAAATACAGAGGCCTCAAAAGAGGTCAAGCCCTCGACCCCCCAACGATGAAAAATTCCTAGCTACGCCCATGGTGGCCGCCTGTTCGAGTGATATGCACTTCAATGCTAGGGCCTGGACTAGACTATTGATCAATATTTGTTTTGTTAGTATTCCTTCATATTTAGATCGATCTCAAATTACATAATTCGAGATAATTTAAAATTTAGAGCATTTAAAACGAAGACCAGAAAGTGAGAACTTAAAATTATAAATACAAATTACAAAAAAGATTACTTCCGCAAGAAGTTTATCTTATTGACGTCTGAAATACAAACATGGCAAGCTATAGAGTCAATATTTAACCATTGGACAACTAGAGTGGCCGGGAGTCGCCGCTACTGGTAGTCAACTAGCTGGAGGAAATTCCAGCTACCCGTCGCCACAGCGTGGCCCTCCGGTGGAAACGTCTAGTGGTGGAAACTAGATAGTCTAAGTACGTGTAGCGAACCAGGCCCGGCCGGGCTTCCCTGTGTGAGCTTTTGTTTTTTCTCTCACTCGGGGTTGGGATGGAAAAAACGCCCGGAACCCATTCCAAAAAGTCCGTCACGCCGTTCCACAAGGGTGCCGTCATCAGTGTCCCGTTAGCTGGAGTGGCGGTCCTTGCATGGAACAGTGGCGGTTACAGTGTAGGAATATGAG
This sequence comes from Biomphalaria glabrata, assembly GCF_947242115.1. Taxonomy (NCBI): domain Eukaryota; kingdom Metazoa; phylum Mollusca; class Gastropoda; family Planorbidae; genus Biomphalaria; species Biomphalaria glabrata. Next base: position 46,967,791 of record NC_074718.1, read on the forward strand.
ACAAGCTCCCATCAGTTTGCACTGTTCGGCCACTTGTAGCGAGTGGGGCCCAGGTGCGCTGTGTACACGTCACGGTCCGGTCTGGCCCAGTCAATCGATATGGCCGTCTACCGTTGGGAGCCCTCAGACAGGACAGGGGTGAGGAGGCCCACGTAGTTAGATAAAAGCCTTTCTAACCACCAATGGGATAATGGCGCCTAGGGCGCCGACGCCCTTCTGGACTTCACTGAGGGTAGACAACTAGAGCGTGACCTCTATGTCGAAGGCGCCGACTAGAGGCGCCGATTTTGGGTTGTTTCGTTTACGAACGCACTGCTAGTTTTAAATATCTATTTATACCTTTACTAACTCTGACCTAGAAGAGCGATAGTGAAGTTATTTTTAGGTGTCTGCAGCATGTTGGAATAGATTTTTAAGATTTTTAGAAAATTACGTGTTTTTTCAAAATGGAACATGTGTAGGCTTTAATAGAATAAGATTCTAATGGGAATATTAATGTTTCAGCTGTAGAATATGGATATAAATAATGATTGAGGCAAGTAATGACTCTAGAAAAATACTCTAGATCTAGATCTAGATTCTGATCCATTTTTTTTGCCCATTACTTACTAGATCTATATTATATAGATCTAGACACAACTAGACTCTAGATTCTACTAGAATTCTAGCTAGATCTAGATCTACTAGATCTAGTAACTGTAAATACTGTAATGAGTGTAATGACGTAATGTATCACTCACACTGTATCTAGGTCAGTTTATCGAAATAATTAATATTAGATTTAGATCTAATTTAACTAATTAGTTTTTTCCTGTGAATTTAGTCATAAAATTGATTTTTTAAAATAACTGATACAAAGACGTTCAAAGTTATAAGTTATAGATCTATACTATAATTCTATATCCCTTCTCGTACGACTTAGCCTGTCTTAGGGATAGATAGTTTCTGACAACTGTTTAGTGGTGAAAGTGTTAATAATAAATAGACTAGAATCACTAGATTGTCACTAGATCGGTAATATACCATTTGGCGGGCGAGGTCGCCATTACTATGTTAGCGTCCTTAGCTGATAAAAACATTGATGAAAATATTAGGCATCATTCCTTGGAAATGATAATCAAGTTCTTCATTGTTATGTTTTGAACTTGTTTCTCAAAATAAATGGCATTTACATAAAACACATTATAAGAAGCTTGTGGATCTTCTGGAGTTGGTGACTTATTGCATGTTATTGTTTAAAGAACCATGGCCAGCCTTCTGACCTAGGCGGAAAAGAAAGACATTCTGAACAGCACAACAATGAATCATGTTATGATAACCTGAATGTCAAACAGGAAAAGCACAGTGTGCGCAATGTTATAAAAACAAAACATTTTGTTATGAATAATATGTTGTACCTTATTTGTGAAATCACACTCAGCAGCAGGTAATACTTTTATTTATTGTTGTAGTGGATTGCTTAGAGTTCTAATTTTGGAGCAACTCATAACTCAAAAATGGAAGAGGATACAGCTTTTTTGTTCTCTTCCAATTCATGTTTCTTATTTTTTCTACAAAACATATGTGAATTTCATGCAGAAAAATACTCAACACATTGCAACCTTTGGCATAAATGGGTTAATATTTAGTCCTAGAACAGTTCAGTAACACTTACCTATATACTTAAGTCTTTTATTTTTACTTTGAGTTTTAAAATAAAAAAAATCGACAAGTCTGGTTTATGTCTTCTTCTGTTTATGTTGTTATTTTAACTGTGTGCATGCATTTTGTGTTCCATTTCCTTGCACTATGTGTCTTTAAGTCTAGAGAGTTTCTAGTGTAGACTTAGTAAAAATGATTAACAACAAAACTGGACGAACAATTTAGTAGTATACAGATCTCATCTCAACATCTACTGTGGTCGTCTAAATGTGATCACGGTTCTCGCAAAACATTAATGAACATTGAAGCTTTGAGTGCTAAAACAAATTATAAATTAACATAACCTGTAACACTGTTACATATAATGATAGCAGCACTAAGGTAGCTCATTTGTGTCATTAATCTAATTACTAGCACTTCAAAAATGTTTGTTTTTTTTTTGGAGTGCGGGACAGAGAGTGTTAGAATGATACCTGGTCACGGCGAGACAATGGTGCCGTGTCAGTTTAGTGGTTTGACTTCTACAAGGGACATGTCTATATTTCTTCATATTTTCTTCTCTGTGATTTTTTATTTCAGTATCTTTGGGCACCTCTTGAGTCCACCCAACTCTAATGGGTACCTGACATTAGTTGGTGAAAGTAAAGGAGATTAGTCATAGTGCTGGCCACATGACACCCTTGTTAACCGTGGGCCACATATATAGGCCACATATATGATATAAAGGTCATCTGTCCTATAGATTGCAAGGTCTGAAAGGAGAACTTTACTTTTTTACTCTTCTCTCAATAACCTTGGTAGCTTAGTGCTGCTTTTATCATAGGTTATGTGTCGTGATTCTTTAAATAAGTCATTCTACATTCATATAAATAATAGTATAACCAAATACAGTTGGTACAGGTGCAGGTAAATGGTAAAAACTTAAGAAGCAATAATACACAGAGCACAAATTTTAAACTAAATATGTAAGGAATATTTTTTGTAACTGAAGAACTACTGGTCTTTAAATACTTAACAATTTTCTATTTACAGCTATTTTTGAATATATAAACATACAAGCAGACAATTTAATGTTGTAGTTAATTCTGTTCATGATTAGTTACATATTCTACTAATATAAAAGGTGCACAGTAGATTAAATAGTTATAAAATATTGACCACTATAAATATTGAATTAAAAATCACTCCTCTGTTTCTCCAATTGAAATTGACCATTCTTTCTGAAGCTATGTGTATGCTGCCAAAGACATAATATAAAGTATTCAAGCACTTGCTATTATAAAGTGGAAATATTTTACCGCTATAATAAAGTTTGAATGCTTTACTACTATTTAGCCTGATTCCGCCCAACTCTTATAGAAGTACCTGACAATAGTTGGGGAAAAGTCATTTCAGTTGGTTGTTGTGCTGCCCACATGACACCCTTATTGTTAACCATGGGCCAGAGAAACAGATTACCTTTACATCATCTGCTCAATAGATTGCAAGATCTAAAAGGGAACTTTATTTTTATTTTTTTTACTTTAGACCACCATATTAGGCTACAATAGTTAAGTCCCACCTACTACTAATCAAGTAGATTTCTAATTATTCTAGAATTGTAGACCAAGAAATAGAATATAGACCTGCTAAAATGTAACATGCGCATCTCGTATTGGCCTCTTTTAATTATAATTAAGTTTTGAAAGCGAAATATCAACTCTTGAAACATATTACTCTGCTCTTTGGAAGAGGGGAGGGGAGGATGTGATGGCCGAACGGTCATGGGCTTGACTTTCGAATCGAGGTCCCAGGTTCAAATACCAGAAAAGAATGGTAGACTATTTGAATTTTTTTTATTTTTAGGACGCCCCTGAGTCCAGCCATCTCAAAATGGGTACCTGACTTAAGTAGGAAAACGTAAAGGCAGTTTGCCCATTGATTTTGTTCACCTGCAATAGCTATGTATGTATGTAGACATCCTCGTTGTGAAATATAACTTGCACTGTTACGGATTTGTCTTCTCTTTACACATCTCGAACCGTTTGTAGCGTGTAACATGGCAGAACATTCTACAGTTGTCCCCTCGAGGGCATTACATGTAGCGTGTAACATGGCAGAACTATTCTAGAGGTGTCCCCTCGAGGGCATTACATGTAGCGTGTAACATGGCAGAACTATTCTAGAGGTGTCCCCTCGAGGGCATTACATGTAGCGTGTAACATGGCAGAACTATTCTAGAGGTGTCCCCTCGAGGGCATTACATTGAGCATGTAACATGGCAGAAAATTCTAGAATTGTCCCCTCGAGGGAATTACATGAAGCGTGTAACATGGCAGAACATTCTAGAGTTGTCCCCTCGAGTGCATTACATGAAGCGTGTAACATGGCAGAACATTCTAGAGTTGTCCCCTCTAGGGCATTACATGTAGCGTGTAACATGGCAGAACTATTCTGGAGGTGTCCCCTCTAGGGCATTACATGTAGCGTGTAACATGGCAGAACTATTCTAGAGGTGTCCCCTCGAGGGCATTACATGTAGCGTGTAACATGGCAGAACTATTCTAGAGGTGTCACCTCGAGGGCATTACATGTAGCGTGTAACATGGCAGAACTATTATAGAGTTGTCCCCTCGAGTGCATTACATGAACCGTGTAACATGGCAGAACATTCTAGAGTTGTCCCCTCGAGTGCATTACATGAAGCGTGTAACATGGCAGAACTATTCTAGAGGTGTCCCCTCGAGGACATTACATGTAGCGTGTAACATGGCAGAACTATTCTAGAGGTGTCACCTCGAGGGCATTACATGTAGCGTGTAACATGGCAGAACTATTCTAGAGTTGTCCCCTCGAGGGCATTACATGTAGCGTGTAACGTTGCAGAACTATTCTAGAGTTGTCCCCTCGAGGGCATTACATGTAGCGTGTAACATGGCAGAACTATTCTAGAGGTGTCCCCTCGATGGCATTACATGTAGCGTGTAACATGGCAGAACTATTCTAGAGGTGTCCCCTCGAGGGCATTACATGTAGCGTGTAACATGGCAGAACTATTCTAGAGGTGTCCCCTCGAGGGCATTACATTGAGCATGTAACATGGCAGAAAATTCTAGAATTGTCCCCTCGAGGGAATTACATGAAGCGTGTAACATGGCAGAACATTCTAGAGTTGTCCCCTCGAGTGCATTACATGAAGCGTGTAACATGGCAGAACATTCTAGAGTTGTCCCCTCTAGGGCATTACATGTAGCGTGTAACATGGCAGAACTATTCTGGAGGTGTCCCCTCTAGGGCATTACATGTAGCGTGTAACATGGCAGAACTATTCTAGAGGTGTCCCCTCGAGGGCATTACATGTAGCGTGTAACATGGCAGAACTATTCTAGAGGTGTCACCTCGAGGGCATTACATGTAGCGTGTAACATGGCAGAACTATTATAGAGTTGTCCCCTCGAGTGCATTACATGAACCGTGTAACATGGCAGAACATTCTAGAGTTGTCCCCTCGAGTGCATTACATGAAGCGTGTAACATGGCAGAACTATTCTAGAGGTGTCCCCTCGAGGACATTACATGTAGCGTGTAACATGGCAGAACTATTCTAGAGGTGTCACCTCGAGGGCATTACATGTAGCGTGTAACATGGCAGAACTATTCTAGAGTTGTCCCCTCGAGGGCATTACATGTAGCGTGTAACGTTGCAGAACTATTCTAGAGTTGTCCCCTCGAGGGCATTACATGTAGCGTGTAACATGGCAGAACTATTCTAGAGGTGTCCCCTCGATGGCATTACATGTAGCGTGTAACATGGCAGAACTATTCTAGAGGTGTCCCCTCGAGGGCATTACATGTAGCGTGTAACATGGCAGAACTATTCTAGAGGTGTCCCCTCGAGGGCATTACATTGAGCATGTAACATGGCAGAAAATTCTAGAATTGTCCCCTCGAGGGAATTACATGAAGCGTGTAACATGGCAGAACATTCTAGAGTTGTCCCCTCGAGTGCATTACATGAAGCGTGTAACATGGCAGAACATTCTAGAGTTGTCCCCTCTAGGGCATTACATGTAGCGTGTAACATGGCAGAACTATTCTGGAGGTGTCCCCTCTAGGGCATTACATGTAGCGTGTAACATGGCAGAACTATTCTAGAGGTGTCCCCTCGAGGGCATTACATGTAGCGTGTAACATGGCAGAACTATTCTAGAGGTGTCACCTCGAGGGCATTACATGTAGCGTGTAACATGGCAGAACTATTATAGAGTTGTCCCCTCGAGTGCATTACATGAACCGTGTAACATGGCAGAACATTCTAGAGTTGTCCCCTCGAGTGCATTACATGAAGCGTGTAACATGGCAGAACTATTCTAGAGGTGTCCCCTCGAGGACATTACATGTAGCGTGTAACATGGCAGAACTATTCTAGAGGTGTCACCTCGAGGGCATTACATGTAGCGTGTAACATGGCAGAACTATTCTAGAGTTGTCCCCTCGAGGGCATTACATGTAGCGTGTAACGTTGCAGAACTATTCTAGAGTTGTCCCCTCGAGGGCATTACATGTAGCGTGTAACATGGCAGAACTATTCTAGAGGTGTCCCCTCGATGGCATTACATGTAGCGTGTAACATGGCAGAACTATTCTAAAGTTGTCCCCTCGAGGGCATTACATGAAGCGTGTAACATGGCAGAACATTCTAGACTTGTCCCCTCGAGTGCATTACATGAAGCGTGTAACATGGCAGAACAATCTAGAGTTGTCCCCTCTAGGGCATTACATGTAGCGTGTAACATGGCAGAACTATTCTGGAGGTGTCCCCTCGAGGGCATTACATGAAGCGTGTAACATGGCAGAACATTCTAGAGTTGTCCCCTCTAGGGCATTACATGTAGCGTGTAACATGGCAGAACTATTCTGGAGGTGTCCGCTCGAGGGCATTACATGTAGCGTGTAACATGGCAGAACTATTCTAGAGTTGTCACCTCGAGGGCATTACATGTAGCGTGTAACATGGCAGAACTATTATAGAGTTGTCCCCTCGAGTGCATTACATGAAGCGTGTAACATGGCAGAACATTCTAGAGTTGTCCCCTCGAGTGCATTACATGAAGCGTGTAACATGGCAGAACTATTCTAGAGGTGTCCCCTCGAGGGCATTACATGAAGCGTGTAACATGGCAGAACTATTCTAGAGTTGTCCCCTCGAGGGCATTACATGAAGCGTGTAACATGGCAGAACATTCTAGAGTTGTCCCCTCGAGGGCATTACATGTAGCGTGTAACATGGCAGAACTATTAAAGAGTTGTCCCCTCGAAGGCATTACATGAAGCGTGTAACATGGCAGAACATTCTAGAGTTTTCCACTCGAGGGCATTACATGTAGCGTGTAACATGGCAGAACATTCTAGAGGTGTCACCTCGAGGGCATTACATGTAGCGTGTAACATGGCAGAACTATTCTAGAGTTGTCCCCTCGAGGGCATTACATGTAGCGTGTAACATTGCAGAACTATTCTAGAGTTGTCCCCTCTAGGGCATTACATGTAGCGTGTAACATGGCAGAACTATTCTAGAGGTGTCCCCTCGATGGCATTACATGTAGCGTGTAACATGGCAGAACTATTCTAAAGTTGTCCCCTCGAGGGCATTACATGTAGCGTGTAACATTGCAGAACTATTCTAGAGTTGTCCCCTCGAGGGCATTACATGTAGCGTGTAACATTGCAGAACTATTCTAGAGTTGTCCCCTCGAAGGCATTACATGTAGCGTGTAACATGGCAGAACTATTCTCTAGAGGTGTCCCCTCGATGGCATTACATGTAGCGTGTAACATGGCAGAACTATTCTAGAGTTGTCCCCTCGAGGGCATTACATGTAGCGTGTAACATTGCAGAACTATTCTAGAGTTGTCCCCTCGAGGGCATTACATGTAACGTGTAACATGGCAGAACTTGATCGTTGTGCTGGCCACATGACATGCTAGTTAACCGTCGGCCATAGAAACATATAACCTTTTCAACATTAGCCCAAAATAGACCACAAGGTCTGATAGGATTACTTAACTACTCTGCTCATTTCAATATTTCTCAAAATTTCTTTCATAATATTATTTTGACGGAACATGATAAATTGATAAAAAATATAAAAAGACGAGTTTTTTTTTAGGCCTATAGCTTAATTCAAATTTAATCAAGAAACAATCTATGATTTTACAATGTAGAATTTTAATTGTGACATCATTGACAGATCTTGATAGATCTACAAAGAGCGGCGAAAACTTTATTCAATTTGACTTGCGTGTCCGAATGGTGTGGGTATAGAAAATGAAATCTAGATCCTTGTGATTGTCAAAAGAGTTGAGCCGAAGCCTGCTTGAACAAACCGTTCTGTCTGAAAGAGGTCCAAGTCAATGCCTATGTAAGACATTGCTGTTTCCGATCGCATGGACTAGAATACATGGCCGAAGGCCGAGCAAACCGGGAACACCCCGCCATTTCCCTATGTTTTACCAAGCTAACCGTGCAGGACTCGCCATTATTGTAACGGTCCCTTGAGGAACGGCACATGGATTATCGACAGGGACGTGGAAACTTTAAACTCCGCACCGTGCAATGGGAAAGCTCTCGCATTCCCTTGTACACTCCCACAGTTTTGTTTTGCTATTCATTTAGCCTAATTACTTGAGGCAGAATAGCGTACCCTTGGAAATCTAGATCTACTTGTTTTATAGCGCTCGTCATTCTTTATATTGATCTAGGTCAGATAGTAGTCTAGATTATGCTGACAATAAATGCGTATTATAGCCACGGGAAATATGAATTCCTCGTTAATCTTCGGACTCGAAGAGAAGCCTTATTATTGTAGAAGAAACAATTAATTGACTAGATCTAGGTTTGTCATTTATTTTTATGCTACAGGTTTAGTGAGTTTAAGTTATCAGAAGTAGATATAGTCTATATTCTCACTCTAGATCAGCGGTTCTTAACCTCTTTAGCTCCGCGACCCCCTAACACAACTTTTCACTAGGAGGCGACCCCCAACCATAACAAAAAATTGTCATGGATGCAAGATCGCCAGCTATCCGGCATGCCGGCAAAATCGAAGTAAAAAAAAACAACTTGCCGGCAAATGCCAGTACGACTGATTGCCGGCTCGGTATAGGACTTTTTTTTTTTTTTTCACATTCACGTTTTGATCTTTCAAACTAAAACTTAATAAGTCGAATTCAAAGAAAGACAGGAAGTTACAATTCTTAAGTTACGGCGCATGCGCTTTTTTCCGATTTTTCGCTTTTTATCAAAAACGTAAACAAAATTTAGAAACAAATCAGTAAGGCCCCGGCCTGAGACGCCTAATTTAGTAAGATCTAATTATAATAAGTTTGATCTGCCGGCATAAAAATTGAAACCAGGAAACCAAACCTAGAGGCTAAATCAAGTCTAGAGATCTAGATTCTAGATCTATTTCTACAGCGTAGATCAAAAGTAGATTATCTATTATAATGATAAATATTATTATAATCTATTATCAGATATAGATCTAAAAAAAATAAATAATATTCAATATTCTACTTTTAAAGTCTAGACTAGCTCTAATTAAATCTAGATTTTAGATCTAGACTAATTATAAAAAACGTATTTTAAAAATGCAAGACTCTAGATCAAGTAGATGATTCTAGCTAGGGCTAGTCTTCTATCATTACTAAATTAGTGTCTAGACCTAGATCAAATTTCAAGATCTAGATCTAGAACTAAATCTAAAGTAATTTGGATTTAGGTTTAGGCTAGACTGCCGCTAGACCTAACTAAATCTAGAGAAAATATAATATCTAGTTAACTAGTAGCTCTAGCAGTACTCTAGTGGCACTCTATTCCTAGACAAGTTAAAGTCTAGACTTAGAGAGACTATTGTGAGTATGTCTAGATCTCTAATACTTAATACTTACTAGATTCTAGATCTAGTTTGTTTATTAGACCTAGATATAGATAGGTGTAAATTGAAGGATCTACTCTTTTACTATTATAGAATTAAAATGACATCTTGATTAGATCTAGACTAGACATTCTTGATTATCTAGTTCTAGTATAAAAATCAGTCTAAGTACTCAAAGAGTTAGAAGATCCAGTTAATTAGCTCTATATTTGATAAGATCTACTGACTACTCTGTCAGCCAATAAATATTTATAGATCTATTAGATCTTTTATTTAAAATAGAGTTAACTTTTAACATAGGTGCTACAAAGTTTGATTTATACTAATATAGTAATATAGACTATAGTAGTAGTAGGTAGGCCTATCTATGTGAATATTATATATAAAAAAATGAAATGTTCAAACATACATGTAGATTATAGTAATTAAAGTAAAAGCTTAGAATTTATAGTTTGTATTTAAAGATATATATATATGTGTGTGTGTATATATGTTATTTATGTTGTGAAGATATGACTGCAAACAGTTGATCCAGAATTTTGTAATTGACATTGAAGAGAAATATTTAGATGCATTGCTAGATGCATTGCTATTGACGTTGCTAATATATGTCGATAAATCATACAGTGAATTAGGATGAATTCTTATGAGGACTCATTCTATACCAAAGATAGAACCTCTAGACCGACATCCAAGCATACTTAGAGCACCATCTGTTCAGATGCCACAATTATTTTTCCAAGAAGTCTTTTGCTTTTTCAAATTTAACCAACTTTGTCAATTACATCAGGTGCTGTAGAGGTCGTTTATAGAGTTTTGCATTGAAACTAATCTTTGAAAATCTCCTTTGTGTATACTGGTATATCTTACCGGAACTAGTAATTGTGAACAATTTACAACGCCTGTGGATTCATCAAGCTGGATGCTAAATATTGTAAAAGAAGCAGATATCATTTCCTTAATATCAGAAGACATGTCAACTAATCTCCTGTAAATAGTGTCATTATTTATGCAAATTACACTAAATTTATTAATAAATTTGGCTCCAATCATATCTTTAGCCACTGACAATAACTGCTTGGTAGTGGTGTGAGGTTTCAGAACTCTGGCGATTCTGACAGCTACCAAACAAGAAGATTCATAGGCTGATATGTTTCAATTATGGTACTTGCCATATGAGTCTAAACCATCTAAACTAAACCACTGTATGTCATAATCGGCAAAGTTCGGATGTTTGTTCGACCTCAATACATATGGCAGAGAGAACTTCATTACAAATGTTGCATCGGGTTTCTGCTAAAACTATACCGCAAAAAAAAAATATTAAAAAATCGTCATTCTCTTTTATTTTATTAACCTTCTTTTGTTACAAGTCCGTGTTCATGAGTTGTTACATAATGAACTTTTTTCCATTGACTATAATACGATGGCGTATTTATTAATTGAATTTTCTTCACTACGTGATTATATCTTCACCAAAGAAATGTTTGATCCCACAATGGTGTTTCGATGCATTGATAGACAGTAAATTTATTTCTTGAAAAATATATTTTGCAACAACAAAGATGTGGTCTGTAACATCGATTTTTGAATGACAATTATAAAAAAAAAGAAACACAAAGAAGAACAAATAAAAATAACAAACTACTATCAAACAAGGATGTTACATTCACTAAAAGTACCCTCTGTATCGTCTTGCAATATATAGGGTATGTCTTTGTTATATGTAGGTCACAGCTGGGACTGCGCAGCCATGGGAAATACTGCATTCCTCACTAATCTTAAAATTCAGACTCGAAGACTAGCCTTATTATTATATTTGTCACCGCCACTTTTTTTTAAAATTGAAACTTGACGATCGTTTCTAAATTTATTTGGTAATAATGCTATTTGAGTAATGTCCCATCTCTATAATTTGCAATATAAATCTATATCCACTGTGGTACAAAAATGTTACAACACATAAGAACAAAAAAAACTAGCGATAAAAATTATAAATCCCCCCCCCCCCAATCCAATTTTCTGATGGTCTTAGGCAACCCTGTGAAATGGTCATTTGACGTCCAAAAGGGTCGCGACCACAGGTTAAGAACCCCTGTTCTAGATCTAGGTTTATAGTTGTACAGCATTCTCAACATTTCTCAGGGGACTTTTTGCTTATACACCGTAATATTATTGTTGACAACGGTAAAAGCATCAATATGGACTATGGTGGCTCACATTGTTATGATTGTATTTTCTTTCCTTTTTTAGATAGAATCTATGTCAAAAGAAGAACGAGGTTAAATGACGTTCTTTTGTTCAACAAATGAAAAGTACCAGTATTAAATATAACTTGATTATTGTACTTTTTGTGTGTAGATTCTTTATGATTTTACATCATTGCATTGATTTCATTGAAATAACAAAACATTAGACTTGATTAGAATTAGATCTAGATCTAGACTAGTTACTAGATTGAGTAAGATTGTCTAGATCTAGTATAATAAATAGTCTAAATTTAAATAATAACGTAGACGTAGACCGAAGATATGAGTTATTAAATCACAAAATTAATTGCTTTTTTTTTTATCAAGACTAGATTTTTTTCTAAATGTTTGATTAAAATGTATTGTACTTTATTAACAGTACAGTCACTGAACTGTAGTACAGTACAATACCGAAAATAATAGGCCTACTATGCCCTGCACCTTGCCGTAAGATGCACTACAGTCCTTATATGCACCTAATATTTTGAATTTAGGCCACATATTATATCATATAATCCATTCTATCATTATCAAAAATGTGTATAAGGCTAGTATACACTGTACATTTTATAAAAAGATCTTTAAAAAGGTAAAAGGACACCTTTTACAAAAAATATTAAAAACTTAAACAGGCCTTAATATCATTCAAAGGGCCTATTCAGTGGTCCACTGGTCCAGTTGTAGTGTCTACCCATCAGGCATTTGAACATTTGCCAGAATGCCCATTAAGCCAGTCCATCTTTGCTTTGATAGTACTAATGACCTCTCTTGTAGAAATAGCTATATGAAGAGTATTGTTAAGAATAGTATAGTTTAAATGAGCGTGTAGTTCGTTTCATGAATCAGCTGGGAAAAACAATTACTTAGCAGAGTTTAAGTCACTGATTAACATGCATGACTAGACTGACACATGAAATTCATAATTAGAAAGACATAATTATCTATTTTTTGAATAAACGTATGTAACCTATATAATTAAATAAGAGGGACACTTGGTTTACTGTGTTCTATTATACAGGAATTGAGGTACCATTTTTAAGAGCCTTGCTGTTTTCTGTATCTAATCTTTTGTATAGTTTAGACTTTATTACTGTCACTTCAATGTATTTTGTGTATGACTAGATATAGATTGTATTTATTTAATCTGCCTTTATACAGTTTGATTGGGAAGCTTCATTTCAGAATGTTAATATTCTACAATCTATCATTAATATAATACTGGAATTGCTTTATCAAGTGTGATCTTCACCGTTAAGAAGTTAATAGAACTAAGCACCTTAACACACTGCAGCTAGTTCTAATTAACCCATTCATAAGTTTTCAATTAACCAGTAATTGTAAGTTGCTTGCTTGACATAGAGCTCTAAAAAGGAAGTAAACATTAAGTAATTTTTTAATTGTATACTTCAAATTAGTTTTTAAAATAGCCCAAGAAAGCTAACTTTAGGTCAAAAAATATTTATTGTCCTCAACTTGTATAATTTTTTTTTCCTGTGGTTGCAAAGCATTGGCAAATATTTCTATTTTCTATTCTATATTTCTAGCCTGTAATGGTTTGATCAGCTAGCCCATAAACATTATAGAAAACTTATGGCTTGAAACTTTGATTTCATCTTAAGAAATTTATGCTACATGAGATCTTACAACTTTGTGTTTTAGGAATTCCTTTGTTAGTTGAAAGGAAAGATGAACAATTAGAATAAATATATCATTAAATTAACTAAAAAATTACAATTATTAAAACGTGTGTGCACACTAGAACAACTCTAAGTACTTTTAGGCTATACATTATTAACATTATTAGGATTTGCTACTTTACAATATGGAATTAGGCCTGTAAAAAAAAATGTTAAGATTCATTTTGTTTTGCGTATTAGGTTTTTTATAGTGACAATAACATCATCATAAAAACAAAGACTAGAGTTAGACATGAAATAAAGACAGTTCATTTGTTAGCTTCTTTGGATTCTTTTAACAGAATTTAGGACTTTTTTAAAAGCTTAGCTCACTTGGTCTGTGTCTGTCTCCCATTTCCTTTTCACGGATCAAGTTGAAATTTTAAACATATATTCCTTGTCAATGACAATACATGAATTAATGAATCCAAATATAAAATATAGAAATGATGATTACATCCTATGCATCATGCATCTAGTCATGCATGTTAACCAATGACTTAAATTCTGACAAGTCATTGGTTTTCTTGGTTGGCTTAGGCAACCCATTCCATGCTCAGTCACCACCATCTTTGTGAATGGTACTATTAGTCACCACCATCTATATAAATGGTGATTTAAGTCACCACCATCTGTGTGAATGGTACTATTAGTCACCACCATCTGTGTGAATGGTACTATTAGTCACCACCATCTATATGAATGGTGATTTAAGTCACCACCATCTGTATAAATGATACTATCAGTCAACAACATCTGTATGAATGGTACTATCAGTCACCACCATCTGTGTGGTTCAGTGTTTAATGTATAATTGCTAAGAATGGTACTGTCAGTCACCACCATATGCATGAATGGTGCTATAAGTCACCACCATCTGTTTGAATGGAGTTGTCAGTCACCGCCATCTGCATTATGATACTATTAGTCACCACCATCTGCATGTCACTATCAGTCACCACATTGTCAATGAATGGTACTATCAGTCACCACCATATGCATGAATGGTGCTATAAGTCACCACCATCTGTTTGAATGGAGTTGTCAGTCACCACCATCTGCATTAATGGTACTATCAGTCACCACCATCTATATGAATGGTACTATCAGTCACCACCATATGCATGAATGGTGCTATAGGTCACCACCATCTGTTTGAATGGAGTTGTCAGTCACCACCATCTGCATTAATGGTACTATCAGTCACCACCATTTGAATGAATGGTAATATCAGTCACCACCATGTCCATGAATAGAACTATATGAATGGTACTATCAGTCACCACCATATGCATGAATGGTGCTATAAGTCACCACCATCTGTTTGAATGGAGTTGTCAGTCACCACCATCTGCATTAATGGTACTATCAGTCACCACCATCTGCATGTCACTATCAGTCACCACATTCTGAATGAATGGTACTATCAGTCATCACCATTTGAATGAATGGTAATATCAGTCACCACCATCTGTATGAATGATACTATCAGTCACCACCATCTGTTTGAATGGTACTATCAGTCACCACCATCTATATAAATGGTACTATCAGTCACCACCATATGCATGAATGGTGCTATAGGTCACCACCATCTGTTTGAATGGAGTTGTCAGTCACCACCATCTGCATTAATGGTACTATCAGTCACCACCATTTGAATGAATGGTAATATCAGTCACCACCATGTCCATGAATAATACTATATGAATGGTACTATCAGTCACCACCATATGCATGAATGGTACTATAAGTCACCACCATCTGTTTGAATGGAGTTGTCAGTCACCACCATCTGCATTAATGGTACTATCAGTCACCACCATCTATATGAATGGTACTATCAGTCACCACCATATGCATGAATGGTACTATCAGTCACCACCATATGCATGAATGGTGCTATAGGTCACCACCATCTGTTTGAATGGAGTTGTCAGTCACCACCATCTGCATTAATGGTACTATCAGTCATTACCATTTGAATGAATGGTAATATCAGTCACCACCATGTCCATGAATAATACTATATGAATGGTACTATCAGTCACCACCATATGCATGAATGGTGCTATAAGTCACCACCATCTGTTTGAATGGAGTTGTCAGTCACCACCATCTGCATGTCACTATCAGTCACCACATTCTGAATGATTGGTACTATCAGTCACCACCATTTGAATAAATGGTAATATCAGTCACCACCATCTGTATGAATGATACTATCAGTCACCACCATCTGTTTGAATGGTACTATCAGTCACCACCATCTATATGAATGGTACTATCAGTCACCACCATATGCATGAATGGTGCTATAGGTCACCACCATCTGTTTGAATGGAGTTGTCAGTCACCACCATCTGCATTAATGGTACTATCAGTCACCACCATTTGAATGAATGTTAATATCAGTCACCACCATCTGCATGAATAATACTATATGAATGGTACTATCAGTCACCACCATATGCATGAATGGTGCTATAAGTCACCACCATCTGTTTGAATGGAGTTGTCAGTCACCACCATCTGCATTAATGGTACTATCAGTCACCACCATTTGAATGAATGGTAATATCAGTCACCACCATGTGCATGAATAATATTATATGAATGGTACTATCAGTCACCACCATATGCATGAATGGTGCTATAAGTCACCACCATCTGTTTGAATGGAGTTGTCAGTCACCACCATCTGCATTAATGGTACTATCAGTCATCACCATCTGTGTGAATGGTACTATTAGTCACCACCATCTATATGAATGGTGATTTAAGTCACCACCATCTGTATGAATGATACTATCAGTCAACAACATCTGTATGAATGGTACTATCAGTCACCACCATCTGTGTGGTTCAGTGTTTAATGTATAATTGCTAAGAATGGTACTGTCAGTCACCACCATATGCATGAATGGTGCTATAAGTCACCACCATCTGTTTGAATGGAGTTGTCAGTCACCACCATCTGCATTATGATACTATTAGTCACCACCATCTGCATGTCACTATCAGTCACCACATTGTCAATGAATGGTACTATCAGTCACCACCATATGCATGAATGGTGCTATAAGTCACCACCATCTGTTTGAATGGAGTTGTCAGTCACCACCATCTGCATTAATGGTACTATCAGTCACCACCATATGCATGAATGGTGCTATAGGTCACCACCATCTGTTTGAATGGAGTTGTCAGTCACCACCATCTGCATTAATGGTACTATCAGTCACCACCATTTGAATGAATGGTAATATTAGTCACCACCATGTCCATGAATAATACTATATGAATGGTACTATCAGTCACCACCATATGCATGAATGGTGCTATAAGTCACCACCATCTGTTTGAATGGAGTTGTCAGTCACCACCATCTGCATTAATGGTACTATCAGTCACCACCATCTGCATGTCACTATCAGTCACCACATTCTGAATGATTGGTACTATCAGTCACCACCATTTGAATAAATGGTAATATCAGTCACCACCATCTGTATGAATGATACTATCAGTCACCACCATCTGTTTGAATGGTACTATCAGTCACCACCATCTATATGAATGGTACTATCAGTCACCACCATATGCATGAATGGTGCTATAGGTCACCACCATCTGTTTGAATGGAGTTGTCAGTCACCACCATCTGCATTAATGGTACTATCAGTCACCACCATTTGAATGAATGTTAATATCAGTCACCACCATCTGCATGAATAATACTATATGAATGGTACTATCAGTCACCACCATATGCATGAATGGTGCTATAAGTCACCACCATCTGTTTGAATGGAGTTGTCAGTCACCACCATCTGCATTAATGGTACTATCAGTCACCACCATCTGCATGTCACTATCAGTCACCACATTCTGAATGAATGGTACTATCAGTCACCACCATTTGAATGAATGGTAATATCAGTCACCACCATCTGTATGAATGATACTATCAGTCACCACCATCTGTTTGAATGGTACTATCAGTCACCACCATCTGTTTGAATGGTACTATCAGTCACCACCATCTATATGAATGGTACTATCAGTCACCACCATCTATATGAATGGTACTATCAGTCACCACCATCTGTTTGAATGGAGTTGTCAGTCACCACCATCTGCATTAATGGTACTATCAGTCACCACCATCTATATGAATGGTACTATCAGTCACCACCATATGCATGAATGGTGCTATAGGTCACCACCATCTGTTTGAATGGAGTTGTCAGTCACCACCATCTGCATTAATGGTACTATCAGTCACCACCATTTGAATGAATGGTAATATCAGTCACCACCATGTGCATGAATAATACTATATGAATGGTACTATCAGTCACCACCATATGCATGAATGGTGCTATAAGTCACCACCATCTGTTTGAATGGAGTTGTCAGTCACCACCATCTGCATTAATGGTACTATCAGTCACCACCATCTGTGTGAATGGTACTATTAGTCACCACCATCTATATGAATGGTGATTTAAGTCACCACCATCTGTATGAATGATACTATCAGTCAACAACATCTGTATGAATAGTACTATCAGTCACCACCATCTGTGTGGTTCAGTGTTTAATGTATAATTGCTAAGAATGGTACTGTCAGTCACCACCATATGCATGAATGGTGCTATAGGTCACCACCATCTGTTTGAATGGAGTTGTCAGTCACCACCATCTGCATTAATGGTACTATCAGTCACCACCATTTGAATGAATGTTAATATCAGTCACCACCATCTGCATGAATAATACTATATGAATGGTACTATCAGTCACCACCATATGCATGAATGGTGCTATAAGTCACCACCATCTGTTTGAATGGAGTTGTCAGTCACCACCATCTGCATTAATGGTACTATCAGTCACCACCATTTGAATGAATGGTAATATCAGTCACCACCATGTGCATGAATAATACTATATGAATGGTACTATCAGTCACCACCATATGCATGAATGGTGCTATAAGTCACCACCATCTGTTTGAATGGAGTTGTCAGTCACCACCATCTGCATTAATGGTACTATCAGTCACCACCATCTGTGTGAATGGTACTATTAGTCACCACCATCTATATGAATGGTGATTTAAGTCACCACCATCT
This sequence comes from Biomphalaria glabrata, assembly GCF_947242115.1. Lineage (NCBI taxonomy): Eukaryota > Metazoa > Mollusca > Gastropoda > Planorbidae > Biomphalaria > Biomphalaria glabrata. Next base: position 46,986,414 of record NC_074718.1, read on the forward strand.
GTATGAATGATACTATCAGTCAACAACATCTGTATGAATGGTACTATCAGTCACCACCATCTGTGTGGTTCAGTGTTTAATGTATAATTGCTAAGAATGGTACTGTCAGTCACCACCATATGCATGAATGGTGCTATAAGTCACCACCATCTGTTTGAATGGAGTTGTCAGTCACCACCATCTGCATTATGATACTATTAGTCACCACCATCTGCATGTCACTATCAGTCACCACATTGTCAATGAATGGTACTATCAGTCACCACCATATGCATGAATGGTGCTATAAGTCACCACCATCTGTTTGAATGGAGTTGTCAGTCACCACCATCTGCATTAATGGTACTATCAGTCACCACCATATGCATGAATGGTGCTATAGGTCACCACCATCTGTTTGAATGGAGTTGTCAGTCACCACCATCTGCATTAATGGTACTATCAGTCACCACCATTTGAATGAATGGTAATATTAGTCACCACCATGTCCATGAATAATACTATATGAATGGTACTATCAGTCACCACCATATGCATGAATGGTGCTATAAGTCACCACCATCTGTTTGAATGGAGTTGTCAGTCACCACCATCTGCATTAATGGTACTATCAGTCACCACCATCTGCATGTCACTATCAGTCACCACATTCTGAATGATTGGTACTATCAGTCACCACCATTTGAATAAATGGTAATATCAGTCACCACCATCTGTATGAATGATACTATCAGTCACCACCATCTGTTTGAATGGTACTATCAGTCACCACCATCTATATGAATGGTACTATCAGTCACCACCATATGCATGAATGGTGCTATAGGTCACCACCATCTGTTTGAATGGAGTTGTCAGTCACCACCATCTGCATTAATGGTACTATCAGTCACCACCATTTGAATGAATGTTAATATCAGTCACCACCATCTGCATGAATAATACTATATGAATGGTACTATCAGTCACCACCATATGCATGAATGGTGCTATAAGTCACCACCATCTGTTTGAATGGAGTTGTCAGTCACCACCATCTGCATTAATGGTACTATCAGTCACCACCATCTGCATGTCACTATCAGTCACCACATTCTGAATGAATGGTACTATCAGTCACCACCATTTGAATGAATGGTAATATCAGTCACCACCATCTGTATGAATGATACTATCAGTCACCACCATCTGTTTGAATGGTACTATCAGTCACCACCATCTGTTTGAATGGTACTATCAGTCACCACCATCTATATGAATGGTACTATCAGTCACCACCATCTATATGAATGGTACTATCAGTCACCACCATCTGTTTGAATGGAGTTGTCAGTCACCACCATCTGCATTAATGGTACTATCAGTCACCACCATCTATATGAATGGTACTATCAGTCACCACCATATGCATGAATGGTGCTATAGGTCACCACCATCTGTTTGAATGGAGTTGTCAGTCACCACCATCTGCATTAATGGTACTATCAGTCACCACCATTTGAATGAATGGTAATATCAGTCACCACCATGTGCATGAATAATACTATATGAATGGTACTATCAGTCACCACCATATGCATGAATGGTGCTATAAGTCACCACCATCTGTTTGAATGGAGTTGTCAGTCACCACCATCTGCATTAATGGTACTATCAGTCACCACCATCTGTGTGAATGGTACTATTAGTCACCACCATCTATATGAATGGTGATTTAAGTCACCACCATCTGTATGAATGATACTATCAGTCAACAACATCTGTATGAATGGTACTATCAGTCACCACCATCTGTGTGGTTCAGTGTTTAATGTATAATTGCTAAGAATGGTACTGTCAGTCACCACCATATGCATGAATGGTGCTATAAGTCACCACCATCTGTTTGAATGGAGTTGTCAGTCACCGCCATCTGCATTATGATACTATTAGTCACCACCATCTGCATGTCACTATCAGTCACCACATTGTCAATGAATGGTACTATCAGTCACCACCATATGCATGAATGGTGCTATAAGTCACCACCATCTGTTTGAATGGAGTTGTCAGTCACCACCATCTGCATTAATGGTACTATCAGTCACCACCATATGCATGAATGGTGCTATAGGTCACCACCATCTGTTTGAATGGAGTTGTCAGTCACCACCATCTGCATTAATGGTACTATCAGTCACCACCATTTGAATGAATGGTAATATCAGTCACCACCATGTCCATGAATAATACTATATGAATGGTACTATCAGTCACCACCATATGCATGAATGGTGCTATAAGTCACCACCATCTGTTTGAATGGAGTTGTCAGACACCACCATCTGCATTAATGGTACTATCAGTCACCACCATCTGCATGTCACTATCAGTCACCACATTCTGAATGAATGGTACTATCAGTCACCACCATCTGCATGTCACTATCAGTCACCACATTCTGAATGAATATTACTATCAGTCACCACCATTTGAATGAATGGTAATATCAGTCACCACCATCTGTATGAATGATACTATCAGTCACCACCATCTGTTTGAATGGTACTATCAGTCACCACCATCTATATGAATGGTACTATCAGTCACCACCATATGCATGAATGGTGCTATAAGTCACCACCATCTGTTTGAATGGAGTTGTCAGTCACCACCATCTGCATTAATGGTACTATCAGTCACCACCATCTGCATGTCACTATCAGTCACCACATTCTGAAAAATCTAAAGTGGAACCCATTCAGGTCTATAATTCAAGTTGTCATTGAACGCTCTTGCATCTAAACAAAAATTATCAAAGAATAAGAGTTACACTGACATAAAAATAGAATGCCGACCAATGAGTGGTTCTATTTTATTCTCGTTAAGATTGATTTTGATCAATTCATATTTTTTTCGCCTTATAACTATTTTGAAAATGTCTTGACCACATAGTCCTTGCGGGCCCCTAAGACCTTGTAAGGTGGCCATAGATTTTTAGCTTATGTTTTTTTACTATAGTTAGCAGGTCAGCTCCAATACTGATGCCCCTTTTAAAGTTTTAAGTTAATAAACAGATTATTGATTGTTGCATTTTCTCCATTATGTTGCCATCTATTTACTAAGTTGTACGTTTTTCAGAAAAGTGAAGACTGTGTGTGGAAGTTTGCCAGAGGCAAGCTTTGGATTTCTTTCATAGAGCAAGGGACAACACTCTCAATACCTTTTGATATCATTCCAACACCTATAGCTGTGGTGAGACTATTTCGAGGTCTCAGGAATGTATTTCTTATCAATTGGTAAGTTTGTTTATTACTGTTACTAAAATAGCACTGTTGGTAAATAAAATTTTAATTGAACATGGAGACTATGTCAAATAAACATTTAGTGGGTAAAGCATCCACTCACTACATAGAAACTTAACTTTATTTGAATATTTTTTGTATTTTGTCTAAATATTGTTTATAGAAATTAACACCATAATATTTTTTAAGATGAATGTTTGCTGTTGTATTTAGAAATGGTAAATCTTCACAGACATTGCAATGTTATCTTTTGAATTTATTCCCTAATCAGGTAATCATGCATCACATGCCCTCAGATATGTACACAAAATGAAGTTTGAGGAGAAAGAGAAAGGATCAAGATGGTATACTTTGAATTCTACAAATTAAATCCTACTTTACTCAGTTAAAAAATCGAGTTTATGTGTAACTACTATGATTCTACAAATATTTTTTGTTTGTTTGCTATGCACAGATTTACAAGACACTAAAGTTATCTATCAACTATACTCAATGTATGAATGACTTGCAGCCAGACTAGAATTATAGAGAAAGATGTTTTTCTGCTGGCTAAACATGTATGGGTATGTTTGTCTGTCTTTTATTATGTCTATCTAAAAAATAATTGTTTTATAAATGCAAAAGTTTGCCTAAGAAATAGGAATGTATGTATAGAAAACAAAATAATTTGTATCTTTTTAAAACAATAATGATAGTAAGATGGGTAAACAAAAGCTACTTAGTTATGTGAGTAAATGTGTGTGAATCAGTGATTATATTACAAAAAAGCATCATTTCAATTTTTGAGACAATTTGAAGAGATCAATGGCTTGATGCTCAAAGTATTGAGTTGTGTGTTCTCTTCATCACCTTCACCTACCCCTTAGTCTGTTCAACCATTGGGACACCTAACAAGATCTGTCAAATGTCTTTCTCCATTCCTCTCTGTCCTTTGCTTTGGATAGAATTTCATTCCATGACATGCCTGTCCATTCTTTGATGTCTTCCCATCGCTTCCTCTGTCTTCCGTTTTCTTCTTTTTCTGGTATTTTTTTCCTGAAGGAAAGTCTTAGCGGGCCTGGAAGACCTGGCCATAGAGTTTGAGTTTACTTTTTTTTGACAGTGGTTAGCAGGTCATCATATAAGATAAGATAAGTTAGGTGATACTGAAGATCTTTCTGTAGCATCTTAGCTCCATTGCTAGGATCCCTTTCTCTAGATCTGAAGTCAGCATCCAATATTGGCATTCATATAAGGAATGTGGCCGTAACAACATCAGTCTGATTTTAGTGTCAAGGGCTATGCCTTTGTCTGTCCAGATTGTTTTGAGTTTTGCAAGTGCTGCTGTTGTCTAGGCAATTCTGGCCAGTAGTTCCGGTTTTGGTTTCTTCATCTGAGACAAAAACTCCAAGGTAAATACCTTGTTGCTCTCTGTAAAGAAGTTAAAATCATTAAGGCAGTGCCAGAGGTGAAGTTATGCAGTTATTCTAGAACTTTGTTACAAAAAAAAAAAAGTTCATTAGGCTTTCTTAATTGGGTTAACCTTACTTGAATGAAAAAAATATATGAAAGTGTTAAAAATTTATTGATAATCACTGTTCAGAAACCAGAAGTAAGTCCTAATCATTCTTCATTGTATTACTCAGGGTCTGTTCCATCACATCCAGTCAATAAAGGAATAATATCTATGATGTCAGACAACAATAAAGATCCATTTCTGTAGAAGAAGATCTCACTACCATGAACACTCTAGGGCTAGGGTGAGTTGTGATAAAGACCTAAACAAACATTGCAAGGATATGCTTAGTGTTAGGGTTGTGTTTTTACATATTAAAAGACCTCTTGGGGTTAGGCCTGGGCCCCCTGAAAGATGAGTTCACACAATATCAGGATAGCTCTAAACAGTAAACTTAAAAGAATATTAAATGCAATAATTTACAATAATGAGGATTAAATAGCAAAGTCATTTAAAAAAATGATATACAAGCCATTAACTATGGTTGAGAGTTTGCACTCATGCATAAATCTATTTCAAATTAAGAACCATGCATATGTCAGCATTAAGTGTGTGTTGACGTAGTATTATAATATTACACGTAAGACTGGTTACTATTAATGCAAATGTCATGGAATGCTGGGTTTGTGCTTCCTGGAGTCACACATGACAAACATAGATATTACAGACTGACTTAAATCCACTTTGGCAGGCAAAATATAAAGTTTATTTGATGACAATAATTATACTGCACTCCTTGGCAGTTACATAATCCAATACAAGACATTATCACATCCGCATAACAGCAGTATCATGTATATTCAACATGTTAAGTTTTCAGAATAGACTACAAGTAAAGTCCACATCACTTCGGGTAGCAAATACTTCAATACTACAGAACATTATCTACTAGAAATATATATACTGTCTCAAGTGACCACTGGCTTCGACTGCCCAAAGATACTACTTAACTCAAAGTTACTACTCGACTCTCTAAGTCACTACCGTGCAGACTGGACCAAAAGATACTACTGACTGAACTAAAAGTCAATTTAGTCCTTACTTCCTGTTTCTACATCAGGAATTTCATGTGTCTTTTTACCCTCTTAACCCGAGGTGAACATATAACAGGCAATGTCAACCGAGACTGTGATCATAATTTACAAAGATTTCTAAAAATATTTTAAATTTATTCATATTTTTTTTATTACATTCAGCCATCACTATACTATTTAGTAAATGAATCCTGAGGGAAAATTTCCCTACAACTAATTAATATTTTTTCGTCTCTGAGTATGTCTTAGTTTGTTTTTTTTCCCATCATTTGATATGTCATAATTTAGGCTTGAAAATAAAGTCTTTTAGTCTTTCTTCATTCAGCAATTCCAGAAGATGAGCATTAGAGCTCCACCATCTTCTTCATATGAAATATATGTGAAAAATGGTATTTGGAAGTGGCTGAAATTTTATAATCATCTTAAAATGTTACTTTACTCTCTTTGATTGTAGTAGGATACACACACACACACACACAAGAAAAGTGATCCAAAACTATTAGCTAACAAATAACCACTTGGATTTGATGGTATTCAAGCTAGATTACTCAAAGAACTAGCACCAGTGTTCAAAATGCTTTTTCGGGCATCAAATTATCAGGGTAGAGTAGCAAAGTAGATAAACTGCAGACCAGTATCACTCATCAGCATCACATGTAAAATACTAGAACACATAATGTGTATGAACATCATAATTACTTAGATTAACATAATGTCCTTACTCTATGACAACATGGTTTTAGGAAATCTAGGTCATGTGTAACTCTTAATAGGTCTAATTGATGACTTTTCAAAGACTTAGATAATAGTGAGCAAACATCATTTTATTTTGACTTCTCTAAGGCATTTTGACAAAGTTCACCACCATAGTTTGCTTACAAAATTAAACAATTGACTTTACCTGTCCATTACACCAATGGATCCAGGATTTTGAAAATAGTTGTAGAATTAACTATAATAATAATGAGTCCAAATCATTACCAAGCTAACTCATGTGTACCTTAAAGAACAGTTCAAGGTCAACCTGTGTTTCTAATTTACATAAATGACCTGGGTTCTACCTAGATTTATAGTTTAAGCCCACTTTACAAGCTTTGTTTAGTTTATTTATACTATAATAAAAATGTTAAAAATCATGAACAGCATACATTTTTTTAAATTTCAGAAATATAAATGTAAACCATCTCATGGCCTCATTGAAGTGGATAGTATACTTTAACTGTTTGCTTATGACAATTATCAAAGCCCTGTCCCTTTTTGTACTCTGAACTATGACCTCTAATAGAGATTAGTTTTTCAAGTGAAGAGTTTTCTGACAATTCCTAACTGCCAACTAACATGATCATGATGATCATCTTTCTAACATAAACTCACATGCCAACCTATCTAGAGATATAGACATTACATAATATTATGGAGTGTAGGTTAGTTTTACAATGATGAAATCATAGGAATTGTGTATATGTTATTTTACAAACTGAAGAAATGGTTTTTCAACAGGAGACATGAACTACATGAAGACAATTTTGGGATGGAGGAAACCACACAGAGACTTCAATGGGGAACAAAAGTCAAATGGAGTGTGTTCAAAGTTAGCATTCAATTCTTGTCACTCAATTCTCCATGATATGTTTACAGGGAGACTAAACATTTTTGTAATAAAATTTATTTATTTTTCTTATTTTTAATTCATTCATTTTTTTAGCATTAATTAACATTAATTTGTGACTCCCTTGTTTTGTTTTGAAAGTTCCTTTAGAAGTGAAGATTATTACATTCAAGTCCAAACCTCCCACAGGACTTGGAGGATGGCAGCGGGTAGAGTTCAAACTTGTAATTATCATGATGACAGCCCAGAGCACATACCACACAACCAGGCAGCCCTCTACATATAACTTAGTATAACTTAAGAATACATTTAAGATTGGGTTAGCTTTTTGGAGTCACATATCAAAATTGCATCAACAAATAGCATCCAAAGGTTTTTTGAATATTTTGAAAATGCTGCTAAGGAAAATATTATTTTGTATTAGCAACTAATTATCACTAGCAGTATTATTTATGACACCTTAAAACACCAGGATGGTCTGCCTAGTCGTGTGGTTTGCACGCTGGACTGTCATTCAGATTTATCGATGATCCTGGGTTCAAACCCTGCCCGCTCCCATTCCCCATCCTCCTGCAGGAGGTTTGGACTAGGAAGTAATTATCTTCAACTCTGAAAACATTTTGCATGTCATCATTTTATTATAATCTAGATGAATATAATGAATACTTTTGACAATGGTAATAATCTGACAGCACAGAAATAACAATGGGAATCTTGTAATTATCTCCAATGACCAAGTAGAATTTTTACTACTACTTCAAAGACTTGAAAGTATTTGATAGATTTTGATGAAATGAACATGGGAATCATTGGATTAGGACCAGGGGGATTTTTTTTCATATATTGACCTTGATCATTGAGATTGAGCTGAAATTAATTTTTTTTTTTAAATTTCCCCAGGGACATGATGCCAGTAAAATGAGAAAATAGAGTGGAAGAGAGTCCATAGTTTGTTTTGCTCCCGATTCAATAGAGAACAAAGTTAAGATTAGCAATGGAGATAAAAGGAATCTCTAAAACAATAATTCTTATCAAAATCCAACAATCTCTATTCAAAATATTAATCTAAGCAGTAACATGACAACTAGTAAGTGGCTTCTTTTTTTTTATGTACAATTTAAGAGATATTTCAATAAATGATTTTAATAAAACTCCATTAAGCTTTTTAAAGTAAGTATGGCAGGATCACTATGGAACAACCAGTTAACTCTCACCCTAAGATCAATGTTAGTCAACAGTCACAAAGAGGAGTGGTTCTGCCAATGGGCATCAGGAAACACAGGCAGAGCCATGTACAAAGAAATGACCATGCCAAACAAACTGGACAATATTAACTTCTTCCCCTGCAAAGAGCAATCTACAACCTTCCAACTAAGAACAGGACAAACACCTCTGTTAAATTACCATTTTAACAAGATAAATCCCACTCACCTACCTCTTTGTAGACACTGCACCCACCCTTATGAAACTGTAAACCACATCCTCTTTGAATGCCCCTTCCTAATCCACCTTAGGCAGACCCTACTAACATTTCAAACCAACATAACCAACACCCTGTATGCAGTGCTGAACAACTGAAGACACTATTTTTCCTTGGCACAGTCTGCAAAAGAGCTCTGAGCTCAGCAGCGAAAAGCTGGTTAGAAAGAAGAAGTAGTATATAAGTATAAATAAAAGTTCATTTAAGGAAAATGTACTAATCTGATGTAAATTTATTTATAATGTTATAGTTTGAACCAAAGAGTGAAGCTCACGTGAGGACAGTTTTCAACACTAGAGTTACAGTACTAGTCCTCGGTGGAATCAAGGAGTCATTAAAGAATCATTCTGGAAGATCAAATTAATACAAGCACTGAACAGCAGGTGAATCCTTTGACATCTGATAACTACCATGTCATTAGCAAGTTTATTTTTATTAAAGACTTTAGTTATCCAAAACATTGATGCTTCTTTGAACCACTCTCTGGGTAAACAAAACTACATAAATAGTTTATAATTAGACTTAACATTTCTTATGTGTCAAAGTGTTCTATGCATTACATTACTTTTACCTATCCCTTAGTCTATGGGACCGTTGGGGCACCATGCAAGACTCGTCGACCATTTTTCTCCATTCCTCTCTGTCTTTTGCCTTAGTTAGAACCTCTTTCAATGGCAGACCTGTTCATTCTTTTATGTTATCCTCCCATCACTTTCTCTGTCTGCCTCTTCTTTTTTTTTCCTGGTACTGTTCCCTGAAGGAAGGTCTTTGTGAGCCCCGAAGATCTTGTAATATAGCCATAGATTTTAAGCTTGCATTTTCTTACAATAGTTAGCAGGTCATCATGGGGTCCAATCACTGCAGTAACCCTGTCTTTAGTCTCTTGGTTTGTGATGTGGTCTCTGAATGTAATACCTAGGATTCTTCTGTTGTAATACCTAGAATTCTTGTGTAGAATTTCAATTCCATTGCTAGGATCCTCCTCTCTAGCTTTGCAGTCAACGTCCAAGACTCACAAGCATATAAAAATGTGGCCATGACCAGAGAGCGCATCAGTCTGATTTTGGTGCTGAGGGCTAAGCCTTTGTCTTTCCATATTATTTTAAGTTTTGAAAGGGCTGCTGTGGACTGTGATATTCAGGCCAGTAGTTCAGGTTTCGTTCCCTCATCTGAGACATTTGAAGTGGGCCAAAATGCTCTTTTGAATTTAATAAAGACAAGCTACAGGTTTAATTATTGTTAACTGCATTTGTCGACTGGTTGTCAGTAAAACCAAGACTTGGTAGAATTTAAGATTCTATATATATTGTTACATGGTGCAGCTTTAGTGAAATCCAGCTAGTCTGTAGAACTGGCATGTCAAACATTGTCCACATATTTTTGTAATTACTTTTCGAAGTTGGTATATTTCTCTTCTTATAGGATTTCTAGAGCTAGATATATTCAGTAGTGTCCAAACTAGTTTAGCATGGATTCCATTATCACTAAGACTTTAAACACATTATATTTTATTTGTCAGCTGAATACCTTCATTATCTCATTAACAATTGTTCTGATCAAGATGCAGACCAAGTTCTCTAAATTAGATCAGCTTATAGACTAATGAAATAATCTCCTATGAGTTACAGGCAAAACTTAAAGTCTACATCAAAATTTTTTTCTTTTGGATAATATTACAGACAGGAATGGAAAATATGGCCAACAGATCATGTGTGGTGCCCCAATGGTCCAACAACTTAGGGATAGGTGAATGTGATAATACATAATAGGTTAGCTAAAACTTACAGGTTAATTCAGGAAATTAAGTTAACTTTCTAATTATTATTTTTTTTTTGTACTAAATCTTTTTTTCAAGTGCTAATTTGATTAAACTATATAAAAAAATAGCTTTCAGTTCCAGTATCTACACTAATCTTCTATGTCTAGGTCATTAATTGTAAATGTTTTTTAGATAATGATGCAGAGTATTTCCTGGTGATCATGAATTAGGAGCTGCACACAGTTTAATGAAACCATATTTTAGGAACAGATAGAAAACAAAGAACTGCAGCAAAGATGGCCTGTTTTTATTCTTCTTCATGGCAAGTAGATTTTTAAAGCATTATGATATAGTTCCCCTTTTAGACCTTGTGGTCCATAGGGCAGATGATATAAATTCATCTGTTCCTTTGGCCTACAATTATGGTATAGCTATTTTAAATAGATCTTTCTATCTTTGAATGAATGCATAATAACAAAAAATAGACAACATAAGAAATTAGATAAAAATTACCTAACCAAAAAACTTATTTAAGCATGCTAATTAAAAATGTTGTCATTAGCTTTTTTTTTTTATTATCCTTTTTTTTTTTAAATAAGTTTTCCAAGATTACATTTGAATACAGCTTCATTCTAATCACTAAGGATACAGGACTTGACTTAAACTTTTTGACTCCCAGCAGAGCATAGAGCTGCCGCATCAGTGCTTCACATTCTGAATCTGTTCTGGGCTATTCCCCTTGCTTGGGTCCATTTCCATCCTGCCAACTTTCCTTCTTGGTCTGCCGGTTTAATCCATGTTTGCATGGGTCTCCTAGACTTTCTCTTCCTCTCTGGGTTCCAGTCCAGTCTTGCAATGTTGTCTGCTGTTCTTCCCATTGTGTGCCCAATGCATCCCCATGTGCATCATTTGATTTCTTGTTCTATCTGTTTACTTTTTTGTTTCTCATAGGCTGTAGTTTGATATTTTGGCTTAATGAATAAGGTTTATACCGTAATAATTTCAGTATTCTTCTCAAAAGGTTGGCTGATTGTTAAAGGGCTTGGTTTCTGAATCTAAGGGTCTTGGGTTCGAAGATTGGGATGGAGTTTCTAAAATGACCCTGAGCCCTAATACGTACCTGACATTTGTTGTTGAAAGTAAAGGTGGCAGGTCATTATGCTTTGCACATGACACTCTTGCTAGTCAATGTTAACTGAATATGTTACTGGCTATAAATCAGTCTTTTACTATTTTAACAAATTTTAGGTGCTGTTAATTGGTTCAATTATCTATGCATTTAAACTAGAAAACAGGGTCAGGTTAAGATAACTATGTACATTTACTTTCTATCGCAGATAATCCCAAACTAACTTATTTTATCATCAATGTACCAGCTGTCAGCCAGGTGCTCCTGTGTATATGAAGACAGCTCCAAGTTAGCCACCCTTCCAAATCAGTCAATATTCTTGGACCCATTATGTGTACTCCTCAAAAGTTTTATATAAAATAATTTGTTTTTAAAACAAAGCTAGACATTAAATTCAGTTGTGATTGATTTCAGCCCACCGATACAAGGGACATAGTTGCAAGTATAGCAGCAAAACAAACCCTCAATAAACAATAACTATACTTTTAGACTTAGATCCTCTCCCTCTGGCGCATTGGGTAGCAAGCTGCCTCCAAAAAGATCTGTCATTGGCAGAAGCCTCTTCCCTCATACTTATAGAAATATAAAAATATGCTGACTTCTAGAAAAGAGAAAAATGGAAAGACAAACTAAACTTTGTCAATGTATTTAAAAAAAACAATGTTGAACCAGCTAATAGTTGTCATGTCATCAGCCAGCCACCTTGGCATCAGTACCAAGATTGACTGCTATCCAAAAAACTGCCAAACCAAATGTTAGGCACTATCATCTTTGTCTTGTAGATGGCATTCAAAGAGGATGCAGTTTTTAAAGTTTCATAAGGGTAGCTGACTAAACATTAATGGGGAAGTGGACTCAAGATATGGATACCATCATTTATATTACATTGAACTTCTGCATTATCCTTTTTATATTTTGCATTTTAAAATATAATTTTTTATTTGTATTATTTTTTCATTATTTTTTTTTTAGATCAAAGGAATGTACATGCTGCTGATATAGAACAAGTTTCTGACTGCTTCCAGATCAATGTTCTTAGTTCTGCTAATGATCTACTATTGCACGATAAATAAGCAAAGTCCTGAAAAGCCTGCAGAATCTGGGAGCACACTTTAGTTAATAAGCAGGGTGTCATATGGCCTGCACAATGATCAACAGTTAGCAGTAAAGACATCCTTCAATGAAGCAGCCCTATTTACGCCAAGATAACAATGTCTTTTTTAGTACTGTATTGTATATTATTTTACACCTTAATTTTTAGTCTTAACTATTGGTCACTGTAAAAAAAAAACTAAGTAAAATATTTTTAGAGCTATAGCGAGTATAATTTGTTTTTTTTTAAATCCAATGTAGATAGTTTTTTTTTTTAATGGCATTGTTCATGTAAATATTTTTCACAGAGTTAAAGTAAAGGCATTTTCTGCATGGATAATAAAGGTGTTATTATTAATAGTAGTAATAGTATTATGAAATAAAAACTAAAGAATTATGTTAAGACATATTTTATATGAAAGCTCTTTAAATGCATTCAACAAATTACATAATTTACTAGTAGGAATACTATAAGTGTGCAGTATATTTGCTACACTGTAGCAAATAAAGGCCTACCATTATCTCTAATATTAAAAACAAAAATTAAAAAAAAAATGCCTTATAATATTAATAGCATTGTAACTAACTAAAAGCAATTAAACTATTATTTAATACACAACAACAGTATTGACCATCACTGTATTAGTTCACATTGTCACATTTTTAAGCTTAATTGAATACTATCAACTATTAATGCTTAACAGATGTCATCATATTAAATTTTACATCCATAATAAAGAAAAGCAATTACACAAAATATTTTCCAAGACACACGCAACACATAAGATTGTCAATAAAATGTATGGTTCTTATTTTTCTTAAAGGCTTCTCTTTAAAGTTACAAATAGCTACATTGGAACCATTGGTTACTTTTAATAAACAATTACAAGCCACTTAGGTTAACACCATTTTTAAAGATAATTCTATCAATTACAAAATGATTGATCATTACTGACATCTCAAGATAAAATAAAACATCTATCTTCATAAATTGGTTTATTTTTGTTAAAGCTTATATCAACTCACTGTGATAAAAAGTTTGCACATTTATTTGTTGCACACCCTATCTTGGATCAAGTTGAAACTTTGCACAATTATTTATTGTACCTGAAATCAAGAATCAATTTTGTAAACTTTTGGAAATTAAATATTTTGTTTGGTATCAAACTAGGGAAAGAAATTGTAATTGATACATTTTTTTTTAATTAAAAGCATTTTAAAAGCAACCATGGTAACCTTCATAAGATACCCCCTATCTAACTGGTTCAGACAAGTGATAGGATCATAACCTTGAGAAAGCATGAAATTACACTAAATAAAAACAATTGTTAATATTTCTAATAGCAGATGTATTGATGTTAGTCTAGAAAAGTGATGCTCAACTTAATTCAACCTGCAGGCCATTTTAATTTCCAACACTTGTGTCACGGGTCATATGATCTAAAAGGTAATAAAATAAAATTGAACTGAAACTTTTTTATTAGATACCAGTGGATCTAGTACTTACATTAATCAATATTTTTACACATCAGAAAATGGCTTCATTTATCTACTTAAAATAAGAGCAACATTGTAGCTAACCTGACCACCTATTCATTTTATGGTCTCTTTTGATTAAATATTCCCATCGGTCCTCCAATCTATAGGCATAGTTTAACCATATTATATTCATGGCTCAAGCCAAAAATGTTGTCATGTTTGTTTTATAATGCCATTTATAGGTTGCTTTTTTTAAAAAAGAGACAATTTTTCTATACAAATTCAATTTGTTGGCTTTTTATCTTGTAGGCCTACTGTGTCATTGACACAGGAAAAAATCCATAAAAATCAATTTGGGTCATCATGTATTTAAAGAAATATTTAGCAAGGCTTGCTTATTTAAAAAGCAGATGAAAGAAAGCATTTTAAATACGACTTCAGAAATTGAAAAAAAAAGTAAATGTTCTTTCATTTTCAATAGAATTATTGGTCTGGTCTGTGAAGCATTACCCAAAAGTGCCACTTAATGTTTGCTCTAGACAATATTTTCAATTTATAATTAAGATTTACAACTTTTTTTATTTAATTGTGATTTAATTCAATCTGTGATTGTTATCCTGGTCAGAGCTCATCATTGAATATTAGGAGCATTTTTGGCACAGAGCGTAAAAATAATTTTTTTCAATTTCGACCTTTACAATGTGTGATGCACACAGGTTCTTGTTGGCACTGGATAGATCCACATGGAGAGAGAGCATAAAGGAAGGGTCTTGGATTGCAGATGCCATACCCAACAGCAGCAGGAAGAAAGGTGACAATGCAATGGTGCCTGGTGATTACATGGGCTCAACCTGTGACTACAGCTGTGTATCAAGGATTGGCCTCTTTAGCCACACAAGAAGTTGCAAAGGGAAAAGATCTTTTCTCGAGAAGTAAAATGCCACAGAAATGAAATCTTCAGGCAGCATCTAGATCTAAATGCATTAGAATCTATGTAGTAAATTTAAAGGCTGTTAGGGTTATTTTTCTTTCAGCAGCACTTGCAGGTAGTATTATTGGAGTTTCAGAAGTTGTTGATCTAGTTGTATTCAAAACAGGGCTGCAATCAAGAAAAAGAAATACAAAATGTTAATAAAAGAAATAATTCATTCGTCTGAAAGTAGACATCTAAATATAATGTTCTTTAAAAATCTATTGTTTATGCGTTAGTCAGTGCAACATGAGTCCTACTCTAGAAAATAGATTTAAAAAAAGCCTAGATTCGACTAAACGCCTAATCTGGGCAAAAGTCAGAGAGGAATGGAGAAAGACGGTCGACGAATCTTGCATGGTGCCCCAACGGTCAATTAGACTAAGTGATAGGTAAAGGTATAGAGATCTTATATTATGTTGCTTGATAACATTGACGTCAACAACATCACAGTTTCATAACTTATGATAATCTATGGATTCGTCTCTGTAATAGGTACTATAGAAACTGTCTACGAACATAAATCATGATAGCAGCATACAAGGACTGTCGTTAACTTCCAACCAACAATACAGACAATTAAAGATGCTGACAACAATGTTCAGGGTAGTATCAGAATCCACAGTATTGAACCAACGATGAATAAAAAAAAATAAAACAGTGAAACCCTATTGAAATAAATAACAGATTCCAACGTCTAAAAGTACAAAGACGAACGAATCCGTTCAAAGAGTATCGTACAATATAAAATACAACTCACCCTAAACAGGGGTCAAATAGTCCTAACAAGAATTAATAGGCTAAAATCCAAGGAAATTGGCACAGGCTGGCCAGTATTAAAAAAGACATGAATCATTCAGGACCACAAAAAAGTACAACTTGTCTATCAATTACAATATGACGAAAATGCTCTCAAAATAAGAGCTGATAAATTACGTCACAACAACAAGACTATGCGACAAGGAAAAAAAATTACATAAAATATTAATACAACGAATGACGTCATCGCCTATTTGATTGTGTTCATTTTTACAAAAATACTCAACAACATTACTAACTGCGACAAGCTTAATGGACCTCATTCACCAATCGTAAACAAACAACATTTAGCCACTTGGTGCTTTATCTCTTCTATATAATTTACGATCTCATGTTTAATTCATGATGGTTGTCACGTGACAGTTTTTTTCCATTGTTTTATCAATAAGATCACGTGACTAAATGTTGTTTGTTTACGATTGGTGAATGAGGTCCATTGGACAAAGTCTTAACTACATTGAATCACATATGTGTATGAGCTACTGTACGTAAGCGTTTATAGTGTATATGGTCTTCTCAAGTAGATCTGTAATAAAACTTGTAGAAGGTAGATATCTCCACAAAAGTCCTGCGTAGGACCTCCTGGCTCCACTAACACAAATCTTATCTGTAGGTTCTGCGCTAGCGTTTGAGTCAAGCATTCAGACAAGAAGTTTTCGTCGAGCTGACTTTGGAAGCGACTCTGACCTTGTTATAATGACCTTCAACTTACAAACACACACACACACACAAAAGGTAACAAAAAACAAGGATCTACGAGGATACAATTTACATTAAACTAATACATTGAAAGACCCCTGAATAGCCTGAATAAATTTGAGGCACAAATATAGGACGCTTTGCAGACCTCAATATGACGGACTCCAATGACCAGGGTGTCGACACACAAATCGATAAGCTTAAATATAGCTGGACGCTGGATGGCTGCCAGGTCGTGCGGTTTGCGCGCTGGACTGTCGTTCAGATTTATCGATGGTCCAGGGTTCAAACCCTGCCCGCTCCCATCCCCCGTCGTCCTGCGGGAGGTTTGGACTAGGAAGTAATTATCTTCAACTCTGAAGGAACATCCGAAACATTTAAAACAAACAAACGCCGTAAACGAATTCTGCTATCTGGGATCCACAATTAAATATGACCTGTCTCTAGAAGAGGAGATAAAAAAAACGCATAGGAAAGGCTGCCTCGACCTTCGCTAGACTCAGACCAAGACTTTGGGAAAACAATAAGCTAACTACGGTGACCAAAATGGAAGTCTACAAGGCATGCGTTATGAGTACACTGCTGTATGGCAGTGAATCATGGACCACCTACGCAAAGCAAGAGAGAAAACTGAACTCCTTCCATTTGAGATGTCTCCGTAGGATCTTGAATGTTACGTGGAAAGAAAAAGTGTGCAATACTGAGATCCTTGCGTGATCAGGTATTCGCAGCATCTTTACAGCCCTCAGACAACGCAGTTTGCGCTGGCTTGGACATGTTCGCCGGATGGAGGACAAGCGCATCTCGAAAGTCATCCTGTATGGTCAACTCGCGACTGGCACAAGAAAAAACTGGTCGCCCCCACCTCCGTTACATAGATGTAATAAAACGTGACCTCAAATCAGTGAACATCAATACTGACAATTGGGAAGACATAGCTCTGGACCGCAACAGATGGAGAGAGAGACAGTGACCAAGAAAGCTATGGACAGTGAAAGTACATGGGTCTCAGCTCAGGGAGAAAAACGTACAATCCGAAAAACGGCTCCTCTACCACCGAAGCAAAAGCCACCTTAACCTGCGATATCTGTGGACGGAAGTGTCTCTCCAAAATAGGGCTCCACAGCCACACGAGGAAGTGTGCTCTGAGATGAATCATAGTCGTTCTACGACTGAAGGAGGCCAATGAATGAAAATATAGAAAATAGAATAATAAACACAGATAGGCTACAGGGAAGTTCCACCAGTCCAAAAACAAAACAAAAAAAAAAACAACAACTGGGGTAACAAAAGATACTCCAACAAGCGATAACAGCTTGAAAAATTGTATGCCTACAACTCAAAATATGCCCTCGAATACAAAAGTGTCCTTTTGATAAAGAACGAAATTTAAAAAAAAAAAAAAAGCGAAGCAGCGAATAGAAAAACAAAATGTCACGAAATTTAGGAGGGACTGAACAAAAACAACATTAAAAAAAAAAAAGCTTAGCGTACCAGCTGTAAAGGACCTCACACCCTCGAATAATTGTAAAACTAAAATAATACAGGCATATCGGCCAAAATTAAAACTGGCCAGTTCAGGTGTGTGGTCATTACTCGATCACTTGTAACTAAAATTGTTTATTCTACTTTGGCCGGCCACTTCGCAAAATGCCGGGTATTCCCTGGCCAATGCCCAATATGTGGATTCAAGTCTGTTAAGTAAGCGTAAGGTTGCTGTAACGATAATTTTCAGCTTGCTGCTTTTTCAAGAAAATGCCCTGCCTTCGTCACATCTGTGTGTGTGCGAAGCAGAACGTTTTGACACCGGGCATTTTGGTGCTCAATGTATTAGAATCATTATACATTTTCATTTATTATGTCTTTTAAAAAATGATCCTTTTCAATGTTTTGTATGTTTTCGGACGCCTCCAAGCGAGAGTGTGGCGGAAATGGAATAAATCGCCCTGGCTGTCTACAAAGATCAGTGTCAACCAAGAAGTGGTTCTCCCTACCCTTCTATAAAGATCGGAGAAATGGGTACTATACAGAAAGCAGATACTTCTTGAACGCTTTTCCCAATGACGTCTGCGCTCCTCCAGGAACATACGCTGGCAAGAGCCGCAAGACCGCATCACAAGCAGCGATGTACTTGTGAATGCGATATGGACATGATAGAGGGATTGCTTATAATAGTTTGACAGCGACGTTGGGCAGGGCATGTATATCGTACGGGGGACGACCGTATGCCAAAGGCAATCTTTTGGTAAGACGAAAGATGGTTGGAGTCTTTGGAGCAAGTATACAGCCATGCTTCATGCCATTCTTTACAGAGAAATAAGCTGATATGTCACCATTGTATCTGATTTGTTTCTTTTGAGACTCATGCTGTTGGTTCAAAATAGTAACTTGGAAGGCATCCGATCCAAGATAGTATCCTACACACGCCATCGCGTACTCACTATGTGTCAGATGTTTTGGTAGTAGATTCTAGTAGCAGTAGTTTTTGGTAGTAGATTCTATATTT
This sequence comes from Biomphalaria glabrata, assembly GCF_947242115.1. NCBI lineage: Eukaryota > Metazoa > Mollusca > Gastropoda > Planorbidae > Biomphalaria > Biomphalaria glabrata. Next base: position 47,005,769 of record NC_074718.1, read on the forward strand.
ATAGTAAATTTACAATAAAGGTCATTCATGCGAGAGATACCAAACATTGTATTGGCCGGGTTTCTTAATGTGTTAGCTTGATTTTTACATGAATTGTTTCAGACACGGGAAAAAAAGTTTGACCTATTTTTAGTGAAAGCAGACGTGTTATAGCAGTTCATGCGCGCACATATTTCTTTTCGATCATTTACTTTTTGTATAGAAATGTGCTTCAGTTAAGTTCAGATATTGGAATAATTAGATTCTTCAACAGATTGGATTATTATAATCATACGGGTATTACAGGCAAAGTTTGGATTATATATTACGCAAAGGTAAGATTCTTTTTCTTAGAAGCTAAAAAAGAAATGACATGAACATCCAACTTCATGAAAAGATCTATTAAAAAATGTAGGCCTAAGTCAATATAAAAAAGACAACTTACAAATAATGAAAAAATAATAATACTGTATAAATGTCTCTGTCTCTCTTTCTATGTATAGGCCTATATAAAGCAATATATATACAGATCTATATACGCAGGGCTTTTTTGTGACGGAAGGCATCGATACGGCGTACCGGCACCTTTTTGAATGTGGGGAAAAAATTATTACTTTTCTTGTATTTTAACGTATATTATTAATTTATTAGTAGTTAAAAGTTAGGCAATCAATCACTCAGTGAAATGCTTATTGTTCTATTATAGTACATTATTGACACGAGACATAAATTCGACAATTATTTGCATTACAAAGAGAGCAAAAGATTCTGACGATGGCATTGATTCTCATCTTATAAATTACTGACGTCACTTAAAAAGAAAGATGATGATTACATCTTACGCTTGTCAATCTAGTCATGCATGTTATCCAATGACTTGAATTCTGCAAAGTCATTGGTTTTTCTGGCTGACTCAAAAAACCCATTCAATGCTCTAATAGCACAAGGCAGGGGTGGACTGGGTATCAAAATCGGCCAGGGCATTACCATATAAACCGGCCCACAAATAGCATGTTGTAGTCAAGATTTTTTCGGTGTGTGTGTGGGCAGGATCTGGAATCGGTAACCGTTACAACAGAAGTAGCAATGGTTTCCTTTTTTTACGGAGTTTTCCCCCTATATGGCGTAATGCTGTGATAACCGCCGTACTTCAGCGAGGCCGCATGCGCCTGACAGCTTGCCTGGGTCGAGGTCCAGGTAACATATAAAGGCCCCATACCCGGATCTCGACCAGACCGGCCCATTTGGTGCCGGCCCACCGGGCATTTGCCCGTTTGCCCTTAAAGCCAGTTCGCCCCTGGCACAAGGAAAGCACTTACTTTTAAGTCTTCTATCCTAAAGGTTTCTAAATTTAGCGATTTTACAAAAGGTGTTGTCTAATCAAACAAGAATATTCGTTTGTTATGAATCCCGCTGCTCTATTTTGTGTCTGTTACAGTTTATTCACTTTCTTTGAGTTGAGGGGTTCCAAACAGATGCATATATTCTACTATTCGCATACTATGAATAACAGCACAATAAACCACTTTTTTTTTAAGGCAAAACAAATCAAAGTCGATTAAAACTATTTTGTCATCTCAAAAAATTGAGAAACTATTTTAAGCTTACTTTATTTATGTATCATCATTTGTAACTGTAAATGTTCTTACATAGCTCATATCAATTCACCCTATCTTAATGTTTTCTTGAGTTGATTGCTGAAACCTAACCCTTCCTGCCATAAATAGGCCTACTGCCAGTGGAAGTGTATTTTCAATGTACATTGACAATCAGTGAGCGAAGGCTTAATCTAAGCCTGAAACATAAAAATAGTGATATTTCTCAAATACAACATGCAGCCCTGATTGATAAACTGACAGTAGACTAATTGGTTACTTTATTTCAATAGTCAACCCTTTTACTGCTTCGATCCTATGTGTAATTTGACTGCAGCAATTTGAATATTTCGGGTTTGATATAGCTAGTGTTTTTTTTTTTTTTGTTTTGTTTTATCATTGTATGTGTGAAGTTTCAAGTTTTTTAACAAATAAATTGCATTGAACCCAATTACTTAGTTTTGCTATAGCTTAATTTCATAAAATCCAACTAAACTTGAAACCGAACTTTAGATCCGACCGAACCGAACATTAAATCGAATATCAGCATGTCAAAAAAATTGGGGCATCTCGATTCTTTATTCGTGGTTTTCATTCTGTGGTAATTATACGTTTCCAAAAGATTCAAAAGGGACTAATCAGCTTTTTAAGTTTCGGAAATTTTCTCTCCCGCCTTGTGTCCTTGACATCAAATGTGACACAGTCAACTTCTATCTGCATTGTGGGCAGTAGCCACTCGGGTGGAACCATGCTCTTAATTTAAGCATGTGTGGGTTGACCCGACGTTTTTGATTCGCAGAGAAATTGTGTCTATTTTAAGGAACTATACAAAAACATTAAACGATAATATGAAACACAACAAAGTGCGTTTATATAAGTGCTTGCTAGCAGTAGTGGAGGAAATGTTGCTTGAAAGAAGAATGCAGTTAAAACAATTACAAGGCGAGTGTAAAAAAAAATAATTAAAAGTGGGGTTGGTGAATCGTGTAAAGCAACTCCGCTAAATTCTTGGTATTTGTTCGCGGTCTTTGTCAGGATTCTTTATTAATAAATCGGCTCGCAATCCCTCCCACAAAATATTTAGAGGTTTTAAGTAATTAATTAGCACCAAACTATACTTTGTTACTAACAGGAGAATCTTTGTTTTTATAGTTTCAACTTAAACAGATATATTATAGATAGGCCTAAACATTTGACAGATGGTTCGAAAGCGTTGGCCTATAGATCCTATAGTTTGCCGTAATGATATCTAGATTTATTGATCTACACAGACAGTTATATGCTCAGAGCATTCGGGTAATCAGCCCTAGGGAAAAAATGTAACACTTTCATCCACATCCCTCCCTCTCTGCTCTAAACTGAACACTAAAAGTTGGACAGTAGACCATTAGTGTGTTGGATTGGTCAGATAGGCCTAGCGTGTATAGTCGATGTCTCGATACGTTGACTAGTTGCTATAAATGATGACAAGACTGTCTTGTATTGAGTAGCTAACAAATAACATTTGTCAAGGAAAAATCTAGATCTGGATGTAATAAAACGGTTGCCTGAGCTAGCCAGGAAAACCAGTGACTTGGCAGAATTTAGGTCATTGGTTAATATGCATGACTTAATGCATGATGTGTATGACGTAATCATCTTCTTTTTTTTTTTGAAGTAACGTCTGTATTATATAAAATAAGATAAAACGGGACCTCAAAACAGTGAAAATTGATACTGGGAAGACATAGCCCCAGAACGCACTACGTGGAGAGAGATGGTGACCAAGAAATGTATGGACAGTGAAAAATCATGGACCTCAGCTCTGGAAAAAAAAAAGCGTGCTATACGAAAATGTCCGGCTCATCTAGATAGACCAACAAAGCGAAATATGCCACTTTAACTTGCGTAAAATGTGGACTGGAGTGTCTCTCCACAATAGGGCTCCACAGTTATATACATGAAAAAGTGTTCTGCGAGAATAACCTTAGTCGTTGTACGACTGAAGGAGGCCAACACTTTTACACAGGTCAAATGTGTCTTACCCCGCCCTATTTTTGACAAAATGGATCTAGCGTGCAGCAGTTACGTGTGTGTAGGATTTTTGTAAATTTAAGATCTACTAGTGACTATTCTAATATAAGCTATCAGTAATACCGCGCTAAGATAATTATTTATTCTTAAACTGTATAATTATTACTGATTTTAAAAATAAAATTCGAATAAAAAAAAATTGTGTCCTTGAAAAAAAATGACCACGCATTTCCCCTTTGTTAGCACCTCCTACCAGCACAGCTCTCTCTCTCTCTCTCTCAATATATATATATTGCCATAAAGCGCAATGTGTTGCAAAGACACTCCTTTGAAACAGATAACAATGTCATTACAAATGGATAAAATAATACACTCAAACACAATAAGTCACTCTATTATTCTGTTTACACCCCCTTTCTCCTTACACAATTCCACTTTCCAACATTCACACATTTTCAGTGTAAAGTAACAAATCTCAAGACTCAATCCACGCACAGCCATCAGACCAAGTCAAGACACACTAGAAAAAGTTCAGTGAAAGCGCAACACACAGGTATAAACCAGGCCATCTACACAGCCCCAAAACATTGCTCTAGTTTTATTGACAACAATCGTGACCTCCGTGTCGAAGGCGCCGCAACAATGATGCTAGTGGGAGGAGCCAATTATTGATCGACCAAGTAGCTAAGGTCAAGCCGTTAATGAGGTCACAAACACTAAGCATGCTGGTACGTTGATGCTTTTTGTATGTGTGTGCGACAGACACTGAGCGTGCTCGAAGATACGTTTTTTTTTTGTCATCCAGGTGGCTTGGAGAAGGCGGAATTTATCTAGATTTAGATGTATAGGTAACACAGTTCACAAGCTATCATAGCTTTTTAGCCCCCCCTCCGGAAAAATATTCAGTACTGACTTTGGGGCCTTATTCTTTTGTCAGACACTGACTGTGTTTAATATATATAGACCATATAGATTATAGATACTTCAGAGCAGCCCATGTTTTGTTTTTAGGTCAACCAGGTAAACTGATGTGTCCTCGAATGCCTAGGCCTAGGGGATGGCGGGATTATCTAGATCTAAATACTTAATATAGACTATAATCTATACGTAGATCTAGATTAGATATATAGTCTATTTATAGTAGTCTAGATACTATAATACTAGATTTAGATATGTTCTTAGAATCTAGATCCAGAGCCAAATGCTACATTTAATGAAGTTTAATCTAGATGTATTGTATGTCTAAATCTAGAGCTAAATCATCCCCTTTGGGTGTCGAATGACTATTTGCGAGGGGTCGCCTAAGATAAATTTTTTTTTGGGTGGGGGGCTATTTTCATCGCAAGTTGTTTTTTTTTTTTAAATATATTTCTTTGTGTCTCTAACGCAGCGGTTCTCAACCTTTTAAGTTCGACGACCCCTTTTTACAATCCCCCACTCTGCCGCGACCCCCCCACACACACACATACAGCAATAGTAGACGATAACAATCCATATTTTCGATGGTCTTAGGCGACCCCTGGCAAATGGTCAATCGACCCCCAAGGGGGTGGCGACCCACAGGTTGAGAACCCCTGCTCTAACGTGTTGTAACAAGCATATGTGTTCTATAGTCGAAATAAATTTATACTTTTAGATGACGTAGGTTTGGAAAATCATTCAGATTATATTATTACTGGACAAATAATGAAACGATCGTCAAGTATTAATAAAATAAAAAGTGGGAGTAATAGAGATAGATCTAAGAACACTGACAAATAGCCAGGAGATACGAATGACACTTAAGTGAATGTATCATCAATGAAAGTAGACGTGATTTTTATTGGTAGTTACTTCTTTCTTTTCACTTTTATAATTATTATTTGAAAATATTTGTTGCGGACCTCATCTTTGTTGTTGCAGTATACTTTTTCAACAACCGAAATTACTGTCGATTAATTGCATCGTAACGCCATTGCGGAATGAAATATTTCTATGGAGATGATCTAATCAGGTAAATCACATTTACCTCAGCCAATGAACGAAAAAGATTGTATGATTGGGGTCGCCGTCTAGTTTAAAATTGGATTAGGGGGTCGAGGAGCTAAAAAGGTTGAGAACCGCTGGTCTAGTCTATATAGAATTATAGATCTAGATTCTAGATCTAGCTCTTTATCTCCCAAGCAACGATAATAGCGTCGGTCATTTTTGTAAAAGCCGATTAAACGTCAACATTGTCGTCGGTGCAGTTAAACATCTTTGTTTCGTTCCTATTCTTGGTTAATAATTTTAAATGCTTATATTCTAAATCTACGTGATTTCCGCTTGCAGAAGAGTTCACGTTTTACTTCCTTCAACGTGGTTTTAATATTACAGAAAGTCGTCTTTTTTTTGTTGTTGTTTATCTTGTTTGGAAATGGGTCGATCCTCTAAAACTTGTAGATCTAAATTATATTCAGATCAACATGCAAAAGACCTTATTGATTCAGATAACAGTGATTTGTATTGTTTTAACTGTTCTTTGAAATCATTGTGATAGTTTTACTAGTTTTAGTGTCAGTGTTAGGGTCTGAACCCTAGGTCTATTTTTTTCTATTATAAAAAGAATGTTTTTGACATTTTTGCTATGTTTTATTAGATCTAATTATTTTTTTCCTGTAAATTTAGTCATAAAATTGATTTTTTTAAATATCTGATACAGAGTAAGAGTTATATATCCCTTCTCTTAGCCTGTCTTAGGGATAGATAGTTTCTGACAACTGTTTAGTGTCGAAAAGGTTAATATAAACTAGATTTATAATTAGTATAATATAATAATGTATAGATCTCTAGAGATTGATTAGATTGAATAGATTATAGATCTAGATCTATAGAAATCTATACTAAACTGACTAAATGGTATAATACTATTTATAATGTGTATAACATAGATCTACTGACTAGATGACTATATTGTCTAGATCTATAACTAGTTAGTAGTGTAACTATAATTCAATACTATAATAATTTACTATATAACTTATATTATTATAATTATATAATATAAAAATATAGTATAAATAATATTAATGGACCTCATTCACCAATCGTAAATAAACACATTTAGCCACGGCATAATATTGATAAAACAATAAAAAATATGTATCAGGTGACAGCCACTATGGATGGCATGTACTTTGTATAGAAGATATAGATAATCACGTGGTTAAATGTTGTTTGTTTACGATTGGTGAATGAGGTCCATTAACTATATTATAATTTTATTTAGTATGAAAAAAATATAGTATAAAATAGTAGTATTTTAATAAGTTTAGTCTAGTGACTAGTCTATAGTGACTATAGTGACGGTATTGTCAGACAAATAGTATAGACAGATACTCAGATAGTGTGAGATAGTCATACTATTTTAGTATTATGATTAAGTATAGTCTAGTAACTAGTCTAATAGTGACTATACTCAGATAATAGTATAGACAGATAGTGTGAGATAGTCATAGTATAATGATTATGATAATAATGACTATTGTGATTTTCTAGATCTATAGTAATATATTTTATATAATAATAAATTATAATAGATCTATTATAATCTAGATCTAGAGTAGTTTATGCTATTCGGACACCTATAGGCCAAAATTTCAAAGTTTGATTTTGACAGCGCATTATTTGACAATGGTTTGACTTAGAAAAGAAATAAGTATCAAAATCTTCTTTAGTTTAAGTTTAAGGAGAATAAGGATGACTACTTATATTTGTACCCCTAACCTATATTTGTTATTATATTTAAGGGCAAAGAGGCCATGTGTTTTCATTTAATGCAGACAAATTTGACTCACATTATTTTATTCCGGAGACCATATAATTTATTTCAGTCAGTCTCTATATTAGGCATTAATATTAACTAAATTTTTGTTTTTTGTTTATTAATTTAATACATTTCTAATATAGATGATCTTTTGTAGAATAGTACAGGTTAGGATAGCCATTCTTGCCTAAATAGCTGAATCCTCTATATTCTCTCTATAAATCTATCTAGTAGGTCTAGATCTAGGCATTTAACTACATTCAATGTACCAGCTCACTACAAACATTTGCCCATTTATTCTCTATAAAAAAATAACAACAAACAAACAAATATAATATAAGATCATTAACATTGATGTCTAAAACTGGCTGTCTGTCTTGGGTAAGAAAATTGTAATTTAATTCAAACACCCTATTATTTTTGTTGTATAAAATAAAACAACTTGGCTTATGAATCAAATAAAACAGCTCCAAAAACAGAATAAGTATTGCCGGGCTCATTAGCATAGACTTAGCCAACCAAAAAAATATTCTCTTAATCCTAGGAAAAGGTAAAGTCATCTGGGTAACATAAGAAAAAACAAAAACCTGATGTAGACATTTGAAATTCTTTTTTCTTACATAAAAAGACAGCTAATATTACTTCAACCTAACACAGGTGTTCCGTGTTACATCAAAAGAGGCCATTTTATGTACTTTTTCACACATTTTCTACAATTCTACAAAATTCCACTATTAGATTTTCAATCTCAAAATATCCCAATTTATAAATTAACCATTTCTAATTGCAATGAAAAGAAAATAGTGACATTTTTATTCGAATTTTTTTAGTTATAGACTTTATAGTGAACCAATACCTATTTGTCACCAGTACTGGAGAAACACTCATATATAAAATAAGATATAGGTTGGGGAAAGTATAAGTGGTGGTTGCTTTTTTCTGTTTTCATGACACCCTTGTTAACCACAGGTCAAAGAAACAAATGACCTTAACATCTTCTGTCCTCATAAATCACAAGATCTGAAAAGGGGTACTTTACTATAAACATGCTAATTAAAATTAAACATTTTAAGTCATTTCTTCTAACTGGTTCATTGAAATACAATGTTATAAATCATTTCTTGCCATTCTAGATTCAGGAAATCTTATCCACATACAAAGAGTTGACTGAGGTAAAGATTACAGTCTGTGTCTATCTAACAACAAGAAGCATGTAATTGTCTGTGCTACAACCTTAGCCCCTGACAGTCTGATAGAGTTCCTGAATGAGTTTTATGGTAATTCTAACTTAGAGGTAAGGCCATTGCTTAAACATACAACCAGTGTATAATAAATAGAACTTTAACAGAGTTGTAATAATAATAATTTATTTATAAAGTGCTGTTAACAAACAAAATGTAGGCTCAAGGCGCTGTAATAACATTACAAACACAAACACGACAATTACAATAAAAAACTAATCTAAAAAAATTTTAAACAAGTAGGTCTTAATGTTCTTCTTAAAAGTGGTATAGCATGTTGTCTGTCTGAGATCAATGGGGAGTGAGTTCCAAACCTTTGGTCCGTGCACTGAAAAATCCCGCAGACTGTGGCTTTTGAGGGAGAAACGTTGCACCACTAAAAGCGTTGAGTCCATTGAGCGCAGGGCTCTCTGGGGGACATATGGAGTAATCAGTTCTCTAAGGTACAGGGGCATCTCATTGTTATTTATACACTGATGACAAAGTGTACTTTAAGCCTCTCATAAAATAACAAAACTGCTACAGATGGGATGAGGTGGCCTCAGCTTGGGAGTCATTGTACAGAAGATTGTCCATATTTCAAAAGAAATTGGACTGAAAACTTGATTAGTTGTAAAGAAAAAAATTAACCCAAGAAACTTAAAAATGTTTCATTCAGCTATCAGAATGCTTAGCCTTATATACCTTTTTTTTTTCAAAAATAGAGATGTAATTCTGCTGTGTTCCTGTAAGTTGGAAACCAGAAAGCAAGTCATCTACTAGTGGTGTAATAGAGTCATATACATCAAGGGATGAGTACTAAAAGATGTGGACCTGATGTGGTGTCATGAAGCTTTTGCTTTCATCTTTTGGCTGTTCGTTTAACACAAGACAAAGCACAGACTGTAAGATTTTGTTTTCCATTTTATGTTAGATTTTTGTTTTAAATTTCTTTTTAAGATTGACTTCATGTTTCTTCACTCAACCTAATGTACGTAAGACTGTCTGAACATTTGATTCCATGAGTGGTACTCAGACATTGGTCTTTAAATAAAGCTTGCAATAATCTCCTGGTTAACTGACCACACAAATTGCAGTCTCACTTCGAAACTGAATGATGCAAACTTATTACATATATAAAGGCTGTTTCTGGGGTTACTGGTTATTGCCCTGCTTGTTACAATCCCTTATTTTGTTTATATAATTCACTAATTTCTCTCATAAAATGTGGACCCCAGTGCTGTTACATATGTTATATGTTTCCAAGGTTGTTGTTTTTTGGTACTCCTTGGTAAGGTTTTGTTTTACTTGTCCATTCTTGGGCATCTATGTGTTTGGTATTCTTGTATTAATTTGATAAGATTAATGTTTTAACATAGTTCCTTTAGAAATACGTAGGTGGTATGAAGTAATAATAACCTAAATAAATTATGTACATATCAATAACAGGGGATTATGTAGTTTCTTTGTTCATCTTAACAATAAGTCTCAACATCAATTAATATCATATTGAGGGGGTGAATATTCACTCATTATAAATTTCAGCATACACATTCATTATGTATTATTACCTATATAATTTATTTCTAGTATTGATATTTCTCTTAATGTTTTCTTGTCAAGTCTTTGGACATTTGTTTCTACATGAGTGTGACAAGGGAACAGCACTCTAACTTATCAAGAAAACTTTTGGCAAATTCAGTTTTGAAAACCAATCCAGTCGTCAATGGTATGATTTAATTTAAATTATTTGTCTAGCATCATAGACAGGGGGGAAGGGGGTAACTGAGAGAAGTTTTCCATGATACCTTTAGGCGCTTAACAAACTCAGCTCAGCTAGAGTGTGAATTTGAACTCAAGCTCTCTTGATGTAGGTAGCTCATTGGTTTATCCCACTCAGCCACACATCCCACACTCTAATTAGTTAGAAAAAAGGTTTTGTTGATTGATTATTAGACTCACATTCTGACCCTTGGTTTAAACTTGATCTCTTTATTTATTTTGAATATCTCAAGAGGAAGAAAAAAAATGTGATATGTAAGAAATGAGTACCAACTGTTTGATCAACGTAGTTAGAAAACTGTTGACAGTTCAGTGTTCCACTGTTCCATGTTTACTTTATTTGTTTTGTTGGATGTTTGCTTTATACAGACATGCCTACCATCCTGCATTATGCGGAACCGTCTCACAAAATCATCAAAAAAAAGGCTCACATGTTCCGCCATCCCGCATTCACACGTTTTTGTTCTACCGGATAGTAAAAGCTACACCAGTATTTCTATTAATATTGTTAGGCCCCTCCACGCTGTCTTTTCCAGATACGCCAAACGAAGGTAACACTTAAATATTGAAACAACACAGGCGGAAGGCAAACAATATAATGGTAGTCGACGCTGATAAACGATGTCCAACAAGAAGTTTAAACTAAATCTCCATGTTAATAAAAATATACCAATATCCAAAAAGTGGACATGATTCAATAATGTCAGTTCTGAAATACATTAACGTTTTTGTTTCAAATAAAAGAATTGGTTTTTAAAACTATGACTATGCATCAAATATTTTTTAGTACAAAGACAAGGCGTGTTAATCTAAAAAGAAATAAAATTTTACATTAAAAATTCGCATTACATACATAGCAGCGATGTCTGGCACTTTTTAAAAGCTTGTCTTGGCCTATGAGTGGTCAAGTAAACATGTAATATTTCTTTACTACGTCATATCTGTCTAGATATGCAGGTATATCTCCAGAGGTAGAGATGAGCAACCCCCACCTCCTTTTGTTTCTTTAGTCCATAACATTGAGTTCACAGAGTTCACAGCTGACCACATTAAGCCAGATGTCAACGTGTTGACACTGTCTAGAGGTCACATCTTATGAGGAAACTGAGTTTGTTTACTTGGAGAAGAATTTTTATTAGGGGGGGGGACTACAAGCCAAATCTTTATAAGGTTAATCTGGTATGAGTTTGGTTATTATGAGATAGGTTGTCAATCAAGGGTCTGGACCACAAGCTACACCTTTTATACTATTGGCCGAGTAATAAGTTTGTTTACTTTGAGTTAAGTCTCAATTAGGAGGCTGGACTACAAGGCAAACAGACACTGACCAGGGGTATCTTTAAAGGGAGGGCTCAAGAGACTCAACACCCCCAACTTCTTATTTGTTTAATCCATGACAATGTATTGATAGACATTTACCATTCTTAAGCCAGAATGGATTAATGCAGATTGTTGAGAAACATTGACACTGTTTAGAGGTCACTAGATGATAACACTAAGTTTGTTTACTTGGAGAGAAATGTCATTTGCGCTGAATACACATTCATTGCACAATAAAATAAAACAAATATGTGCATGTGTGCGTGTATGTATTTTTTTTCCTTGTATTAAAACCTTTAGAAAGAAAGCTAATTTCATTGTTTAATTCTATTGACTTAATATATAAAGGAAAACCTTACAGTAAAATTTAACATCGCAGAAAATAAATTGATCTAAAGCACCACAATTAGATCTAGCAAACAAAGAAAAATATATGCTGGAATGTTAAGAAACACTTGACCTCTGTAACTAAGGTACGGATATAATTTATCTATATGCTTGACTGACCATGCCAATGTATTATCTTTTTTTTGCCTGCACACTAAACACTATTGCGTATGCCCAAGGAAAAAACGCATGAGGGTCAACACAATCATCTATACCCACTACACTAGGACTACATGTGTAGGCTCACTACGTCTATCTAACCAGGTTGCTACAATCAGTCGAACACAAAGTCTATTTATGTTTTTTTTGGTAGGGAGGGTGTGGATGAGTTTTTTCTTCTTCTATAGTTGGTTTTCCTAATTCTCTTAGATCTTTATAACAGTAGATCTAAACATAGATATCAATAGTAGGCCTACAGACTACAATTAAATCTATGCTTCGCAACATTTAATGCTCAGGTTATAAGTAGGTATAATGGATGTTCCTGCTGTTAATAAAATATCGTTTGCCGCAAATGTATGAATAAATATATGACCTACTACGCTTAAGATTCCAACTATTAACTAACAGCTATCAGTATTAAGCCCTTAAAGCCAGAACCAGAATCAGTCTTTGGACTAAAAATTACAAATCTGATGACCAGTTGTTGGTCAGAAATTCTTGAACACATACATCCAACCACCATTCAAGCCAGATAAGAGATTTACATTAGTAAATAGTTAAATATATACTAACATATTTTACATTGACTCTCCAACACACAGCCTTTATGGTTGGTGGCCTCATACATACACACAGACACGCTCATGTTACACAGATTAATTTCTGTTTATAAATACTGTTAATCTTTAATAAATCAATCAGTAACAGAGTTTAAAACAATAAGGTATATAAAAGGAAAAGAAAATAATACCAACAAATATAAGTATATTATTTAACAGTTTTGTAAAATGTTCAGCAATACAAGCTATTTACAAGACTCTTAGGTATCCGGCTCCAGCCCCTGTGCGCCCCTACAGAGTATATTCTATCTCAAAATTTACCAAACTCCTCTTTTGTTCTCATCATGACTTGTATATTTCTAGAAGAAAGATCCACAATAGTATTGTATTCTTAACACAGCTACTTGAGTTTTTGTTTGGAACTTCACTTCCATTTACTTCCTTCACTATGTCAAAGAAGTGTGACTACCAAAACATTTGTACAGTTACTTATAACCAGGTGTCCAGTAGGAGGGCATAAGGGATACATGCTCTTGAATTAGCTACATCAATCTATTTTCAGTGTTTGTAGAGAATCATTAAAGCATTATGATTACAATAAAAATACTTTTTGTCCCTTGAAACATAAACTGATTGCCTTTGCACCCCATAATATGAGAAACAGTATTAGTTCTAGCTAGATTTCCCCTTCTAACATAATTTGTAATGCAAACTTCATTACTATCTTTAATACTATCAAGCTTTACATAACTCTAAAACTGTTTCTATGTTTGTTTAGGTTATCCACAGTACCAGGAGCCATTCAATCTTGCCCAGCAGACAGGCTCCCATGAAGTACTTAGTGATGGTCAAACAAAGTTTATTAGACAAATGGTTCTAGAGAATCCAGTAGCTTGGTGGGATTCTGATCTGCATAACAAATCAATTAGTGTTGTTGGTTCTTATACTTGGTAAGTGATTACTATAAAAGCCAAACATAATAGAAATAGCAGGTTAGCAAGCTTTACAGAAAGACTTGTTACAGATGTTGATATACAGGGTGACCCAAAAGTAAGTTTACAGTTATTTAACTACCTTTCATATGGTTGAAGCTACTTGCTTAGTAATACCAATAAAAACATTCCTCAGAGTATAAATTATCAGTTTTAATGGTAAACATGATAGCTACATTGTGATAAAATAGTTGATACTTGTTTATGTTGGTGTAACATTGTGAGAATGTGTTTTAATGTGTTATTGTCTTAGTATCTTTCATCAGTTCATGTGTCATTCTAGCTTAATAAAGCCTTTTTTAAGGTTTCTCTACAGTGTTACTTTAATTCTTATTACAATGTATTTAGTTAGAACAAGGCATGAAATGATGAAAGATACAATAGGTCAAATACTAGTATCTGTTGTAAATAATAGCAAGTAGTGTAGCAAGTAAATATCAACACTTGTAGCAGTAGTATGATTGATAAACAAATAGTAGTTTATGTAGTATAGTATATAAAAAAACACTAGGCTGTAGTTTGGGGTGGTAAACCTGTAAACCTACTCTTGGCCCACCTTGTATATAGAAACTGAATATTTTTTTTTTGCAATACTTTGGAAACCCAAACTTTTGTTCTAGTATGTAAGACTTTATAAAAATATAATACATTGCTCATTATTTAAATATGATTGTATAATGCAATCTGGCTTGGTTATTACTGTTGCAAGCCTATTCCATAAACTGACTCAAAGCATTGAATATAAAATATTAATGATAAAGTTTACTAATTATTACACATTTAAGCATTCTTTTTTAAAATTTCACACACTAGAAAATGCATTTTGTAATATATTTAGTTACTAAACCTTATTTTTTATATTAATACAATAGACATTCTTCTATTTTATAGGTCTGATATTCTGAAATAAATTTCCGTATCTCCACCTTAAATTTTACTAGTGGAGTTTTTGTAGCTGCCAGAGTGGATCTAGGTGGATGTGATGCCTTTAAAGATCAAGGCATTATTTATATATACTTCAAAGTGGCATGTATGAACTTAAGGAATGATTTTGGTAAGTAAACAAAGACAGATTATATACATTTAACCCACTAGCTACTAATGCGACCAAATGCCCCACTCGCTACTAATGCGCCCACCACAGCACACACACAGCATGACTTGTGTAGCTCTTGTTTTCCTGTGTGACGCGTAGTGTTATTTTGAGCTGGCTGGGTTTTTTAAAAAGTAGAAATATAGATTGTTTTGTTAAAAAAGCTGATATTTTTATGTCTTTTGCTTCAGTTTCTATGGGCCGTCAAAGTTTGGTGATTTTTTTTTAATTTTCCTTAGCTGTGCAGGCCATTTTCTCAATGACCTTTCAATTTTTAGACCCATTATCGCAAATAATACACTAAATACAGCTAATAATGAAGTTGAAATTGATAAAGACATTGATCATGAAATTTAGCTCTAAATTTAGACTTAGATCTAGTTCGATTCTGAGAGAGAGAGAGAGTGAAGTAAACATTAGATCTAGTCTAGATCTAATGTCAATGAATCTTCAACTTCTTTGACTGATATTTTGACCATTTTTTTTATCACATGAAAACGTTTGATGAAATAGATCTAGTTGGGTCATGCTAGAAGTAAGGAACACATGCAGAGCCACATCAGCATGATGCCATGTTCAGGCAACTAAAGGCCTCACGCGCACCCAGTGTAAGTCAGTAAATACTCAAGACATATACAGATTTTATATGTATATAAGCATAATGTATAGGCCTACTAAATTCCTACTTATAAACATTACTGGTCTTTGGGTAAATGTTAGAGGGTACCAGTAATAACAGATCTGATTGGGGTGTGGGGGTCCACCTGTCTTCAAAAAATCAGGCACTCGAACCTGTTGTTTTTATTGTTTTAATCTTGTAAAACCTAGTTATACCAAGTTATACATCATTTTAATGGCCATCCATTTCTCTCTTTTTTAGAAGTATTTTTTTTTTATTAATAGATGTTGTTTAATGTTTTTTTTAAATATATTTTTTAAAGTCAATCTCTAAATGTTTTATGTCTGTCACTAAATGTTTTAGGTCAGGCACTTCATTTTAGTCTTATTTTTTCTCCTATTTGATTTTTACTATAGTTATAGACACATAATAGGTTAAAAAGGGGAAATAATCTCAGCTCGTGCCATTAGCTCTTTTCTCTAACATCTAACTTAACGCTATGGCATTTAGTGCCTTATTCAATTTAAAAGAGAGAAAGAAAAACTGTAACATACCACAATTAGACCATTATATGTTGGTCTACAATGTCTTTTAGTGATTTTTTTTCACAAAAAGAGTTCTTTTTGAAAAGGGGAATTTTGAGAGCAAAGGTTAAAGAAAGGAGAAATTTTGAAGAGTCATTACTCATCATTGAGTATAAAAGCAAATCATCATACAAAAATAAATTTAGTCTTAACTCTACATTCTAATTACTTAACAGCTGTGTGCCATCGTTGAAATTCTGTCACATCTCAGAAATACCTACTATAAGCATCAGAAATCACATCGGATTGTTCAGGCATTTACTTACCTGTGATGATTTATTGCCAGCAACCTAAATTTAGACCTTGAGGTGACAAAAAGAATTGGAAAAACTCTCTAATTGTATTTGGGGAAAAAAAACAACTGACCACACCAACCAAAATGCTAGTGTACAAAGCCTGCATAGCCACTCTTCTATATATTAATGAGAGCTGGCCAACATACATTCATAAAGAGCATAGAAAAACAGTTTTTTTATCGTTTCATAAAGTTTGTTATTAAATAGAGCTAGAACAAAGATTCGATGAACATAACTTGCATTGACATACTAAAAAAAAATATGTAAACTTATCATTTTAAAATCAAATTATTTTCTTTTTAGAAGAAATCTTTAAATGATCAAATCTGAATATGTAATTGAAATGTACCTATTGTAACAAATCTCACTATTCAGGTTCTCTGCAACTGCACTTGACAACTCAGGTCTCCAAAAACTTAAATGTCCAACAAATCACAGCTAATACTGTACAATTGGCAACACATAACACTGACTGTACAATGTTCTGTCATGGACATCTGAACTGCTGTATCAAATCTGTACTGTTGTAGCAAGACCTCTGCTGGCTTCGCTGTACTTTGTTGAACTCTGTCATAATGTACTGAATGGTAGATCGAGAATTTGTGACTGAGTCAACTCTGGTACCTTTGTTCTTCATATAGGGTCTCTAATGGCATTCTAGAACCGGATTCCGTTAATCACATGACTCTTGAGTGAGTCACATCTCTTGTGACTGGCCTGAGTTCGATTCAGAACACTGATCCTGCCCAAACCGCAATGTTTGACACTCTTCTCAGGTGACCGTCACAACTCATCCTGGTTGACCGCTCGTCTAGCGCTGGCCTGGGGCATTTTCCATCGGCTGAAAACACACACACCACTACCCCCATCTTTGTCACCACCAGGATTATAACTCTATTTTAAAAAAAAAAATTTTTTCAGGGTTCAAGTGCACTTGGAGCTCTGGATGGAGTTATATTATTCAATGCAACTATTCCCACCTCTCCAGTATCTGGCTTAGCAGCTATTGGCACAGACAGCTATGGCTTGGCTCATTTTCATAATCTTGTATTAGATTCAGTGACAAGTGGCTTGAAGATTATGCAATGCTTGTAAAATAGTAACATAATTAGTATAGCTTAATTTATTTCTATCAAAGTCTCACTTTTAAATCTTTGTACAGTCACTGCCAAGCTCTACAATTTTTTTATGGAAATTGATTAGGTTTTATAAAATTCTAAATATTGACTGGTTAAAATTTTGAATACTTTTTTACAGCCCAACACAATTAAATAGCAATTGAGATCTCACCTACATCTTAACACCTAACTTAACTTAGGCCTGTAAGAATTAAAGCTAACATGAATGAATATCTGGGAGAGAAGTAATGTGACACATGAAAATTGTATGTTGATTTTCTTATGATGGTTTTGTCAATACTTTAAAAATATTTAACAATTTATTCTTATGAAATCTAATACAACTAGGTTTGGCTGTAGTTAGTTTTGTTAAAAGGTATTAAGAACATTCCATTCTGTATATATTAAACGTTTTTCTAATGTAATTGCATTCAGTGATTATCAATATTTAAACATATATACTAGTGTTTTGTAATCAGTGATTTTCATTTTCTGGTATCAGTTTGTTCCCA
This sequence comes from Biomphalaria glabrata, assembly GCF_947242115.1. Classification (NCBI taxonomy): domain Eukaryota; kingdom Metazoa; phylum Mollusca; class Gastropoda; family Planorbidae; genus Biomphalaria; species Biomphalaria glabrata. The sequence continues at coordinate 47,023,785 of NC_074718.1, forward strand.
TTTAGATTGCAATCTTTCCAAATGTGAAAACAAGGTGTCTGCATAATCTTTGAGGCCATTTTTAAAATCACTTAAATTTATTTATTTGTTTCTATTTAATAATTTGATTGCCGGGGAACAAAAGATTATTTGTGTTGTTTGTCTTTACTATTGGTGTCTTGTATCTCTTTTGTGATGGTAAAGTCACAAAATGTAGGAAACATCACTGTGTTTGGTCCAGTGTTCCTATATGCAAGTCTATTGTATTTTCTATATTATTTTACAATTGTAAAAAAAATTAATAAAATTGTTGCACTGTTGATGTTTTCAAATTAACATTTTTATTTATTTATGCTTACATATCTGTTGTGTTTTAGTTAGTTCATAAATATAGATTCTTAAATTAAATTGTTTCTTTCCGCACTTATAAACTATGATCATCTGTAAGCCTATTTTTACTTTTTTTTTAACTTTAATGTTCTACTTGGATATGTCTCAGAAATCATTACATTTCTTTTTCTTGAAACCACTCTATGGAAGCATCTATTTTAATCATATTAACTTTGATCATAAACATTGGATAGCTGCCTGGTTGTAACGGAGCAGTATGCACGCTGGACTGTTGATCAGAGTTCTCAATGGTCCAGAGTTCATACTCTGCCCAATGACATCCCGGTCATCTTGCAGGAGGTTTGTACTTGGAATTTAGTTATCCTCAACTCTGCAGGTACAGCCAAAACATGTAAAGCAAACATTTCTTTTGTCTGGCGCACAACTAGCACAAGCTTGGATGTATGTCCAATACCAGAACAGTTTACTCTAAAGCAGTGATTCCCAAAGTGGTCTATATAGACCCCTAGGGGTCTACGAAGACTTCCAAGGGGTCTACGAAAGTGAAAAAATAAATTTTGGGTCTATGAGATGTCCACGGGGGTCTACGATAATAGATATCATTTAGGCAGGTCGTGACTTTAATTTGTATATCCCATTACTGTAATTTTTTCATACACTAATAAATGATTTGTACTTTGGGTAATCCTTTAAATTGTTGTATCAATACATATTTAAATAGATTAATTTTGTCTACGTGTAACTAATGTTACTTGCTAGGTGGGTAGCAAGCCAAGGCAAATGAGCCCTTCCTGCCTGAAGCTTACTGGTTAAGGAGCCAGTCACTCGCCTTCTGCTGTCAGTGAAAACAGTTCTGAAGACCCATTCTTTGAGCCACACATGAAAGATCAAGAAAAGCACTATAAACTGCTCTTTGCAAAATTTCTTACGATGATATTTAATGCAAATTAATTAATTAATTAAAATTTAAGGTTTGAAGGACTACTTCATAGAAAAACAAATTCCTATATGAAACAAAATATCCGTAGCAACAGATGATAAACCTGAAAAACAAATTTTTCCAGTAAGTTTGGTTCCAGTAATACATATTGTCATTTTAATTGGGTTAAATTTGAATTATGTCAATAAAAAAGATAGATCTCTATAGCTTAAATGACTTTTTCACTCTTCAACTCTCTATAGTTAGAAACCAGTTTTTAAAAAAAGTTTATGAATTTGCAAAAATAAATACAAGTTAAGCAGGGGGTCTACCGAAAAACAGACAACATGGCAAGGGGTCTACAAGACAAAAAAGTTTGGGAACCACTGCTCTAAAGAAAAGTGTAAATATTTGAAATCCATAAATCTATATATGAAAGTCAAAACATGGACTCAGTCTTCTGTGATTCTCCTATTTAAAGATAATTAAAAATTTTACCCAGTTTTTCATTACCTCTTCCTTGAAATAAGTGATCACTTTTTGCATTCAATGTCTTGACTAGAACTGCAATGGTCCTCTTTTCTAAATCATTTTTTTTTATTTCTTCACTTAAAATTGTAAAATGTAATGCAACTTTTTATTCAACAAAACATTTTTCTTTTTCAAAAATACTGAATATCACACTAATGCTTTTAGCCATTATGAGCCAATGCATGAATTAGATTGAGAATGGTAAAGCCTTATGGCAATGGTGAGTGACTACAAATTGAAAGATGTCATAATGAACTTAATTAAAAGAACAATAAATAAAATATTATTTCTAATTACAATTTGACTAAGCCAAACCTAAAATACACTTAAAAGTAAATTCAGCTCAATGCCCATGTTAATATTTCGGAGAAAAAAATTCTGTTTCATTATGTTATTATTATTAGGCTATCAATTAAGTCTAATATTTGATTTCAACACTGATGTGTAAGATGCAACTCAATTTTATTGACATGAAAACAAGAAGATGAAAACAACACTAACAGGAGACTGTAATACACACTTATAGGCCTAACATACTTGAGAAAAACACGTGAACACACTAATAAGGCTTGTCTTCGAGTCCGAAGATGAGTGAGGAATGAAAGTATTTCCCGTGGCTGCGCAGCCCTTGCAGATAGCTGTGACCTACATACCCTGCCACACCCAGGGCAAGCATAACCATTGTCCGCAGGTGGTCGATTTAGATTTTCTTTTTGCCGTCTGCCTCTGTCCTCGACAGCAGATTTTCTTTTGGTCTCAAATGTGTATCTCGTGGCCTTTGTGAGTGACCCCCAGCTGTCTTGTTCTGTTCGATCAGTAGAAAAAGGGAGACTAAAAGAAAACAAACACATAACATGTTAACATCTATAAATACACATAGGCCTATAAACGTAACAGCCTCGTTTATAACAATAATAATGTTATATTATTACAAGCAAGGGTGGACTGGCTATATGGACATTTGGGCAATGCCCGGTGGGTCGGTACTCAAATGGGCCTAAAGGATCTTATGAATGCCACTATGGCACGCATAAAATTGTTAATTGTTCTATATTCTCTTATATAAGGGGCTACATCTTTAACGGACTACAGTGTAATACTAATTTAATCTAAAACGTTTTCAAAAATAATGTATTAGTAATAGCCTACATCCGTAGACAGTGCTATTAATAGGCTTCATCCAAAAGGGCCAACAAACATAGCGATTCAAAAGCCACTTATTAACATACATTACTAGATTGACACACGAAGCGCATTTGACGTAATTAGCCTATCTTCCTGAAGACGTGTCTGTAATTTAAAAGATAAGATTATAATAAAACCACCACACACCATTCCCTGGCCACTGCCAACAAAAGGTAGATAAGGACGCCTAGCTGGCAATGGCGACCTGCGGATTTTACCCATAGACTATAATTGCTCTCACTGGTGACACTTCCACTGAAACTTCCAAGTTCAACTTACTCAGACTAGAATTGAGAGTACTCAGACTCGTCTCAGTCTGTGCACACTACACTTAGATCTAGAATCTAGAACTCTAAACTTATTAAATAATCTAGATCTACTCATCTAGTTATACTATTACTATACTATAAAATACTATAATCATAGTATAATCTAGATCTAGATCTAGAACTAGAAGTTCAAGTTCTACACTACTACTCAGTACTAGTCTAGTAGTAGTGATAAGTAGTACTACTTGACTTACTACTAGACTAGTCTAGTTACTGGCTAGAGTCTAGAAGTTATTATTTACACTGTAAAGTGACTCACGTAACAGTTATCTGTAAGTAATCAGTAACTCACTCAGTAACTGCCATTCAAACTTAAATAAAGTTTAGTCTTTACTCAAAATTAGTCAAAACACTAAAATTTAAACAATCTCAGCTTCACAACTGACTTGAACTGTTGGAGTTGAAGTAAAATTGAGTTCTAAGTAATGCAATATAACTGTAACTAGATCTAGACTATCTATATAATATATATTATATGTAGATACTCCTAAGGATTGAAACCTAGCATACATATGTGATATTTCATTTAAAATAGTCTTCTCAAAGGTGCGTCTCCACTCCTTAATTTGCTTTTAAATTGCTATAAAATAAAAATCATTTAAAAAAAATCAAATTTGTTGTCAATGCTGAACCACCACCACTCATCCTTTAGTCTGTTGGGGCACTACACATGATCTGCTTTTTTTTTCTCCATTCCTTTTTTCTTTTTTTAACCATGACTAGAATCTCTTTTAACAACAGGCCTGTCCTTTCTTTGATGTCTATCCTTCACTTTTTCTGTCTGCCTATTGTTCTTTTTCCTGGGCCTGTTCCCTGCCTTCTTTCTGTTCAAATAAGGGTGCCTAAGCTTTGAAATGTGTAAGGTAAAATTGCCTAGTAAAGAATAATTTAAAATCTCTTCTTAGTTTTTATTTTGAATACAGATTAAAAATAATCATGAAAATGTGAGGTTTATCAAAGTAAATTAATGGCATCGTCTCTGATCTTATAACAAAAAATACTTTTTTTTTTTGTGGGAGTTATGATTTTTTTTTTCAATCTTTAGCCTAAAGCAGTGCAAGTTATTAGGAGATGATGAAATATCTATGAAAGAGTTACCAAAGAAAACAATTAAAAGAGCTTTTTATGAAGTTTGTTATGCAGTCAATCATAATCAACTCAAGATTGAGAATGCAGTATCTGTATTTTCTGAACTCAAGGTATTCTACAACTTCATCATCGTTATAACTAGGATAGATGTTATATACTATAACTAGGATAGATGTTATATATTTAAAAAAAACAATCTGGGCATATATTGCACCAAGTCTTTTATTTCAGGAAACATTTCCATGGCTACCATCTACACTTGCTGATGTACTGGGAATAGTGGGTAAGACTCCTCTATTTTTTTAAAGCACACTAACACTAAGTAAAGGAAATTTAAAATTAAGGCTTCTGTACATATATTTAACACTAATTGATTTGTTTTCATTTCAGATGTTGAAACTGCTTGCTCTGATGAATTGAGAGAAATTTATTACACTAGTTGGGGCATTACGAGTAAGCTATTTGTCTTAGAAAAAAATGTTTTTATCAGAAGAAATCCATAAAGAACATTGTTTGACAGAATCAGAATCAGTCACCGGATAAATGGGTGCATTTGGTTTCTATTTTTTTAAAAGTGTGTTTAAATCCTTATTCATTTTGGTCTTTGTTTCATTTCATTTTATTTCAGGCATGATAATAATCTCTGCTAGTTTTATTTTATTATAGATTTTTAAAGTGTGTGCCTTTTCATCTAATAAATATGTTTTTTTTTGTTTTTTTTTTAAACAGCAGTATATGAGGAAAACAATATTTTAATTAATAGTAGTGTTGTATTTTTAAAAAAGTATTTTTATGTACTATTTCAGAACACTATTATAGCTGATGGCCTTTTAAAAGAAAGATTAGACCAAGACTCCTTAGAGTTGGTTGGTTTAGTCAGTTCTCAAGTTGGATTTAATCAGAAATATGTGAAGACCAAAACTCGACTTTAGTAAGTTGTTGATTGGAATTAGGAATACAGTAGAACCTGCTTAAAGGCATACCTGGTATACAACCCTGACCCCTCCAAATCCCTTACCTTCAAATGTTTAGACCAGAACACAACTTTAGTCAGTTGTAAATAGGAATTATTAAAATATTAAGATGAGGTGATTAGCAATTATTAAAATATTAAGATGAGGTGATTAGCAATTATTAAAATATTAAGATGAGGTGATTAGCAAAGGTGCTGTGCTAGTTAGCAATAGAGCTGTTTAAAAATAATGGTTTCCAAATGTTATGCAATTAATTTGGTTCCAATTTTATTCTTCTTTCTATTATTTTTGTTTACAGGTTGTGAATCATAGCCTACAAATACTTTTGAAATTCTATACAAGCATGAGCTACTGTGTTATAATTATTATTTTTTTTTTTTCAGTTACAAGCAGCAGAAGTTTAATTTGTTAAGAGAAGAAAGTGAAGGCTACTCAAAATTAATCACTGAATTAAATCCAGATTTCAATCTCAAGATTTCCTGGGAACAAGTGCTGCAGAATATTCAATCATTGATTGGTAACTCATTGGTCCATTATATCTTTATGATGTAATAAAAACCAGTCAAATTAATTTTCAACTTTAAAATTCAAAAGGGCATAAATTAGTAACTTAATTATCAACTTTTGTTTTCTTTATATTTTTTTAGGTTGTTTTGATCTTGATCCTAACTGCGAGTTAGACATTATCCTTGAAGCTTTTGAATGCCATCCTGAAGAGAGCCCCTTCTATGTTCCATTCCTGCGCGCATACATTATAGACAAGTTGACTTTGTGCCATATTCTAGGATTTAAATTTCACTTCAGAGAGGTAATACTCTTTGTTCTGCTTTCTGAGCCATTGTTAGGATAAAAGTTTATGTGAAGAATTAAAGCTATCATCATGATACATGTCAACATATTTGTGTTTTGTTTATCCTGACATTGTTTCATTTAAATAGTTCTATTTCTCAGTCTGCTGACTGGAGCACTCCCAAATCATTATTCACATAAGCAGCACTTTTATTAAAGAATGAGCTGGTAGATCTAGATGACTTGTATCCTTATGTAAGTTGATTTTGGTAAATACTCTGAACTTGTACATCTACTGTATTTTCTCGCATATAGTTATTGTGGGTTATACAATTTTTACAAATGAATGGCAGCTGTGCCAGTGTAAAAAGGTACTGGGTTAACAAGAATTATTTTATTCATAAACAAAGCATAACGGAACCTATCAACATACTGGTGTGTCTTTATACCTTTATACAGTTTGCTCTGTGTTTTTGTTTACGTGTACATTGGAAAGCTTTATGAGCATCTCATTATAAACCTCAAGAAAACAAATAGTACCAATGATGGTACTTTATTTACTGGTAATTTAGTCACACTTTGCACATGTGGGGTATGTAATGGTGTTGTTTGTACTATTTTGTTTCTACTTAATTTGTAATTTGTGCAGTTGACAATTATATGCTGGGTATAAAATGCATGAAAATATGCCACACAGCTTTCAAAAACATTCAACTTGTATTTCTTTTTTTTTTTTTACTTAAAGAAATCTGTTTCCAAATGCTTGTAGTTGTCATTCTAAACATTTTCATAATTTGTTTTTACGCTGTTTATGGGCTATATTTGGCTCTTCTGTATTGGATGTACTGGTAATATTATGGTTGTGAATTTGACAGTTATTACCAGCAGACTCTGAAATAATTCCATTTCACAACAAAGAAGTCTCAGATGCCAAAGCCTATGCTAAAAAGCTGAGTACTGTGATATTGGCTGATAAAAAAGAGGATGAAAAGAAAGAAGAAGAACAACGGATTATTGATTTGGTAAGGTCTAGCAGTAGTTAAAGCTATTAGTTCATTAGTATAAACATTTCAAAATTGTATGCCATTATGTCTACTTTCTATGTCTTTTAATTTTTGTGTTTTGTTTGTGTCACCATGTTATTTTAGATGGTGGTTGGGTGGGTTCATATTATAATGAGTTATATACTGTAGACATTATCAGGATGAATATTTGCACATTTATACAGCTCTCATAAATGAGGAAATAACACTTAATGTAGCAGACACAAATATGTTTAATGTATATGTATATAACAACACTACATAGGAAATTTGATACACAATCCAAGAATAATCAGTAATAATCCTTTATAGAAATACTTGACAAAAATAGTAATAACTTATTAACGTACAAATGTCAACTGCTTTATAACTCTATAGTGACTGCTTGCAATAACTTTCTCAAGTGACTACCTTCAATGCCTGCCCCTTACTGACTGCTATCAAGTAACTACTTAGCTTAAGGTTAAAAGTGTTCACCTTCAGAAACCATGAATTGTGAATTAAACTGGTAATATCAAAATAGTGTATCTCCCTTATGGCACCAACTTTGAGGTGGTGACAGTTTGTATTTGAGCTTAGTAGTATAACAATGGTGTCACTGCTATTATGTGACATTTGATTGTATATAGTAGTGTAAGTAAAGATGAATTTTGTACTACTTGATGTCACACAAGTCCACTCCAATTCATACAGAACAACACTTATTAAAATTCATCAAATAAGACCTTGGTTAGCTGACAAGATTTATTTACTATAAAATAAAAAAACAGTTCACTGGCAATTCCAGCCATAAAGAATTACATATGATGCTTCATAAATCCAATGAAATATTCTAAGTAAACAACTGGTATTAAACTATTGAATCAACTACATTAGACATCCTTACAGTTTAAGAACATGGCGATCACTGCCTCTACCCATGTGGTTAAAATTCTAGAACGAGATTTCTTGCCCACAATTCAACTGTGAATGCTTGTTTCCCACGTCAAACATTGTGAACATGAATATACCATTTACTTCGTGCTTCCCAACAAAATACATGTCACTAACTATCAAACAATGATGTGACAAAATGGTTAAATACACTTAGTAGATGTGGTGGCTGAGTGATAAAGCTCTTGGCTTCCTGGGTTTGAATCCTGATGAAGAGTGAGATTTTTTATTTCAGAATCTTTAGAGCACCTCTGAGTCCATCCAGCTCTGCCTGACATTAGTTGGGGAAAAGTAAAGGTGGTTGGTTGTTGTGCTGGCCACATGACACCCTTGTTAACAGTGGACCTGGCAACAAATGACCTTTACATCATCCACCCCATAGATTGTAAAGTCTGAAAGGTCAACTTCATCTTTACTAAAAACACATGCAGAATTAATGACAATGTTAAGTTTGTGCTTTAGAATAACAAAACATGTTTCTTTGTTTTGAAAGATTAAAGAATATATATTAATAAGAAGTGGTTAACAATATGACTTAAGTAAGTTTGGCTATCTTTTTGTTTTCAGAGAGAAAACATTCAAAAACTTGGTCTGTGTGAAGCTTTGCTAGAAATAGGAGCCTGGGAGAATGCTAGGGCCATCATTGACAGGCTGCCTGAAAACTTTGTTTTGGTTCATCCATCCATCTCCTATGCCCTTTGCTCATTAGTAAATAGAGTGATAGAACCTCTGTATGAAAAGTAAGTTTACATTTCTAAATAGAACTAATATCAGTATGATGTTTTACTGACTTTTTTTTTTCATAAGAATTTAAAAAAACAACTAGTTTTATTATCCTAATTTCTTGTCTTTCAGGAACATAGGGTTAGCATCTGTGTTAGCCAAGTGGAGAGTTAAGAAAGTAGAATCCTGTGATTGTCCTCTAGCCTACACCTATCACCAGCTCTATCACTTAGCCATGCCAATGTTGTATTACCTGGTCCATATGCTTCTCAAGATCCTATTTTGATGGTGAAAATATAATTTTAATGTTTTTGTAAATATGATTATCTTATTTTGCAATTAAAAAAAATATTGTTCAACTAATTATTTTTTCATAAATATTTAAATGAATTACAATTAGAAGCGAGATCATATTCAATTAATATCCCTTAAGTAATCACCAGCACATAATTCTATTATATCTAAGACAAAGTATTAGAATTCCCATATACAAAATGGTATTACAAAATAAATTATGTTTAGAACTGAAATGAATAGTACAACATTCTGTTACAATGGGTTATTAAAAACTTTTAAATATAAAGATCATGAATAGATTAAATGAAAAATTACTTTTCAACACTTTTTAAACCAAGCTAACACTGAATACAGTTATAGCCTGAGTGTGTATTTTAGAACAGAGTGAACATAATTTTAAATGACAATTTCAGCATCACTCCGGTGGCATTGGTCCAGAGGATGAAATTGCTTACTATGGGTTTTTAAATGCTCTTGAAGAAGTCCTGCTACCATCTCTTTCCCTTCTTCTTCAATGGCTGAAGAATTGTGGACTCTACTAAAACTCTATCCATATGAGATACGGTGAGAGAGCTAATGTTGCTACATCTGTAATTATCTTATGATCATGGACACTTGTTTTTATCGAAGTGGGCGTCATCTTTTAGATTTTTGTGTGTGCCTCCCTTTAGCAATAACATTTTTCTTGTTGCCCTACCTAGAAAATGTGTTGCCCACTTAGAGGCTTAATGAAAGCAAAAAAAAACAACAACTTTCTTTTACCATTCAGATATCATCTCTATGGGACATGGAAAAATGAGAGTTTTTTCTTGTATCCAATACTTATCAGTACAAGAGCAGATTGTCTGGATAGAGCCAAATACATCATGAAGTAAGTCTAAAACTTGTGTCCTGAGATGTTTAGAAAATTATTGCCCTTGCTTTCTCTTGTATTTAATCCTAACACTGCCATGAACTGCCTATAGTTTGTGTTTATAAATAGAATTCTCAATTAAATTGAGATACTTAATTCGAAAATTCATAAATCATAAAGTTAGGGTAGATATGTTTTTAAACAATCTCCTTTTTTTTCTGTAGGCGTTTTTCTAAAGAGATGGTGAAACCCTCTGGTCGACAGTTAGGCAAGTTGAGTCATAGTAATCCTAGCATTGCTGCCTTTAGTCTGGTTTTGAACCTCGAGCCCCCTTCATAGGTAGCCAGGCCAAGTTCAAGCGTACTTAGCCTCTTGACCATGCTTCCTTATTAATATTTTCCTGCACTTGTAATTATTTTGACATTGTAGCCAAGTAAAAAGAATTTTAAAAAAAGAGGGTGTCTGGGAGAAAGTTTTTGTGCTTCTTTTTTATTTGGGTGCTCAGCAAACACAACTCGATCACATGTCAATATAAAAATTTCCTGATGTACATTGAGATTCAAACTTATGCCCCTTGTTACATGTCCAAGCAGTTCATGCCACTCAACCTCACAGCCCATCTTAGTTGTTAGTGACAGTGGAAAATATGACAAGAAAGTTTCCTCTTCATGCAACTCAGTACAGAAGAGTTTGTGAAGAGATTACCTCCCATTGATGTCTTGTTATCAACCTACCATATCCCTCATTCAGCTGCCTTCTTTCTCTCCAAACTTCTCTATGCACATGCTATCAATGTAAGCTTCAAATTGAATTGTCTGCCCAGATTTAGTATAACAATATGTTTCTTAATTTTTTTCTTTGAAAAGCAAATAATTCTTTTCATCTTTAAATTGTTCTTATAATTATTCTTAAGTACTCCATTTTTAAGTTTGGCAGGGTAGTTGATTGATAAAGTGTTGAGCCTTTTTAATCAAAAGTCACAGATTGGGTCTTGATGAAGCATTATGGTTTTTTACTCTAGATGGGTATGCAGCTACAGCTGGTGAAGTCAAGGTCATTGTGCTAAGCCACACTGCATCATCATTTACCCTGGAGTCTTTAACTTTCACTTTTTGTTTTAAAAAAAAGTTTAATATACTATTGACTATTGTGCAATACTTAAGAGAGTGAACCCAAGTCTCTACATCTCATTACAGGTCAAATATGATGAACTGAAAAAGTTGAAGGACAAAAAGAATCATAAGGTAGCTTTTAGTATATTGTTCAATCTTTTGTCTTTTTCTACTCATTTTCTTTTTACATAAAACATTTTTTTGTGTCTCTCATTGATTCTAGACCATTTGCTACATTAATGCTTACAAAGAGGTTATGGGACCAGTGGTTGAAGCCATCAAGCCAGTGTTTTCATCTAAAATTTGGGATGACCTGACGTAAGTCTTACATAGCAGCCCAGCTTGATTCAAGAATGAATGATTGATTCCCTTGTGTAACCCAATGAATGTTTCCTTGTTCCAGGCCACAGTTCTACATCACTTTCTGGTCACTGTCCATGTATGACTTGTATGTTCCTAAAGGTGCTTATGAGAAACAGATCTTCTGCAGGAAAATCAAATCAGTACAGTGGAAGCTAACAAAGACATGGTATGTAGACTAGATGTGATATAATGTTATTAATTCTGTATACTTCAAGAACATTAAACACATTTCACATTATCATTCCTTTATCATTCTAACCATTTGTGTTGGCAGCCAATAAAAGTTAGCCAGACATTTAAATTAATTGCCACCTCGTTTAAAAAATAAGTAAGTTCCCTTTTCAGACTGCAATCTGAAGGGCAGATGATGTAATTATTATCTGTTTCTATGGCCCACAGCCAGCACAACAACCAACCAAGTCCCAAAATTAAAAATCCCAGTATTCACATAGATTTGAAACAGGAACTCCTTGTTTGAAAGTCAAGCACTTTATTTCTCAGTCACCTTGTTTAGTCTGTCCTTGTTTGAAAGTCAAGCACTTTATCTCTCAGTCACCTTGTTTAGTCTGTCCTTGTTTGAAAGTCAAGCACTTTATCTCTCAGTCACCTTGTTTAGTCTGTCCTTGTTTGAAAGTCAAGCACTTTATCTCTCAGTCACCTTGTTTAGTCTGTCCTTGTTTGAAAGTCAAGCACTTTATCTCTCAGTCACCTTGTTTAGTCTGTCCTTGTTTGAAAGTCAAGCACTTTATCTCTCAGTCACCTTGTTTAGTCTGTCCTTGTTTGAAAGTCAAGCACTTTATCTCTCAGTCACCTTGTTTAGTCTGTCCTTGTTTGAAAGTCAAACACTTTCTCAGTCACCTTGTTTAGTCTGTCCTTGTTTGAAAGTCAAGCACTTTATCTCTCAGTCACCTTGTTTAGTCTGTCCTTGTTTGAAAGTCAAGCACTTTATCTCTCAGTCACCTTGTTTAGTCTGTCCTTGTTTGAAAGTCAAGCACCTTATCTCTCAGTCACCTTGTTTAGTCTGTCCTTGTTTGAAAGTCAAGCACCTTATCTCTCAGTCACCTTGTTTAGTCTGTCCTTGTTTGAAAGTCAAGCACTTTATCTCTGTCACCTTGTTTAGTCTGTTCTTGTTTGAAAGTCAAGCACTTTATCTCTCAGTCACCTTGTTTAGTCTGTCCTTGTTTGAAAGTCAAGCACTTTATCTCTGTCACCTTGTTTCCGTTTGTCCTTGTTTGAAAGTCAAGCACTTTATCTCTCAGTCACCTTGTTTAGCCTGTCCTTGTTTGAAAGTCAAGCACTTTATCTCTCAGTCACCTTGTTTAGCCTGTCCTTGTTTGAAAGTCAAGCACTTTATCTCTCAGTCACCTTGTTTAGTCTGTCCTTCTTTGAAAGTCAAGCACCTTATCTCTCAGTCACCTTGTTTAGTCTGTCCTTGTTTGAAAGTCAAACACTTTATCTCTCAGTCACCTTGTTTAGTCTGTCCTTGTTTGAAAGTCAAGCACTTTATCTCTGTCACCTTGTTTAGTCTGTTCTTGTTTGAAAGTCAAGCACTTTATCTCTCAGTCACCTTGTTTAGTCTGTCCTTGTTTGAAAGTCAAGCACTTTATCTCTGTCACCTTGTTTAGCCTGTCCTTGTTTGAAAGTCAAGCACTTTATCTCTGTCACCTTGTTTAGTTTGTCCTTGTTTGAAAGTCAAGCACTTTATCTCTCAGTCACCTTGTTTAGTCTGTCCTTGTTTGAAAGTCAAGCACTTTATCTCTCAGTCACCTTGTTTAGCCTGTCCTTGTTTGAAAGTCAAGCACTTTATCTCTCAGTCATCTTGTTTAGTCTGTCCTTGTTTGAAAGTCAAGCACTTTATCTCTCAGTCACCTTGTTTAGTCTGTCCTTGTTTGAAAGTCAAGCACTTTATCTCTCAGTCACCTTGTTTAGTCTGTCCTTGTTTGAAAGTCAAGCACTTTATCTCTGTCACCTTGTTTAGTCTGTTCTTGTTTGAAAGTCAAGCACTTTATCTCTCAGTCACCTTGTTTAGTCTGTCCTTGTTTGAAAGTCAAGCACTTTATCTCTGTCACCTTGTTTCCGTTTGTCCTTGTTTGAAAGTCAAGCACTTTATCTCTCAGTCACCTTGTTTAGCCTGTCCTTGTTTGAAAGTCAAGCACTTTATCTCTCAGTCACCTTGTTTAGCCTGTCCTTGTTTGAAAGTCAAGCACTTTATCTCTCAGTCACCTTGTTTAGTCTGTCCTTGTTTGAAAGTCAAGCACTTTATCTCTCAGTCACCTTGTTTAGTCTGTCCTTGTTTGAAAGTCAAACACTTTATCTCTCAGTCACCTTGTTTAGTCTGTCCTTGTTTGAAAGTCAAGCACTTTATCTCTGTCACCTTGTTTAGTCTGTTCTTGTTTGAAAGTCAAGCACTTTTTCTCTCAGTCACCTTGTTTAGCCTGTCCTTGTTTGAAAGTCAAGCACTTTATCTCTGTCACCTTGTTTAGTTTGTCCTTGTTTGAAAGTCAAGCACTTTATCTCTCAGTCACCTTGTTTAGTCTGTCCTTGTTTGAAAGTCAAGCACTTTATCTCTCAGTCACCTTGTTTAGTCTGTCCTTGTTTGAAAGTCAAGCACCTTATCTCTCAGTCACCTTGTTTAGTCTGTCCTTGTTTGAAAGTCAAGCACCTTATCTCTCAGTCACCTTGTTTAGTCTGTCCTTGTTTGAAAGTCAAGCACTTTATCTCTCAGTCACCTTGTTTAACCTGTCCTTGTTTGAAAGTCAAGCACTTTATCTCTCAGTCACCTTGTTTAGTCTGTCCTTGTTTGAAAGTCAAGCACTTTATCTCTCAGTCACCTTGTTTAGTCTGTCCTTGTTTGAAAGTCAAACACTTTATCTCTCAGTCACCTTGTTTAGTCTGTCCTTGTTTGAAAGTCAAGCACTTTATCTCTGTCACCTTGTTTAGTCTGTTCTTGTTTGAAAGTCAAGCACTTTTTCTCTCAGTCACCTTGTTTAGCCTGTCCTTGTTTGAAAGTCAAGCACTTTATCTCTGTCACCTTGTTTAGTTTGTCCTTGTTTGAAAGTCAAGCACTTTATCTCTCAGTCACCTTGTTTAGTCTGTCCTTGTTTGAAAGTCAAGCACTTTATCTCTCAGTCACCTTGTTTAGTCTGTCCTTGTTTGAAAGTCAAGCACCTTATCTCTCAGTCACCTTGTTTAGTCTGTCCTTGTTTGAAAGTCAAGCACCTTATCTCTCAGTCACCTTGTTTAGTCTGTCCTTGTTTGAAAGTCAAGCACTTTATCTCTGTCACCTTGTTTAGTCTGTTCTTGTTTGAAAGTCAAGCACTTTATCTCTCAGTCACCTTGTTTAGTCTGTCCTTGTTTGAAAGTCAAGCACTTTATCTCTGTCACCTTGTTTCCGTTTGTCCTTGTTTGAAAGTCAAGCACTTTATCTCTCAGTCACCTTGTTTAGCCTGTCCTTGTTTGAAAGTCAAGCACTTTATCTCTCAGTCACCTTGTTTAGCCTGTCCTTGTTTGAAAGTCAAGCACTTTATCTCTCAGTCACCTTGTTTAGTCTGTCCTTGTTTGAAAGTCAAGCACCTTATCTCTCAGTCACCTTGTTTAGTCTGTCCTTGTTTGAAAGTCAAGCACTTTATCTCTGTCACCTTGTTTAGCCTGTCCTTGTTTGAAAGTCAAGCACTTTATCTCTGTCACCTTGTTTAGTTTGTCCTTGTTTGAAAGTCAAGCACTTTATCTCTCAGTCACCTTGTTTAGTCTGTCCTTGTTTGAAAGTCAAGCACTTTATCTCTCAGTCACCTTGTTTAGCCTGTCCTTGTTTGAAAGTCAAGCACTTTATCTCTCAGTCATCTTGTTTAGTCTGTCCTTGTTTGAAAGTCAAGCACTTTATCTCTCAGTCACCTTGTTTAGTCTGTCCTTGTTTGAAAGTCAAGCACTTTATCTCTCAGTCACCTTGTTTAGTCTGTCCTTGTTTGAAAGTCAAGCACTTTATCTCTGTCACCTTGTTTAGTCTGTTCTTGTTTGAAAGTCAAGCACTTTATCTCTCAGTCACCTTGTTTAGTCTGTCCTTGTTTGAAAGTCAAGCACTTTATCTCTGTCACCTTGTTTCCGTTTGTCCTTGTTTGAAAGTCAAGCACTTTATCTCTCAGTCACCTTGTTTAGCCTGTCCTTGTTTGAAAGTCAAGCACTTTATCTCTCAGTCACCTTGTTTAGCCTGTCCTTGTTTGAAAGTCAAGCACTTTATCTCTCAGTCACCTTGTTTAGTCTGTCCTTGTTTGAAAGTCAAGCACTTTATCTCTCAGTCACCTTGTTTAGTCTGTCCTTGTTTGAAAGTCAAACACTTTATCTCTCAGTCACCTTGTTTAGTCTGTCCTTGTTTGAAAGTCAAGCACTTTATCTCTGTCACCTTGTTTAGTCTGTTCTTGTTTGAAAGTCAAGCACTTTTTCTCTCAGTCACCTTGTTTAGCCTGTCCTTGTTTGAAAGTCAAGCACTTTATCTCTGTCACCTTGTTTAGTTTGTCCTTGTTTGAAAGTCAAGCACTTTATCTCTCAGTCACCTTGTTTAGTCTGTCCTTGTTTGAAAGTCAAGCACTTTATCTCTCAGTCACCTTGTTTAGCCTGTCCTTGTTTGAAAGTCAAGCACTTTATCTCTCAGTCATCTTGTTTAGTCTGTCCTTGTTTGAAAGTCAAGCACTTTATCTCTCAGTCACCTTGTTTAGTCTGTCCTTGTTTGAAAGTCAAGCACTTTATCTCTCAGTCACCTTGTTTAGTCTGTCCTTGTTTGAAAGTCAAGCACTTTATCTCTGTCACCTTGTTTAGTCTGTTCTTGTTTGAAAGTCAAGCACTTTATCTCTCAGTCACCTTGTTTAGTCTGTCCTTGTTTGAAAGTCAAGCACTTTATCTCTCAGTCACCTTGTTTAGTCTGTCCTTGTTTGAAAGTCAAGCACCTTATCTCTCAGTCACCTTGTTTAGTCTGTCCTTGTTTGAAAGTCAAGCACCTTATCTCTCAGTCACCTTGTTTAGTCTGTCCTTGTTTGAAAGTCAAGCACTTTATCTCTATCACCTTGTTTAGTCTGTTCTTGTTTGAAAGTCAAGCACTTTATCTCTCAGTCACCTTGTTTAGTCTGTCCTTGTTTGAAAGTCAAGCACTTTATCTCTCAGTCACCTTGTTTAGTCTGTCCTTGTTTGAAAGTCAAGCACTTTATCTCTCAGTCACCTTGTTTAGTCTGTCCTTGTTTGAAAGTCAAGCACTTTATCTCTCAGTCACCTTGTTTAGTCTGTCCTTGTTTGAAAGTCAAACACTTTCTCAGTCACCTTGTTTAGTCTGTCCTTGTTTGAAAGTCAAGCACTTTATCTCTCAGTCACCTTGTTTAGTCTGTCCTTGTTTGAAAGTCAAGCACTTTATCTCTCAGTCACCTTGTTTAGTCTGTCCTTGTTTGAAAGTCAAGCACCTTATCTCTCAGTCACCTTGTTTAGTCTGTCCTTGTTTGAAAGTCAAGCACTTTATCTCTGTGTTGATGGTCTATTTTGTTGATGAGTATATATATGTTACTGGTGCATGCGAGTCCATATGACACAACAACAGAATGAATCAAGAATATACTTAATAACGCAGGCTGATAACTTCAACAATTTAATAAACAATAAAAAGGGCACAGTCCTCTGTCGTCGCTAGCCTAGCGTCGTCCTCTTAGGCGTCTTGTCCGTTATTCTTCTTGTTCATTATCCTACTCTGTTCTTACTCGTCACATTACTTAGGAAAAACCCGATTCACATCAACTTCTACGCATCTTGTGTCATTACATATTTCCTCCCCCCTTTATCAAAAAAAAAATTTTGTCAATTTTTTTTTTTTTCAGTCTAAAACACTATCCCTACTGTCATGTCTGTACAATATATATGGCCAAAATTTTGGGGAAAGACAAAACAAACATATATCTTGATCTTGATGGACATCATCATGTTTCCCATCTTCATCAGTTCCTGGTAAAATTGTCCATGTTCCTATGTCACAAAGTTCACACTGTAGTTGAATGTTGACACCAAGAAAACAATATGTACAGTTCCAATACAGTTATTGGTAAGAAAATATCCGGTATACAGTGTTCTAATCATCACTCATGTCATTGACGATGAAATAGTATAATACAGTGTAATAGTTTCACCAACTAATAGTACTAAGTCCATCAAGACATGTATACAGTCCCCATACGACGATGCCTTTGTCGATTCCACAGACATAAAACAGTTTTTCAGAGTAAATACACATGTATATAGTCCACATACGAAGATGCCTTTGCTGACTCCATAGGCATAAATCAGAGTTTTTCAGAGTAAATACTGTCATTGGCTATATGTTCATGGCTGGTCGCCTCACATCACACCAAACCTTACCTGTCAGACAAAATGTAATATTTGTGTCAAAACAGCTTTCCAAATTATTCTACTTAACTTTTTTGTTGGGTACCAATAAGTATATTTTCTCTCCACTTACCATTTCCAAACTGACCTAGCCTTTTACTAATGGATGATAATGATTATATAAAAAAAATAATGACTGTAGATGATCATACTTACTTTAATTTACACCTTTGACTTCAATTATTGAAATTTTATAATTATCTCCCTTGATTTAATAAAATTCCCAATTTATATTTTACTGAGTTATCTTCCTTTAAAGGAAATAAAATATATATAGTCCATATATAAACAACTTATTCATACCCATTGACTAGAACATATACATATATATACATGCATAAACAAATCAAAATGAATAATCATTATTTACAACAGTTTATCTCACTGTAACTCTTGACAACATGTCAGCTACAATATTAATTTCTCCCCTAATAGCCTCCAATTGAAAATTATATTCTTGTAAAATTAGAAACCACCTGTATAATCTACCATTTTTAATACTTTTTTCTTGCATAAACTTAAGAGGCCTGTGATCAGATAACAATATGAATTTGTTTCCCAGTAAATAGCTTTCCAACTTAGTTACAACCCAAACAACAGCTAAAGCCTCCTTCTCTATGACACTGTATCTCTTCTCAGTATCAGATAATTTCCTACTTACATAAATTATTGGGTGTAATTTATCATACTGTTGCATCAAACAACCTCCTATAGCACTACCAGAAGCATCAGTAGTGACATAGAATATTTTAGAAACATCTGGTAATCTCAATATTAAATTTGTAGAAAAAATATGCTTAACTTTCTCTATAGCTTCTACACACTTTCTATTACAAGTCACTTTTCTAGGCTGTCCTTTCTTTAATAACTGGTTTAATGGATTAACTAACTCTGCTAAATTTGGTATGTATTTTCTATAATAGTTTATCATCCCTAGTATTGATTTAATCTGTTTTTGTGTTGTTGGTATTTCTATTTCTAATATCTTCTTTACATTATCTTCAATGGGACTGATAGTATTATTTTTAACTCTATGTCCTAAAAATGTGATTTCTTCTAAGCCTATCTCTACCTTTTCTGCTTGAACTGTTAGACCATTTTGTTTAATTAACTCAAAAATCTCCCTAATTCCTTTTAAATGTTCTTTCCAATCCTCATGAAAAATGCATATATCATCTAAGTAACAGATTACATTTTTTCTATGACCTATAACTGACATCATCATCCTATTAAAGGTAGCTGGAGCATTTATAAGCCCAAAGCTCATAAAGTTCCATTGGAATATTCCATAAGGAGTGATAAATGCAGTATAAGGTTTAGCTCTATTGGTTAAAGGAATTTGCCAATATCCTTTTGTCAGATCCAATTTTGTAAATACTTTAGCATTGGACAATTTGTGTAATATGTCATCAATGTTAGGCATAGGGTAAGGATCAAATTCAGTTATCTTATTTAACTGTCTATAATCTATGCATAACCTTATATCCCCATTCTTTTTCTTTGCTATAACTATTGGTGAAGCATAAGCTGAATTGGATGGTTCTATTATTCCTAGTTTTAATAAGTTGTCTATTTCATCTT
The DNA here is from genome assembly GCF_947242115.1 of Biomphalaria glabrata. Taxonomy (NCBI): domain Eukaryota; kingdom Metazoa; phylum Mollusca; class Gastropoda; family Planorbidae; genus Biomphalaria; species Biomphalaria glabrata. The sequence goes on from NC_074718.1 coordinate 47,043,247, forward strand.
TAACTTTTCCCTGTAAGTGTAATGGAATCCTATAAGGCTTCATGAAAATAGGTTTGTCACTAGTTAACTTTATGTCATGCTTTATGATATTTGTTTTTCCTGGCAAACTGGAAAAAATTTCTTTAAAATCATTGATTACATTTATTATGTCTTTTGTTTTTTCTGGAGATAAATTTTCTAAATTCAGTTTTTCCCATGTTTGATTATCTTTAGTTTCTAGTATAGGAATATTTTTAATATCATTTTCATTAGTTTCCTCATTGATTAAAACAATTAAACATTCATCTACTTGATTTTCATTTTCCACAGTTTCTGTATCTAACTTTTGAGTTTGATTTTCATTGTTTACTTCTGTATCCAAATTTTGAAATTGATTTTCATTTCTCTCATTGTATAACTTCAAATTATTTATATGATATGTTTTTATTTTTCCATTCATATTAATCTTATAGTTTACTTCACTTGTTTTATTTGTAACAACAAATGGACCCTTCCACTGTTTTCCTAATTTGTTTTTTAAGTCAATTACCAAAAGTAATACCTTGTCTCCTACCTCCAATGTTCTTAATTTTCTTTTTTCATTTAAGTTCTCATGTACTGTTTCTTTATATTTCATGTTATTCTCAAAAGCTTCCGCCCATATTTGTTTTAAATCTAAAGCTGTTTCATTGTCATTTTCCTTTTCTATTTTATTTAAGATCAAACTTTCTTTAAAAATTTGTATTTCATCCCTAGGTTTCCTTCCATGTACTAACTCATATGGTGAAAATTGAGTTGCCTCATGAATATTATTTCTAATAGAAAATAGAACAAAATTAATATATTGATCCCAGTTTTTCTGATTATTTTCTACAATTTTAGCTAAGGATCTTTTTATAACACCGTTAAGGCGTTCACAAAGCCCGTTGGCTTCCGGGTGGAATGGCGATGATTTAATGTGTTCTATACCATATTTTAATATCCATCTTTTAAATAACTCAGATGTAAACATAGAAGCATTGTCTGATAGTAATGTTTTTGGTATCCCATGTCTGACTATGAACTTTTGATCTAAAGCATTAATAATATTTTCTGTGTCTATATTGGATAATACCACTGCTTCAGGATATCTACTGAACATGTCTACTATTGTCAATATGTACTTATTATTATGTTCTGTTTTAGTTAAAGGTCCTATGATGTCTATTGCTATTTTTTGAAATGGTTTATTTGGTTCATCCATTGACTGTAATGGAGCTTTACCTAATTTACCCTTAAGTCCCCTTCTTTGACACATATCACATGATCTTATGTATTTTGATATGGTTCCTTTCATTTTAGGCCAAAATACTTGAGTTGCTAAATTTCTAAAACATTTCTTTATACCTCTATGTCCACTTAAATTACTGTCATGTGACAAAATCATGACATCCTTCCAATACTTTTGTGGTAAGACTAATTGTTTTATTTCTCTATCATTTATTTTTGTTTTCCTAAATAGTATTCCTTCTTCTATGACATATTTCTCCATTGGGTTATTATTTCTCCTGTCACTAATTCTGTCATATGTTTTCCCAATGATGTTATCTTGTTTTTGTTCTTGAGCCAATTTGTTTATTCCTTTCAATTTTTCTGTTTTCATTTCTTCAGTTCCATCTTTCTGTTTTTCTGCTTGCGTTTCGTCTTGTTTTTGACCTTGTATTTCAACCTCTTTCTCTTTATCTTCTTCACCATTAACTATTTCATCATTCATATCAATAAGTTCCTGAGTTTCTTGTTTTGGCTTGTTCTTAGATCTGGTTATTACCATATTACTAATGTAATTATCTGTTTCAGTATTCCTATTCTGCTGTAACCTTTCATATTTCTTTTCCCATGCTTCAATTTCCTGTCTTGAACATTCCTTCAAACCTGTTAAGTTTCCAATTAACATATCATGTCTCATGTTAGGCATGGCTACTCCCTCACAATGGCCAGTGTAAAAAGGTGTCTCAATAAACACTTTAAATACTTTAAATTCCTTTATACTGCCATCTGCCAACTCCACTTTCCTTGTATATCCCCTATAATATTGCGCCTCAATGAGATCAGCCCGAACCACGAGTGTGTTACAGCCACTATCTCGGATTGCCTTTATTGGAACATTGTTAATAAAAGCTGGGTAGAAAGCAAAATTGTTTTTATTTTCCCTAACAAAAAACACTCTGTCAGAATCTCTATTTTTATATTCCCTGCTTTTACTCCTATTGTATGTGTTATTATTGTAATTGTTGTTGTAATTGCTGTACCTATTCCTACTGTCTGCTCTGTAATTATTTCTACTATCTGTCCTATTGTAATTATGTGTACTACTTGATCTATTATAATTATTCCTACTGTTTGACCTGTTTTGTGTTCCCCTGCATCTCATAGCCATATGTCCTTTTTTCCCACATCTATAACATGTAACATCCCTGTTGTTTGACCTATCTCTACTATTGCTATATCTAAAATGTTGGCTATCCCTACTTCTATTTCTACTTCTTTCATTGTTTTCCTGTGTATATCCCACTAGATCAATATTCTTTTTATCTTTACATGAAAAAAGGTTGTTGGGATAGGCATTTTTATATGTTCTTATTATCTCAGTAACATCATCCAAAACTTTGGGATTCCTTTCTTTGATAAATGATTGTAATTGAGGGTCACACTTGGCTACAAAATTATCAAGTAATATAAAATTTTTTAATCCCTCAAAGGTACTGTCAATCTTCTCAAATCCCAGCCATTTATTAAAATAGTCTTTTTCCAAATTTATAGTGGTTTGTGGTTCTATCTGATTGGAAGGTGTGTTTTCAAAATATTTTTTTCTGAATGTGCTGGCATTGTGTCCATATGCATTCAGCAATTCCTTTTTTAAAACTTGGTAGCTATTTTGTACAGTATGATTATGGTTTTGACAAATTGTAAGAGCTTGCCCTTGTACAAAGTCTAACAAAATTTGAGACCACTCTTCCTCCCTTATATTACAATTAACCATTTTAATTTCATATCTCTTTAGGTAATCTGAAATGCAATCTCTAGCCTCCTGAAAGGGTTGTAGTTTTTTCCTCAACCAATGGTTGTTATCACTTGAAATATTAGTGTTGTTTGTATGATTATTACTATTATTGGTTTCAATGTGATTGTCTGGGGCACTGGTAGTATTAGTATTAGATCTATCATTAGTATTATTGCTATTAACTTTTTGTTTATTTTGTTCAGCTTCAATTCTCAATTTCTCAAGATCATATTGTAATTTCCTATCTGCTTCTTCTTTTATTAATTGTGCTTCCCTATCTTTTTCTTTCTCCCTTATCTGATCAATTCTATCTCTCTCTATTGTCACCATTTGCTGTACATAGCTAGTTAGGTCCTTCCCTTTAAGTTCTAATTGTTTAGCCTCAGCAATAATTTGCTGGCGAAAAGTCTCCATATAATCAAAGTTTGGAGCTGTTGCCATTATGCTTATTTTATTTTAAACAATGTCTCAATATAGTTTTGATATGGCCTCCCTATTGGCCTAAATATCCCAATTTAGTTTTCACAAAAACTCACTTTCAAATACTTCTTGTAATATATATATATTTAAATACCTTTGCTCAGTGTTATATCAACAAATATTACCTCAGTGGACTTACTCACAGCCACAATACTTGAATACAACTCAAAATTTTATATCACCTTAATTCAGTGGACTTACTTTAGACCACATAAACAAATATCATATTATATACTTTTATCAATACCTCAATACTTAATTCAATGGACTTACTTCTTGCCAATAAATACCCCTAGGACTATTCTAGTCACTAGTCTAGATTCAATACAACTTCAATACAACTTCAAATAGATAAATCAATATTATACCTCCAACAGTAAATCACAATCCAGTGATACTGACAAAAAATTTTATTCTGACCAATTAGACTGTGTTTAAACACATCTATAAAATAATGTCAACCGATTAATCGGGACAAAAGATCTATATATAAATAATTACTCCTTAGACTCAGTTGTCTTCAGGATAAAATAGATCTAAGGCTCTCATAGGTATAACAATTTAGTTAATACCTGGAAACAATCTAGAATTTATAATCTAGATTAAACGTGGCTTACCTTATCTACTTAAGATAAAATTACTAATATATAATAAGAATAGTGTAAAATAAACGTAATAAGACACAAAAAAAAATAAATCTATTCTAATGAGATGAGACTTTTTAGAGGAAGTATACACTGAAAGAGACAAATAAAGATGACTTCAACTGACTTCTAAAAAAAATAAAATGTACGTGGATACGAACAAAACAAGACAATCTAAACAATCATCGAGACTTTATTAAATGGAGCAGGTCCACTTTCTAATGTGTCCTATAATGACGCCCTTATCAGGCAACCTGCTCTTAACAAAGATCTACTGTCCCTAATAGACTTAATTTAATAATAATGGAGAGAAAAAATAAACTTATCTTTAGTTAGATCCCCTTTGTTCAGTCCACGGAGCTACAACGGTCAGTTCCACACAAGTTCCCCACTGTCTTAGTCTTAGGCAAGGCAAGGTGTGCTCCCACAGGCTACTCGACAGGCAGTACTGAGTTAGGCCAATCTCTCCTGGTGCTGCCACAGTATGGTACGGTTCTCAGATAAAGTCCTCTGGTAGGGTTCCAAGGTTCCGGTTCCACTTGATGATCTGTTGGTGCTGGCTTCTGTCTTCAGGTCATGAACATAAGTCAATACTGAGACAAGCTGGTGGTGCTGTCTCCAGAGAGGTAAAAAAAATGACAAAGTCCAACTCTCTCTTTTGATGAATATAAATTAGTCAACTTTACAAGTTGAATAGATGGTCACGCAGTGTGGTAGTAGGGTATACCATCACTCGTGTGTAGATTAGATTGCAAGCTCAGCAACACTGCAACAGTCAATTAATAGCTTGAAAAACAAACCTGACAAGGTGACTCGATCCAACGGTCAGCTTGTAGATACTAGATATGTAGACTCAGATGACTTTCCGTACTCACAATAAACAGATAAACCTGACAAAATGAGGTATCTTCACTCTTGAGGTATATAGGTAGAGGTATACTGACGACGGACTGCCCTAAATCACTTCAACGGACGAAATAGTTCTGGATTCAGACACAATAGATATAGATCTAGTCAATATAGATCCAAGTTCAATCTAAAAATATCCAACATGGCTGACAAAGCTAGACGCTGGTAACGGTTTCGAATTTTCTCTAATAGAAAGTCTAGATCCACTGGAACAAAGATGCCAAAATCCAGCTGCAGTCCAGATAATTAGCACAGACGTAGGGTAGATCTAGTAGAAATAAACGAATGTTAATCCAGTACTTCTCCAGTGTACTTCGCCAAGTGTAGAATTGTAGATAGCTATATCCAGAACATGAAGTTAACTAGATTGTAGATCAAAATGACGCCCTGGCCGTCGTGGGTCGCCACATCTGTTGATGGTCTATTTTGTTGATGAGTATATATATGTTACTGGTGCATGCGAGTCCATATGACACAACAACAGAATGAATCAAGAATATACTTAATAACGCAGGCTGATAACTTCAACAATTTAATAAACAATAAAAAGGGCACAGTCCTCTGTCGTCGCTAGCCTAGCGTCGTCCTCTTAGGCGTCTTGTCCGTTATTCTTCTTGTTCATTATCCTACTCTGTTCTTACTCGTCACATTACTTAGGAAAAACCCGATTCACATCAACTTCTACGCATCTTGTGTCATTACATCTGTCACCTTGTTTAGTCTGTTCTTGTTTGAAAGTCAAGCACTTTATCTCTCAGTCACCTTGTTTAGTCTGTCCTTGTTTGAAAGTCAAGCACTTTATCTCTGTCACCTTGTTTTTCGTTTGTCCTTGTTTGAAAGTCAAGCACTTTATCTCTCAGTCACCTTGTTTAGTCTGTCCTTGTTTGAAAGTCAAGCACTTTATCTCTCAGTCACTTTGTTTAGCCTGTCCTTGTTTGAAAGTCAAGCACTTTATCTCTCAGTCACCTTGTTTAGTCTGTCCTTGTTTGAAAGTCAAGCACTTTATCTCTCAGTCACCTTGTTTAGTCTGTCCTTGTTTGAAAGTCAAACACTTTATCTCTCAGTCACCTTGTTTAGTCTGTCCTTGTTTGAAAGTCAAGCACTTTATCTCTGTCACCTTGTTTAGTCTGTTCTTGTTTGAAAGTCAAGCACTTTTTCTCTCAGTCACCTTGTTTAGCCTGTCCTTGTTTGAAAGTCAAGCACTTTATCTCTGTCACCTTGTTTAGTTTGTCCTTGTTTGAAAGTCAAGCACTTTATCTCTCAGTCACCTTGTTTAGCCTGTCCTTGTTTGAAAGTCAAGCACTTTATCTCTCAGTCATCTTGTTTAGTCTGTCCTTGTTTGAAAGTCAAGCACTTTATCTCTCAGTCACCTTGTTTAGTCTGTCCTTGTTTGAAAGTCAAGCACTTTATCTCTCAGTCACCTTGTTTAGTCTGTCCTTGTTTGAAAGTCAAGCACTTTATCTCTCAGTCACCTTGTTTAGTCTGTCCTTGTTTGAAAGTCAAGCACTTTATCTCTCAGTCACCTTGTTTAGTCTGTCCTTGTTTGAAAGTCAAGCACTTTATCTCTCAGTCACCTTGTTTAGTCTGTCCTTGTTTGAAAGTCAAACACTTTATCTCTCAGTCACCTTGTTTAGTCTGTCCTTGTTTGAAAGTCAAGCACTTTATCTCTGTCACCTTGTTTAGTCTGTTCTTGTTTGAAAGTCAAGCACTTTTTCTCTCAGTCACCTTGTTTAGCCTGTCCTTGTTTGAAAGTCAAGCACTTTATCTCTGTCACCTTGTTTAGTTTGTCCTTGTTTGAAAGTCAAGCACTTTATCTCTCAGTCACCTTGTTTAGCCTGTCCTTGTTTGAAAGTCAAGCACTTTATCTCTCAGTCATCTTGTTTAGTCTGTCCTTGTTTGAAAGTCAAGCACTTTATCTCTCAGTCACCTTGTTTAGTCTGTCCTTGTTTGAAAGTCAAGCACTTTATCTCTCAGTCACCTTGTTTAGTCTGTCCTTGTTTGAAAGTCAAGCACTTTATCTCTGTCACCTTGTTTAGTCTGTTCTTGTTTGAAAGTCAAGCACTTTATCTCTCAGTCACCTTGTTTAGTCTGTCCTTGTTTGAAAGTCAAGCACTTTATCTCTGTCACCTTGTTTCCGTTTGTCCTTGTTTGAAAGTCAAGCACTTTATCTCTCAGTCACCTTGTTTAGCCTGTCCTTGTTTGAAAGTCAAGCACTTTATCTCTCAGTCACCTTGTTTAGCCTGTATTTGTTTGAAAGTCAAGCACTTTATCTCTCAGTCACCTTGTTTAGTCTGTCCTTGTTTGAAAGTCAAGCACTTTATCTCTCAGTCACCTTGTTTAGTCTGTCCTTGTTTGAAAGTCAAACACTTTATCTCTCAGTCACCTTGTTTAGTCTGTCCTTGTTTGAAAGTCAAGCACTTTATCTCTGTCACCTTGTTTAGTCTGTTCTTGTTTGAAAGTCAAGCACTTTTTCTCTCAGTCACCTTGTTTAGTCTGTCCTTGTTTGAAAGTCAAGCACTTTATCTCTGTCACCTTGTTTCCATTTGTCCTTGTTTGAAAGTCAAGCACTTTATCTCTGTCACCTTGTTTAGTTTGTCCTTGTTTGAAAGTCAAGCACTTTATCTCTCAGTCACCTTGTTTAGTCTGTCCTTGTTTGAAAGTCAAGCACTTTATCTCTCAGTCACCTTGTTTAGCCTGTCCTTGTTTGAAAGTCAAGCACTTTATCTCTCAGTCACCTTGTTTAGTCTGTCCTTGTTTGAAAGTCAAGCACTTTATCATCTCTCAGTCACCTTGTTTAGTCTGTCCTTGATTGCTTGTCTTCTGTATAATTGTATGTTGAATAGCAAAGCCACAACTATGATTTAAATAATAAAAAAAAAGAATTGTGATCTATTTAGACATCTATGGTTTATAGAAAACATGTTGATGTAATTGCCCAATCCAATGCAAGTATTTTTGGACCGATCTTTTTGTAGTCAATGTATTCTATATGATGGCCTGGGATTTGATTCTGTATAATAGTTTCTTCAGAAATCAATAACAACCTGGTTATGATATTCAATTCTCGCAGCCTGTCAGCAAGAAACGTAAAGAGCAAGAAAGATGCAAGATCTTAACTGACAGATTGAAAGATGAAGCTAGGAGGCAGGTGGAGCATGTCCAGAGAGTGATGGAGAGACTAGAAGAGGAGAAACATTCTTGGTTTCCCACAGGTACTCACACATGCACACACACATATACATACATTGATACGTTTGTACCCATATCTGATCTTGTTCTAACTCTGGTTTCCCAGGGACTCTCAAGTCTGAGATGACCACCAATCTACTTCAGTATTGCTTGTTTCCACACTGTTGTTTCACTGCCAGTGATGCCATATACTGTGGTCATTTTATACAAGTTCTTCATAATTTAAAAACACCCAATTTTTCCACTCTTATTACTTATGATAGGGTAAGTATTGGGCACGTTCTATCTACAATATTTGTAGTTGGAATTCATTCAAATTACAATATATTTATATATGTTTGCACCAGTATTTTAAATACATAAACTCCACCCCATACTGTTGTTTTAAGATATGTAGATGTCGGGTAATCATGCAAAAAAAAAAACCTGTTCAATCCAGATTGAATTTTTTTTCTAATTTTAGATTTCTATAGAGCCTGAAACTTTTTGTAAATTGTTTTTGACTAGCTGTACTGATAATGAGGCTTGACATTATGGCAGATTTCTGTGCAGTGCTTTAGAGACTGTCATGAGGTGGCACAGCAGTCCAGCTATCTATGAAAAGGTGAACAATCTTTCTCTCTGATAAGACATGCTAAGATGTGCTAACATTTTTCTAGGCCAGTTATTCACTTTATACTTTTTTTTTTACTTTCAGGAGTGCTTCAACTTTCCAGGTTTTCTAACAGTCTTCCGTAAAGGAACTGATGTGAATAACAAAATGAACAGACTTGATTATGTTGATTACAGACATGTTTGTCATAAATGGCATTTTAGGCTAACTAAGGTGAAGACTTTAAAATCAAATGTCTTTGCGTTTAGGTTTAGGGTTAGAGTGTGGACTTTTGGGGACTGATACCCTTCCCTTCTTTTGTTAAACAGTCAGATCTGGTGGGGTAGCTATAAGAGCATTACTAATGTGAGGAGTATGATTAACTCTTTACCCCCCCCCCCTATACTAACCTTGATAGGAGTATGTGGCTGCCAATGGGTCTTCTCACACCTGTTTTTTCTTATTTTTCTTTATATAGTAAGGATCCTCCATAGAAAAAAAAACAGATTTCAAAAAGCTTATAGAAATTGCTCAATGTATAAGCAGACATTATTCATCATGTTTAATAATACAGAATTGCCCCCCCCCCCTTTTTTTTAAAATATATATCTATAAATTTTAAAAAATATTTTGTGCATCAACAGTATAAAACCAGAGCAGACAAAGCCTGTGTCAGACAGAGCTCAGTGCCTCCATCTCTTATACCTTTAGTACAACCCCTGTGCTAGATCCAGAATCTAGGGTGCCCAAAACATGGATTTGCATTGGCTTTTCTAGTTAGACTGGTTAAATAGGCTAACTGTTACCTTTTTCTTTCTTTAGTCTGTGATCACATGTTTGGAGTCCAAGAACTACAGTCAGATGAGAAATTCTTTGATTGTTTTGACCAAAGTAAATTCTTGATAAGTTCTTGCTTTCAGATAATGAAGATTCTGAGATTATTTTTGTATCAAATGATTATTATAGGTAATTGTTGATGGTGATGATAGGATGTCATCAAAAATTGAGAAGCTAACTATTAGAATTGAACCCAATTTAATAGTTTTGTAGATGTGTCTAGAATGAAAGATTCATTCAATAGTCTTAAAGACTAGTCTTCAACAAGGTCAGGCTAGTTTTATTTTCAGACAAGAAAATACCTGCTTGCATAAGTCTGTAAAAGAAAATAAAGACACAATTTCAGCAGCTAATAGTTTTTGAAGGTAAATGCTGCTTCAGGTGAAACAAAAAAATTGTTGGACTTGAACTTCTCTTTCAGTCATTATTTGCTTGTATGTCAAAGCAACTGTTACTGTATGGGCTGAATCAAGTTTTGTTTGATACAGAAAAGATGTCCCTTTGTGGCCCAGTATCAAATTGTCTTCTCCTGTCAGATCTTGTACTGAGTATCTAATTGGTTTCTCCTGTCAGATCTTGTACTGAGTATCTAATTGGTTTCTCCTTTCAGATCTTGTACTGGAGACAGTTTGATCTGGTGAACTGTTTTCATTTAGTTCTCACTAATTATCTGCTGGTATTTTTTAAAAAATGATGACCATGTTCACATCATTGTGAGCATACTGAGTTACCAATATTCACTACACAGTATTATCCCTAACTTTGTATCTGTTTTAACAATCCCAACATTGGTCATTTCTTTATTCAATTGCCTTACATTGTCTTGTAAATAACCTATCAGCTGTTCTACTTTACATATAGTTGTGTGACATAACATTTTGTTTTCTCTCAGATTTTGCCTAACTTTCCAAGAATGACTCAGATTGGAATGGCCATAGAAAGACGAGTGGATAAACTTAGTAAAGAGGAGAAGGATAAAAGACCAGATATTTATGCATTAGTTATATTGTAAGAAAGAACAATCTATTATAGCTAAAACTAGACATGAGTTGCCTGATAGTTAAGTCTAATTTTATAAATGCCTTTGTATATGTATATTTGCCTACCTTCACAAATGTTTATGTAATGCTATGCTAGGTATGCTGGACAGTTAATGAGCAAGAAACCAACTTGGGTACAAGAAACGTAATTCCATATAAAAGAAGTGAGTCTGTTGTCAAACTGTATGCACATTCACAACATTAATTTTATTTTAAAAAATATAACAATGCTTTCTACAGTTTTACTATATACATAGACCAATGAATGGACTATTTAAAATACATTTTTTATCTACCCGGTGTGAAAGTAATGAAACATATTTCTTCCCTAAGCCAAAGAAAACCAACAATACAGAAGCACAAAATCAGACACAACAGCAGTGGCAGTCAGACAGCTCATCAGGAATCAGTACTAAGAGAGATGTTGATGGTAAGGCAGGCTTAAATTTGTTTAAAACCTGTCGAACGTTTTTAGGATCAGTGATTGAGAGAGATGTAGATTTTAAGGCAGGCTTAAACTTGTCAAATATTTTTAGGATCAATGATTCTTCTGATCTTTTTTATTCATTTGTGATATTTGTCTTATGTTGAACAGGACGCTCCAAAGATGTCAAACCTGAACTCAGTTCAAGAGAAGAGAAGAGAGCTACAGAAAGTGAAAGAGAGAAGAGAGCAGCAGAGAAAAAAGAGAATCTACACTGGTAAACTGACATCAAGTGACTTTTATTTCACAGACTACTGCTTCTACCTGCTCTAGGTACTGCATCATTCTTCCATTCTATCTATGTTTGTTGGTATTATATACTTGTTTTTAAAATTTTTTAAATTAATTTTGTCATATTCAAAATATTTCATACAGTTTTGATCTGAGTTTTTTTTCTTAATATTTGCTTTTAATTGGAGTTATAGGGTTATAGGTCTGTCACTTCTTGAACCTGTCACTTCTTGAACTTGTCAGTTCTAGTTGGCGCTAAAGGAAAGCAAACTTCCTCACATTTTCTATTTACATAATTCTTCTTTTTCTTTCATGTGGTTTGATCAGGTTGAAGAATGGAGCTCTAGTTTCTCCTTTGTGTTATATCTAAATTGTGGTTCTCTTGTGCTAGTTTTCTTTGTTTATGACTTTATTTTAAACTTTACCACAATTGTCAAATGACAATTTAAATTGTACAAACATCCCAACCCAATTGATCTGTACAATAAATGCATCGTTCTTTTTTTCTTTGTTAGTAAAATACATTTTTTCATGTTTTTTTTACTAAACCCAGGTTTAACTTGTAATATTTATTTCAATTTTGTTAGAGTAAAGAAAGAAGCTCGAGATAGTCCTGACCAATACCACAGGCAGGCAGGCACAGATCAGACTGAGGACTCAGTTAGGCCCGAAACGCCCAAGGAGGAGAAATTGAAGAAAAGTGACCGCTAAGACAGGGAAGCAACCAAGCTGGCCAAAGAGAAAGCCAAAGAAGAGAAGCATGAGAGGAAAGAACATGAAGCCTTTGCCAAGGAGGAAGAGAGACATTCATCCAGGGTGAAAGACTACGAAGGGAGCAGTGCAAGCCACAACTTGAGCACATCCTCCCACAGACATAGTGCTGAGCCATCACCCAAACATTTGGAGGAAAGAGGTACAAAGTCAACTGTAATATCAATAGTTCAGGATCAGTTAGGAAAGTTGATTATTCATCTACCTTTTTTTTTTAACTTTCTCTTCCTGTGAACTTCTCACTGACCAATTTATTTTTGGGCTAGCCCTCCATCATTTCTTTAGTGGGATGGAATCTTGTGACCAACTTGGACATTAAGTAGTCAGTTAGTTCTCATGGTTAGATCTCCTGGACATTAAGTAGCCAGTTAGTTAAGTTTTCAAGGCTAGATCTCCTGTTCTTATGATACCTGTATTTCTAAATAGCTGGTTTCTAATGTATGCAAAATGTGACAATTTTTCTGTTTTCCAATAAATTTACCTGTTAAAGTTAAGTTAAATGTACCTTTAAGAATTAAGTTAAATATAGACTGACCTAAAATACAGAATTTAAACTTTCATTTTTCTCTGGAATTGTAAACGTCTATTTCAAAGCTTGACATTTTACCACTCTGCCTCCTGTTGTACAGTTTTGTGTATACTAGTTCTACTGAAGAGAGAAAAAATATTCTTTTAAGTCACATGATTTCTTTCCATATTATTTATTTTCTATGGGGCTTTTTAAATAGTGATATAAAACATCCAGTTAATAGAAGCAGTGCTCTTCTTTTACAAGTGTGGAATACATTTTTGATTGATTCAATCAGTTAGCAACAAAAGCAATGCCAATATTCTCTGATTATTTGTCCACATTTGCCAGACAATCCTTTTTCTCAATCACTGTAAGCATTATTCTTTATTTGTCATTTGTTCTATACCATTACAGTTGTTCTGAAGACCAAATCTGGTTTCAGTGGAAACTTCTTAATTATTTTTTTTCAGATCCTAAACGAAGGCGTCTGGAAATGAGTGGGTCATCTCAGGTTAGTATACAAGTGTAGTGGAAGGTTTTTGTCCTGAGACAAGTTCTCCCAGACAAGCTAACCACAATATGGTTTAAGGAGTATCCTCTCCGTCAAGTGTTAAAGCGTCAAAGATAACCCAAAGTCTAATGTGAATAAAACAATATCAAATGGAAAGTGTTCAAAGCAGAGATCAAATCAATAAGGAAATCAATGTAGAAACGGAAGTAGAAGGTGAAACAAGGAGAGAATTAACAGAAGAGAGCTTGAATAAACAAGAGAAATGGAGGCAGTAAGATCCAAAAATGCTGGGGCCAGATGACAAGAGACGAAGGCACAAAATGGATGATACTGATACATTGCGGCTTGAGAAAAAGGTGAATCCCAGACATAGAGAGCACAGTGACAAGGAAAATGAAAATGTCTATGTTAAAAACAAAGAGCTTGATCACTTTGAAACCCTTCCTTCAAAACAATAACATTGATAAGCAGCTTGCATAGAGAGAGACAAATCTTGGATGGATAACTTATTTTTTGATGTATATTGCAAGTGGTCAGGTTTGAAACCAACTAACGTCACTCTGCCTACGACTGCCTATTGCGTCATGTAATATTGTTGCCAAAGAAACCAATGGAACAGAGGAAGAAATTTACCTTTCAAGGTGTCAAAAGCCTGATCTGTTTGATAAGCATCCTTTTCTTGAGGAGATAGAGGTGTAGTGAACAAAAATCTTTCTGTGAAGAGAGGAAATTGGTCTTATGAAACATGCTGCTCATCAGCCTTTGGTTTACCAATATGTGCAGTTAAAGTCAAAGAAGCATTTATTGAAAGATACTGACATATGATGACTGAAATATAGACGCCTTGAAAGTTGATAGTAGGGAAGATAATAAATGATCTCTTCTTGCTGCTGTTAATACCACCTGCAAACCATTCGACTAGCAGAGTCCTGATATCAAAAGAAAGTCATTATTTGAGCAAAGTTATAAAATGCTGCTGTCTGAACGAAGCAGTGCTGTCTTCCCACCTGGTCAGAAGTCTCAAGTGAAGTTGGTGTCTTCAGCATGTTGAGTGACTGCCAGCTACGTTGATGTACTGCTGTGATACAAGAGTTAATCCATCCTCTGCAGCTGTCTGAAACAACCTAAGAACAAGGTCATACTGAAGGAGCCATACAGAAACGAATCACTCTCCATCCTCTATCCACTGAAATGAAAACAACTAGCAGGGCCTATAACATCCAACCCTTTCTGGATTTTGTTTTAAAGTATTTAAAAAGGCAAGAATTCAGTGCAGATATCAATAAGAAATATTAACATTGATGAAAGCTGTGATTTGACATGTATTCTGAGGCAGTGACCATTTGGAATTCTCCATGGGTATCCATTTTTAAATTCTGATACTTATGCTATTGGAAATAGTTATTAGGTTTAAAACAAGCTTCTTTGTGATGTTTGAGTTATAACCTGTTTTCTGTAGACATCAACTCAATTTGCCCATGTTGAGAGTAAATTTTGCACTATGCTATATATTAGATAACATCACTAAAGCTTCCAGTATAAAAGGGCTACTAGACTCTCAACCTGTCTGCATTGCATTCTTGGTCCCCTGTTTACCTGTCAGCTTGTTTTGTGATGATGTTTTGACGTGTAGCTGCTTATTGTCACTCCAGTGCGATTGTTCCTTTGTCTTACTTCTGTTAACAATACTTGTCTTTTGTAGTATGTAAATAACAGGAAATGTAATTAATATGTTTGTCTTTATGCTGCACTGTTAGCATGTTCCAAAAAAAAAGGGGGTGGTGGAATGGAGCCGTGATCAGTGGCAATACAGTGGTCTCAGCGAAGTAGCAATGGAAAGATGACTAGAAACTTTTTAAGACCAGAAAGTGTTGACCATAGAGAGGGACTGAGTACATTTCTTGGCTAGTAAGAATACAAATGAAATGTTAACAGGAAGGTGGGAGAACAAACTTGATAGAAACAGTTGTGAGTACTGTACACATTGTTTTGTGAGTGTACTGTACACTTTGTTTTGTGAGTGTACTGTACATTTTGGTCCATGAATAAACAAACCAGCAGTAGATTGTATGCAACATTGATTTTGTCTGTCTCTATTTTTCATTATTGCACATCACTTTGAATGTTGGTTCTAAAAGTAACTTATGTCCATTATCTAAGTGATAATGATGGATGTCAATGTATTTTTCAAAACTTTCTTTCTGTTTATTGATGTAAACCTGTTTCATTTTTTTTGACCAAAAATGTTTTACTTCCATTAGAACAAGACCCATATGAAAGTAAAAGCTGACCCAAGTCTAAACATGTGTGGGCCTATTTGTAAAATGTATTGTTCAGAAAGAAATGAATGTATCCAAATTAAAAAAAAAGATCTTGAAATAATATTCATTCAGTAACATAAAAAAGATACCAACATAACCTAGAAATAAAACTTCTACATTAAATATCATGAGAGATAGTGCTGTCCACCTTCATTCAACCCAAACTTGAAGGTGAATCACATAGGGTAATAGGTTTTCTTTGAAACCATATCTTATTCTCAAGACTTCTTATAGAGATTTTCTACTTAGGTCTTACAACTGCAAAAGCTAAACTCATAAGTCAAATAAAAGTTTCACTAATTAGTGTCTTGCTTTTATCAGAAACATTTGTTTAATTGTTTTAAAATATTTTTCTTGCTGCAATGAAAGCTGTTTCAATTGTCTTCAATTCATCATGCCCTGATCATATGTTGTTTGATATAGCAATGTTTTCATTGGTTTTTTTTTTGGGGGGGTGGGGGAGATAAGGGCATGATGAATTGCACACTGGCTTGGCATGGTTGTGGCACTAAAACAAAACATGAGATGCTTTGCCACCACATCATCTTCTTCTTTACCACCACAACAGCCACTGCATGTCATGTTGACATGTTGTGCAACTTACTTCTTGATTGTAGGAGTCACCAGTGGATGGACAAAGCAAGCACAGAAAGGTAATGACCTTGTGACCTCTAGACACACTAAGTCAGCCCCATCTCTTTTAGCCTGCTTCCTTCTAAAAGTATTTTTGATATGGCATCTTCTGTCCAAGCTAAACATAATTTTTAAAAATGATGGAGTGGCTTAGCTTATGTGATATACAATATATACCTGGATATTCGTTGTTTAAAGTGTGACTTCATAATGGCTTAGACTATCAAATTACATAAAACTAATTTAAATTGCTTTAGCTGTCATTTTGGGATCATCAGTCTCTGATGGTCTGCAGTTAACTTTAAACATTTTATTCCTAGATAAAATCTCAGCTTTTGTTTCATTGATTTACTCTTTAAAAAAAATTCTCTTGTTGTTTATACCTTAAATGAGAAAAGAAAATTGCCTGCACTTGGTCAACTAATTTGTGAAATGTAAAAGATGTTTATGTTAAAGCTCATTGTGGTATTTACACCAATCAGTGGACACTTTAACAGTAAATACCACTTGATAGAGCACTGTTTGGTAACAGCAACAGATATAGAGCTCTAATTCCCAGTTTACTTATTATTTGACAGAGTCCCACAAGTCAAGAAGCTGATGAGTCTTTTGAAATGGAAAAAGATCGTAAAGATAAAAAGAGGGTATGTTTATTTTATTTTTTTTGTGTCCTAGTGTAAATCTTTTTTTAACTCTTTCTCTCCATAATTATTTTCCATGTTCCAACTGAATTATCCATTTTGCTCATATGTATTTCACTACCCTGTTATGATTAAACTTCAACAACTTGTTTGTTTGTTTTCGGAAAATGTTAAGTTTGGTATAGAATTAAATGGGACTGTATGCCTTTTTTAGATAAATACTAATATTTATAAAACCTAAACGATATTTTATTTTGGATAATGGAATGTAAAAATAAAAACTTACTGACTTACCAAGTCTATTAAGATCTAGACCATATTTTATGATCCAAACTGAACTAAAACTGTTCTTAATGATAGTTATTCATATTTTAACATAACTTAATATATAATGTATATAAAACATAAATTAATTGTCTTGAGCTCACTATCCCATGTCATTTTCATATGAAAAATTAATATTAAATATAGATCCTTTTTTTTTAGCCCCCACTCTTGAAAAACATCCTTTTTTGGGGAAAAACATGATTGAAAATAAGAAATCTGTGTATTCCAAGGGGAACTATTCAAAATTAAATTTTAAGCAATTAAAAACATTTTTTTGTATATTTTAAGAAAAGATTATGAATTGTATTATTCTTAAATGCTATAAAAATGTAGACTAGGACACATTGGGATAATTGTTAAGTGGTATCAAATTAGTTTAGGAGAGATTATAAATGTATTATATCAACTCCAGTGATTCTCTTCAGGAACACTGTTGAAACCTATGACCCAGAACTTTCCAAAAGAAGAAAAAGTGAGGATCATTATCTAGCTTCACGTACGTATTGATAGAATCATTCTAGAACTCCTTGTTTTACACACTTCTGTACAAATATTTTTGAGATGAAGGCACTGCCTCAAGGCTCCAAACTTTTTTTTCTCCACTAAATGTAGGCAAACAAAATGGGGAAGCCAATGGATCCTCCAAAATGTATGCAGAGAGAGATTATAAAGAGAAATCTAAACAACAGAGTCACTCCTCTAAGAGCAAGGTAAACTTTTCACCTTCACCTGTCCCTTAGTCTGTTGAACTATTGGGGCACCACACAATATAGGTCAACCATCTTTCTCCATTCCTCTTAATAGAATCTCTTTCATTGGCAGGCCTGTCCATTCTTTAATGTTGTTTTCCCATTGCTTCCTCTGTCTCCTTTTTTTTCCTGGTGCTGTTCCCTGGAGGAGAGTTTTGCAAGCACTGAGGACCTTTTGATATTGCCATAAAGGTTTAATTTGTGTTATTTTACAGAGGTAAACATTTATGGACAGAAAACTGATTTTTTGGTTTTGTTATATTCACTAAGAACCATTCTTCACATGTGAAATAATTGACATAAATAAGCATGGTCTAAAAGCTTTTGTTTTCAAATTATTTTATACACATACATCTAAACTATTTTTTAAATACTAAAATGTAACTAAATTAATTGTATATTCAATGCTATTAGTAGTACCACAACAATGTACATAGATTACTTACAGTCCACTAATAACATACACTTTTGATTTAGAAATCAAGTAATAGAAAAACAAAGTTGTTTTTTTTCTTCTTCAAATTAAGTAAGCATCAATCTATTGTAAAGCCATGTTAAACATATGTGTTTTTAATTTACAATAGTTGTATAGTATCTTTCTTATCTGAAGCTGGTAATACAATTCAGGTGTTAGTTTTTGTGTAACAGTAATAAGGCATGACCATGTCTGACTTGCAGTGTTCTATTGCTTTATATGGGTGCACATTTCTTTAATTATTTTTTATTTTTTTCATTTGCTTTGAATTAGAGAATTTATTTGATAATTCTCTATACCTCTCTATGTCTTAAGTTTTGACTTGTTTGATTTTTTCCTTTTCTCCAGGAACAGTTTAATGAAACAGATGGATCTCCAAAACTGAAGATGAAAGAAAAGAGAGACAAATCATATCCTTGATCTAGGGACTGAGACTTGATTATGTAGTCAGCTGGGGCTTAATTATTTAGTCTTTATGGTAAATACTTTCTGGTCTTAAAGTTTCTAGTCATCTTTCCATTGCTAGATACATGAGTGAGGTGTGTATATTAAACATTTCAATTGGGAATTAAACATTTCAATTGGGAAAGGTAGAAAAAAAATCCAGTCACTTTAAAAAAAACATAAAAATCAGTTGGTCCTTCTCATGTTTGAATTCAATAGTTTGTAATAATGGCAGTTTAACTTTAAAATAGTCATTATGTTCATCCATCCCGGTGGGACTACAGCCCTTGGAGGGCCCTGACCTACTATAGCACATCTTTTCATTCTGATCTATCCTGCTGTTCTAGATCTGCCTCTACATCGTCAAGCCACTGTACTGTGGCCTACCTTTGAGGTGCCTGCTTTTTGTTTGTTTTGTGAACAATCTTTGCTGCTCCTCTGTTCTCTGACATTCTTTCAAGGTGACCTGCCCAGCGTAATCTGTTCCTTTTTATTTCCGTCATTATGGAGGGGGGTCTTGGTATATTAGTGATCATATTACTAATTAGAGCCTAGAAATAGATAATGTTGCCTCTTAGTACTTAAGTTAGTAATCTGATTGAAAGTGTATAATTTCCTTAACTTCTTCTCACATGTTCCAAAAAACAGAAAAAATAAAACCAGTTTGATCTGGATGTTTCCAGACTGCAGTCTCTTGTTGACTATTGTTAGTTGGATGGCAATGTGCAGCTTTTTAAACCTTTTGTTTTCCCTTTTGAAACATTGATTTATATATTTCTCAAACATTTTTAGATAGTAACATATGTTGATCTGTAGATCTAGTGTGGGTGAATGTGTGATATCATGTACATTAGACTCTGGCCATTCAGTTGGTTCTGTAAAATTACAAAGTGACACTTTTTTTTTCTTGATATTGTTGACTTATGAATTAGAACTCAGGCTTTTGTTGAAACAGATCTGCCTTCTGGTCAAATTATATTGAGTCATTTCTCCAGGTTCAAAACAGTTCAACTTATGGACCAAGGTGTTGAGTTGATCGTTTCACTTGTTCAATTGAAATCCTATCCAGTCCTAGTTCAAAGTCTTAGTGTTAGTGGCAAGCATTGCTTCCAGTCCTGTGGGATCTACTGGAAGTGAACTCTAAAATATGACCATTGTTGCTGTACACACAGATTTCATGTATTTATGTTTGCTTCAAATTAAGGGTCTAAGTGACCTTGGTTGACTATGTTGATCATTGAATAAATGGACTGACATGTCCGCAGATTATAGTTTTGCTTGTTAATATATTTTCTTGTGTTGAATAGATTAAGTTTTAAGTTAAGAAATACTGACATTGTTCCATAACTTCTCAGCCAGCACATTACAATGTACTGCACTGATCTAAATACTTTATAACTACATCTCAGTTTGAATGAAAATCAATAATTATAAACTAGTACTGAAATTACACATTTGTATAACTACATCTCAGTTTGAATGAAAATCAATAATTATAAACTAGTACTGAAATTACACATTTGAAACCAAAAGAAAATTTAAGACAAATCGTAGCGGGCGAATAAGAACCTAAAGTGATAACAGCTGAACCATTGTTATGTCTGCTGAATGTTACATTATATGTAGGTCACAGCTGGGAAAGTGTAGCTGTTATGTGAAATACTGAAACTTCATACTCAAAAAGCCTTATTAACTCACTAATATAAGTAACTGGCACCAAAAGGGCGCATTAGCAGAACTACAGGCAACTTAATATAAAAGACTATATAGCTGCAATCTCACTGCTCAAACAAGGCATGATAGAGGCTGTTCTTTTTAGCTACATCATCTACAAGTTTCATTAGCCCCCTTTTTTTTTGTACCACCAAAGAGCATCTAGTCTCCTAGAAATGTTTTTTTTTACTATTTCAGCTTCATCGGACATCTGATAATACTTGTACTCTGCCAAGTTGCTTCCCTTTAATATTATCCTATTTACTGCTGCAGTCCATGTTTTTTTTTTTTTTTTAGAAGTATTTGCCTTTTGATTCAGCCCCACATCTCTGTTTTCAACAGACATCAAACAGGTTCTTGTCTAAACCACTGTTAGCAACTACTGGCAATACAGAAAATGAAAAATACAGAAACTTAGCCTATAATACATATGGGATCTGATATAATTCACTAGCGATATGGTCACGAATCTAATGGAGACCACTGGCCTATATTAGAATACACAAACGATCCATATTTCATACAGAAATGAATAACGAACAAAGTTTAGAAGAAAATATGCGAAAACGCAAAATTACTTTAACTTGGGAAATGCTCGTTTTCTGTACATTGATGTATGAACATAGATATGAAACTAAGTAAGGGCAGTCACTACTGCGTACTAAATATTTGGTTTACGGCAATACTGTACATTCCATAATATCGAGGTGGTCCACGTTTGATCCTGGTCCATATTGCAAGCCTCTCCCATTCTAAGTGATGAACTAACAACATAACTACTATATTTCGTAGAGGATTCGCTGTAGAAAGAACAGCAATTCAAAATAAGGTTGCACTTGTAGACTATAGGTCTACATTGAGATTCTCTGGTCTACCAGCCAATTACCAGCCTTTGGGTGACCCATGCGTCACAATCCCTCTCTCGACCTTGCTGGTGAAATTCAATGGAACGCTTCGTGTTACATTTGGCACCAACTCAGTTGTTATAGTTGACACTCCCAACTTATGGGGCTTCACTCCTGATTTTTCCTCGACGTTGCTTCCTGAAGCCTTATTTACCGCAAGCCAACCCGGGGGAGGGGTGTATTTTATCTTATAAAATACAGACTCTACTTCAAATAGACGATTACGCCCTACGCGTGTCCCTAGGCCAATGAAGTCATGTTTGAAGTCGAGTATGGCTACCACTCTCCTAGATACAAAGGATCTAAACCTAGGTCTATAATCAAATCATGCACATGGTATCGTGCCTTATCTTATATAATACAGACGTTACTTCAAAAAACAAGATGATTACGTCCTACGCGTCATGCATGTAGTCAATGACCTAAATTCTGCCAAGTCACTGGTTTTCCTGGATAGCTCAGGCAACCCATTCCATGCTCTAATAGCACTAGGGTACGCGTACTATTTGGTGGTAATTATCTGCCTCAAGCAAAGACAAGTTGTAGTCGTACGATCTTCTATACCCAAGAATCGATGTCTCAATTTTTTCATCTATCTGAGCACTCTACAATCGAAAGTACAATTCAACCTTTGTGTGTGTGTGTGTGTGTGTGTGTGTGTGTCATTGCATCCTAAGTAAGCATTACCATAGAAGAGAATGAATGAGATTTTGCATTCAACATTAAATGTAGAAATTGGACTTTTTGTTTTGGTCACTTGTGCCAAATTTTAAACATACGACGTTGGGTTTCCATAAAGTTTGATGGCTTTGAAAAGAACTAGTTCTGTTTAGGCTTTATGAGCTCTTCTTGAAAGATTCGTTGCAGAGTGTGGTGAAATAGTTGATACTTGTTTATGTTTGTATAGCGTCGTGAGAATGTGTTCACAACATTGGTTTTGAAGTGAAGTTTGAAGATTTACCTTTAGTCTGTTGGACCGTTGGGGCACCAGGCAAGATTTGTCGACCGTCTTTCTCCATTCCTCTCTTTTTTTCCCCTTGTTTAGAACCTCTCTCAATGGCAGGCCTGTCCATTCTTTAATGTTGTCCTCCCATCGCTTTTTCTGTCTGCCTCTTCTTCTTTTCCCTGGCACTGTTCCCTGAAGGAAGGTCTTTGCGAGCCCCGTAGATCTTTTAATGTGGCCAAAGGTTTTAAGCTTTCGTCTTTTCACAATAGTTAGCAGGTCATCATGGGCTCCGATCGCTACAGTAACCCTGTCTCTGATTTCTTGGTTTGTGATGCGGTCTTTGAATGTGATGCCTAGGATCCTTCTGTAGCATCTCAATTCCATTGCTTGGATCCTCCTCTCAAGCTCTGCATTCAACGTCCACGACTTGCAAGCATATAAAAATGTGGCCATGACCAGAGAGCGCATCAGTCTGATTTTGGTGCCGAGGGCTAAGCCCTTATCTTTCCATATTATTTTAAGTTTTGAAAGGGCTGCTATGGACTGTGCTATTCGGGCCAATAATTCGGGTTTTGTTCCCTCATCTGAGACAATAGCTCCGAGGTATTTGAAGCTGTTAACACTAGTTAGCTTTTCACCTCCAATACTGATGTCTCTTTTAAAGCCCTGATGGCTATTGGTCATAATTTGAGTTTTTTTGGCATTTATTTGCATGCCATATGCTGTGGCAGTCTTGTCAATGCGCATCACCAGGTCAGCTAGTTCTTCTTCTGTCCCTGCTAGGCCGTCAATGTCATCTGCGAAGCGCAAGTTAGTAATTCTTCTTCCTCCAATGCTAACAGTACCTTCATAGCCCTCGAGGGCATCTTCCATTATCCTTTCAAGGAAGATATTGAAGAGTGTTGGTGACAGTAGGCAGCCTTGTCTTACTCCAACTGTGGTTTTGAACCAGTCCCCAATATTATTGTTGAAGTACACGGCACTGGTGGCATCCTTGTTGAGGTTCTGGATAACTTTGATTATGTTTTTATTAATGTTGTACTTTTCCATTGTCGCCCAGAGTGCTCCGTGCTATAGGCCTACTCAATCGGAAGCTTTCTTGAAATCAATAAAGACATGGAAAAGATTCTCTTGGTGTTGGAGATATTTCTCACAGAGTATTCTGAGGTTTAGGATTTGCTCTGTTGTGCTGCGACCTTGTCTAAAACCTGCTTGTTCTTCTGATATGATGTTGTCTGCTATCGGTTTTAGTCGGTTTAATAAGGGGATACGGATATGGCTTGTTGTGTGGTATATGCGTCCAGTACAGATGATCGATGGTCTCCCTACCCTCCACTATCCCCGCTTGTCCTGGGAGGAAGTTTGGGCTAGGGTGCAATAAACTTGAAATATGAAAAAAATATTCAAAACATTAAAAAAAAAAAATTTACACATTGGACAAGCGAATGTTTCAATATTAAAATTTAAAAAAAGTCTAAACGTAGCAGCTTTAACGAACATCTACTACGTACATTAGGATTCCAAAATATATTGTACATTTAGGCCTACTTCTAAAAGAAAAACGCGAAAATTATGTCTGTATGTTACTTTTCTTTGTCCTTATAACCGAGTTAAACCGTTCCGGATCCCAATTGGGATGCTTTCAGCGCTTCCCTAGACCAAATCTTGCTAAAAAAGGGAAGGGGGCGCAAATGAAATTGTTTTCACAACTAGTAAACGTTTGAGAAACACGGATCTACAGTTTATTATGGAATATTAAGGTACATTATAGTTTGTATAATTGAGTACGCATTTTAGCATGTAGGCTAAATGATGTATTTCAATAAATCTCAAAAGTGATTCTCTTGGCAAAAACATTATCTATATATAGCCTACCTTACCTAAAGACATGCGATATTTTGTTCTCTTAGTTAAAACAGAAGTCATAGCTAATCAATTTTTCGCCAAACAAAACTGTTATAAGTGAATCTGAAACACAATAGATGTCAGAACACAAACGGCTTTAAAAAAATGACTGTTATAGCCTTATAGGCTACAGCAAGTCCTTTTTTTATCACGAGAAACTTTAGCATTTTGTAGAAGCGAAGTTTTAGATTGTGACTATATAATAGGCCTATATATTGTAGATATTTTGAGCTAGGTAATACACTCTATAGTTATTCTTATTATTTGAGCGCAATGTATTTATGATATTACAATTTTTGTTCCTAGAATAAAAAAGGGGGGAGGGGGCGCCAAAAAATGGCGTGTTACAGATACACTGCCCGTTTTTAAACAGTTACTTCAAGATATCTAGTCAGGATAGAGTCTGGCTTTAACATCTTCATTATAGTGATGTTTTTATTTTAAAAACTCGATTCTTTGACAGTAAAGTATATCTACTTCAGTTTACTGGATATCGACGAGCGGTACCTGTTGAAAAAGGTTTGAAAAGCACTGATCTAGATCTAGATCTACTGGGTAATAGTTGAAAGCAATCGTATATTTACTAAATTCTTTATCACTTAGCCGAAATTCGTATCTATAGTTTTGTATATAAATAACAAAATGGCGAGTGTTTTGCTTTCACACTCACAGCATTCGCAGGTTGAAACTTTAAAGAGGCGTAAGAAACAAACTAAAATTCTAAAAAAATAAATAAACTAAAAAATTCTTTTGTCTGTTCGCGAACATTTATCTTTATCGGATGAAGCAACACGGGTAAATGTCTTAATAGTCTAAACTGTTCTAGATCTAGTAAAATCTAGTACCATAATTAGTATTTTGTCTAAGTCAAAGAGTATAGTAGTACAGTAGTACTAGTAGTTAGTAGTAGTACTACTAAGTACTAGTAGTAGGTAGTAGTAGTAGTAGTAAAATCTACTCTAGTAAATCTAGTAACTATTGTTTCTATTCTAGTTAACGATGATTTTACCGTAAGTAGATTTTAGTAGATCTAGACTCTAGACGTCTAGATAGATTATCAATATCATATCTAGATCTAGTAGATAGTCTATGTCTATATATATGGATCTCTAGACTCTATTACTCATAAGTTAAATTATTATTATATATAGAGAGATCTAGGTCTAGAATATTGACCTTGAGGCACTAGTAGACTAGAGGACAAGTTTAGATTAGATTTTATTATCTTATCTAATGTAGATTTAGATCTAGAATATATTCTATCTCACAGTATCTGTATTACTATTATTATATCTAAATCTATCATCTGGATGATCTAGCCATGGGCATGGGCGCCCTCAGGATTTTTCACAGAGTGCAAGCTGCTAACCATGGCTCAAAGTCTTAGCCTCAACAGTAAACATTAAATACTCTATTTATTCATGAAATAAAAATACAAACTAAAAACGTGAACAAAATCTTCAATGTACACATTCATTGTTAACTTTATCAGTGAGGACCGTGCTTCCCTACATTCGATCAAACGAAAACTGCAAATGTTTGGCTGCTGAAACTGTCAATAACTTTACTAAATATACTAATGCATTGATTTTCGTTGCGATGGACAAGCTGCTGCTGATCGCTTATCGAGTAGTTCTGATATTCTTCTTTGTATTGCAGCTTTTAGGATGAAGACAAAACAAGTTGAACTGACCATTATTATTGCTCGAAAAGCGAGACATATGAAGCAAGTTAAGAATCAAGATATGTAATGTAAAGCCATGTTCTCTAATAACTCCCAAAATCCAAACATTTTTTTTTCTCAGTTTGTCTGTCGACTGCGAAATTCTCAGCTGCAGCAACTCAATATTTGGTATCAGGCTTTTCTGCCAGCAGTCTCTTCTTCCTCAAGATGACATTTCTGACGTGTTCCTTAGGATGGTCATGTTGGTTTTTGATTATGTCATTAAGGATGTGCTGTTGAGTGAAAAGACTACTACACAGTGGAAACTGGTTCAAGAACAGATGACTAATTAACAACAATGAAAAGACAAATCAGAAACAAGAGGAGAGGCATTTACTACACATGTGCAGTTTGTTTGGTTTTATTTACAGTCATTATTTTAAGATCCGCCAAACAGTCAAAGATCTCAAAGTTGAGACTTAAATCTCGAATGGATTCTTATTTTTCAGTTGATTGTGTCTAACACAAATAAGGTAAATTTAAATTTAGCAACAACGCTATCGTTAGGGACAGTTACAGAAAAAGAAAACTAGCCATCAGTAGGACAGCCTTGGGCAGCAATGACATTAGACACATGCAGTGCGTTTCTCTGAACCACAATTTCTTCACTAAAATACCCAGCAAATGTAGTTAATTCATGATGTATTTCAGGTGATATACTTTCCATATTTCACAGGCATAAAGCAATAGTAATCTAATGTGGTGTATAAAATACAAACATGCTCAATGTGTGAAGCACCATTAAAGAGTGGCAACACAGTTTTTCTGATATACTGGGAGATGTGCATTTGTACAAACTTTTTAAAGGGATTTAAGTTTTTCTTTGATCATCAGATAAATATTTGATAAGCAAATAGTCCTTTTTTCTGAGAATTAATTGCATTTTTTTGTGTAGAGATAGGAACACCTCAAACACCCAACAGCTCTGTAAAAAGATCTATATCTTACATCAGAAGAACACTTTTTAAAAAATAACATCTATGTCTCCCTTAATATTTTTTCAGATGGAACTGAAGCATCCCACATGCACAATAGCAATAATGAGAACTATGAGAGAGGATATGAATTGTGGCTTATGGTTAAAGCCAAAAAGGTATTTGGTGCATTATGTAACCAATCATCCAAAAACTGTAAAATGTAGCATAAGATGAATACAATGTGTTAAAATAAAATAGTTATCAAACTGTTTATTATATTAAATTTTAATATATTTTTTTTTGCTGCAGAGAAATCAAAATATTAAATTGTATGGCCTTACTTGGGCATTTTCTGGTTGGATTGGTCAAGGCACACATAATCCTTATACAAATGTTTCTCTGACAGCTTACATTGTTCGATGGATTACTGGAGCTAAAAGAAGGCATAATTTAACAATAGTCTACATTGGGGTAAGTTTCCGTAGCTGCACCTACACTTTCCATGTTCTTATGTATTGGTTTTCTCTCGACTGTTTTTGTTGGTCTTTCTATTACATACACAATTTAGTTCATAATATAAATATATTTTTATTTAACTCTATCTTCGTTTTTGAAATTTTTGTTCTGTTAGAAGGCCTGCATACAACATTTATTACACATCTGTGTTTTCTCTCTCTTTGCAGACTTTAAGAAATGCATTAGATTTAAATGGCTTTCAAAAACATTTTAATTATAGCACATGATGGAAGATGGGATATTGCTCATAACATTTTAAAAGATAAAAAATTAGCTAATCTATTTTATGCTATTGGGTATGTTGGTTACGTTTCTTTCGCAAAAGCTAGTGATGATGAGATAGAAACATATATATACAATGGGATGCCTGAATCAGCCAGGAAAAACAATGACTAAGTAGAGTTTAATAAACTTAACATGCATGAC
This sequence comes from Biomphalaria glabrata, assembly GCF_947242115.1. Taxonomy (NCBI): domain Eukaryota; kingdom Metazoa; phylum Mollusca; class Gastropoda; family Planorbidae; genus Biomphalaria; species Biomphalaria glabrata. The sequence goes on from NC_074718.1 coordinate 47,071,106, forward strand.
TAGCTTGATCATGAAATGTATAGGAGATAATTATATTCTCTTTTGAAGTAATGCCTGTAATATAGAAGATATGAAGATTGTGTTGTCCTGTTCTTTTGCCTTGTGCCTGTGGATTCCCATCTAAAGCCTGAATAGCTCTTTTGTTGGCATTTTTATTTTAGATGTATCTTATCTATTGTTCACTATTCATTAAGTTTTGAAAGTGGTTTTCTGAGTTTGGAAAGACCTAATCAACTTCCTAACAAACAACTCTGCTAGCTTGTAGACAACTAGGTGAACATATAAGGATATCTAGCATGTAATAACTTCTATAAAACTTTTAAAAGAATAAGTATGTTATTATGAGCTTTTTTTTAAAGTAAAAGCATATATTAATATATTTTATAGAATTGCATTTTGGAAAGTGTTATGCAAAAGTGATTCTGTTCACAGCTGCCATTATCCAAGCACATATGATTCTCCGGAGGCTTACATCACTGGAAAAAGTCTTTCGGCTTCTGAAGATTACAGTACATGTAATGCTGCAAATGGAGGAGGATGCTGGGCCAGGTAAACACTCTATAACATAATGACATAGTGAATGAAATAAAATTGTATTGTAATTTTAGTCTAAAATAGTGAGATATATATATATATATATATATAAGTATACAGTATAAGCCAGTTCCTGAATTAGCTTGTTACAATGCACATTGGCCAAGAAATACAGCCAAAGTTTAAAATTCTGGATAAAGTCATCTCTATTTTACTTTGGCTAGCTATTTTCTGTATAGGCAAAAGATTGGCAGCAATTCTCTCTGCAAATGATGATGTGCTGATTCATAATAGAACATTTGACATTTTTAATCATGGGTGGTTGAGGGGGGGGGTGCTAAGTGGTTAAGTGCGGTTGCTTTAGAGCTAAGGGTTTTCAGGTTCAAATCTTGTTGAAGATTGTTTTTGAATTTCAGGATTTTAGAATGCCTTGGGTCAGTGCAATTCTAATGGGTATCTGACATTAGTTGGGGAAAGTAAAGAAGGTTGGTCGTTGTGCTGGCCATATGATACCTTTATAACAGTAGGCCACAGAAACAGATGACATTTACATCATCTGCCATATAGATTGAAAATTCTAAAAGGCATTCTTTTTACATTTTAATCCCTAACTATTCTAAAAATTCTAACCATTTTTTCATTCAAAGACATTTTTTCTTTTCTGAGCAACTAAATTGATGATCATGTTAAATCAACATTTGATTTTTAAAAAATAATTTCTGATTTACTTTGATGCAAGAAAAAGCTAATATTATAAGCATTACTCACCATAGTCAAATTATGCACTTTTATAAAGTATGCTAAGTAGGCTTAGCAAAGCATAAAAAAAAAGAATATTTGCTATTGACCTTTTCGAAAATTAAAACAAAAAAAAAATTTTGTGCCAAGATCATTATACTATAGCTTTTTATTGTATTGCATGCCACCTAAAAAAAGTTTGACATTCTGCATGATATCTACTGAGGTCAATGAAATATGGAAAAGGAGCTACAAACTAAGTACATTAATGAAACCAAAAAAAAAAAAGAATTAGAAGATAACTACCATGTCAGACAAAAACTGTCTAATTTTAAGAAAGGCCTAACTTCTAACTATGACCAATTGTGACAAAGAATACATTTTATTACTTAATTATCAGAAAGAATGTCAAATTAGGTAGGAGGTGTGGTGGCCGAGTGGTAAAGTTGTTAGCTTCTGAACCAGGGGTTTCAGGTTTGAATTCTGGTGAAGACTGGGATTTTTACTTTCTGTAATGTCTTAGTGTCAATGATTAGATTGACCATGGTAATGACTTATGTCAATAAAAACATTGAAAATGGTAATGAGTTAGTGTCAATGATTACATTGAGAATGGTAATGACTTAGTGTTATTGATTGGATTGAGAATGGTAATGACTTAATTTCAATAAAAACAACAAAAATGGTAATGTGTTAGTGTCAATGATTAGATTGAGAATGGTAATGTCTTAGTGTCAATGATGACTTTGAGAATAGTAATGTGTTAGTGTTAATGATTACATTGAGAATGCTATGTCAATGATCACTTTGAGAATGGTATTGTCTTAGTGTCAATGATTAGATTGAGAATGGTAATGTCTTAGTGTCAATGATTAGATACAGAATGGTAATGACCTAGTGTCAATGATTACATTGAGAATGGTAATGTCTTAGTGTCAATGATTACATAAAAAATGTTAAGTCAATGATAAGATTAAGGATGGTAATGACTTAGTGTCAATGATTACATTGAGAATGGTAATGTTTTAGTGTCAATGATGAGATTGAGAATGGTAATGTTTTAGTGTCAATAATTAGATTGAGAATGGTAATGACTTAGTGTCAATGATTACATTGACAATGGTAATGTCTAAGTGACAATGATTACATTAAAAATGTTATGTCAATGATTAGATTAAGAATGGTAATGACTTAGTGTCAATAATTACATTGCGAATGGTAATGTCATTTTGTCAGTGATTACATTAAGAATGGTAATGTTTTAGTGTCAATGATTACATTGAGAATGGTAATGCTTTAGTGTCAATGATTACATTGAGAATGGTAATGTCTAAGTGTCAATGATTACATTGAGAATGTTATGTCAATGATTAGATTAAGAATGGTAATGACTTAGTGTCAATGATTAGATTAAGAATGGTAATGACTTAGTGTCAATGATAACATTAAAAATGGAAATGTGTTAGTGTCAATGATTAGATTGAGAATGGTAATGTTTTAGTGTCAATGATTACATTGAGAATGTTAATGTCTTATTGTCAATGTTTACATTGAGAATGCTATGTCAATGATTAGATTGAGAATGGTAATGTGCTAGTGTCAATGATTAGATTGAGAATGGTAATGTCTTAGTGTCAATGATTAGATTGAGAATGGTAATGTCTTAGTGTCAATGATTAGATTAAGAATGGTAATGACCTAGTGTCAATGATTAGATTGAGAATGGTAATGTCTTAGTGTCAATGATTACATAAGGAATGTTAAGTCAATGATTAGATTAAGAATGGTAATGACTTAGTGTCAATGATTAGATTAAGAATGGTAAAGTTTTAGTGTTGATGATGACTTTGAAAATAGTAATGTGTTAGTGTCAATGATTACATTGAGAATGGTAATGTCTTAGTGTCAATAATTAGATTGAGAATTATAATGTGTTAGTGTCAATGAAAAGATTATGAATGGTAAAGTTTTAGTGTCAATGATGACTTTGAAAATGGTAATGTGTTAGTGTCAATGATTACATTGAGAATGGTAATGTCTTAGTGTCAATGATTAGATTCAGAATGGTAATGTCTTAGTGTCAATTTTTAGGAAGAGAATTGTAATGTTATAGTGTCAATGATTAGATTAAGAATGGTAACGTTTTAGTGTCAATGATGACTTTGAAAATGGTAATGTGTTAGTGTCAATGATTACATTGAGAATGGTAATGTCTTAGTGTCAATGATTAGATTGAGAATGAAAATGTCTTAGTGTCAATGATTAGATTGAGAATGGTAATGTGTTTGTGTCAATCATTAGATTAAGAATAGTATTGTCTTAGTGTCAATGATTAGATTGAGAATGGTAATTTCTTATTGTCAATTATTTCATTGACACTGGTAATGTCTTAGTATCAATGATTACATTAAGAATGATAATGTCTAAGTGTCAATGGTTATGTTGAGAATGTTATGTCAATGATTAGATTAAGAATGTTAATGTTTTATTGTCAATAATTACATTGAGAATGGTAATGTCTTAGTGTCAATGATTACATTGAGAATAGTAATGTCTTAGTGCCAATGATGACAGTGAGAATGGTAATGTCTTAGTGTCAATGATTAGATTAAGAATGGTAATGTCTTAGTGTCAATGTTTAGATAGAGAATTATAATGTGTTAGTGTCAATGTTTAGATAGAGAATTATAATGTGTTAGTGTCAATGATTAGATTAAGAATGGTAAAGTTTTAGTGTCAATGATGACTTTGAAAATGGTAATGTGTTAGTGTCAATGATTAGATTGAGAATGAAAATGTCTTAGTGTCAATGATTAGATTGAGAATGGTAATGTGTTTGTGTCAATCATTAGATTGAGAATAGTATTGTCTTAGTGTCAAAGATTAGATTGAGAATTGTTATTTCTTATTGTCAATTATTTCATTGACACTGGTAATGTCTTAGTATCAATGATTATATTAAGAATGGTAATGTCTTAGTGTCAATGATAACAGTGAGAATGGTAATGTCTTATAGTCAATGTTTACATTAGGAATGGTAATGTCATAGTGCCAATAATGACAGTAAGAATGGTAATGTCTTAGTGTCAATGATTAGATTGAGAATGGTAATGTCTTTGTGTCAATGATTAGATTAAGAATGGTAATGTTTTAGTGTCAATGATTACATTGAGAATAGTAATAATTTAGTGTCAATGATTATATTGAGAATGGTAATGTGTTAAATTCAATGATAAGATTGAAAATGGTAATAATTTGGGTCTATGATTAGATTTAGAATGGTAATGTTTTAGTGTCAATAATTAGATTGAGAATGGTAATGACTTAGTGTCAATTATTACATTGACAATGGTAATGTCTAAGTGACAATGATTACATTAAGAATAATATGTCAATGATTAGATTAACAATGGTAATGACTAAGTGTCAATGATTACATTGAGAATGGTAATGTTTTAGTGTCAATGATTACATTGAGAATGGTAATGTCTTATTGTCAATGAATACATTAAGAATGCTATGTCAATGATTACTTTGAGAATGGTAATGTGTTAGTGTCAATGATTACATTGAGAAAGGTAATGTCTTAGTGTCAATGATTAGATTGAGAATTTTAATGTGTTAGTGTCAATGAAAAGATTATGAATGGTATTGTGTTTGTGTCAATAATTAGATTGAGAATGGTATTGTGTTAGTGTAAATGATTAGACTGAGAATGGTAATGTGTTAGTGTCAATGATTAGATTAAGAATGGTAAAGTTTTAGTGTCAATGATGACTTTGAAAATGGTTATGTGTTAGTGTCAATGATTAGATATAGAATGGTAATTTCTTAGTGTCAATGATTAGATTAAGAATGGTAATTACTTAGTGTTAATGATTACATTGAGAATGGTAATGTATTATTGTAAATGATTAGATTGAAAATAATAATATCTTAGTGTCAATGATTAGATTGAGAATGGTAATGACTTAGGGTCAATTATTACATTGACAATGGTAATGTCTAAGTGACAATGATTACATTAAGAATAATATGTCAATGATTAGATTAACAATGGTAATGACTAAGTGTCAATGATTACATTGAGAATGGTAATGTTTTAGTGTCAATGATTACATTGAGAATGGTAATGTCTTATTGTCAATGAATACATTAAGAATGCTATGTCAATGATTACTTTGAGAATGGTAATGTGTTAGTGTCAATGATTACATTGAGAATGGTAATGTGTTAGTGTCAATGATTAGATGGAGAATGGTAATGTGTTAGTGTCAATGATTAGATTGAGAATGGCAACGACTTAGTGTCAATGAAAACATTGAAAATGGTAATGTGTTATTGTCAATAATTAGATTGAAATGGTAATGTTTTAGTGTCAATGATTAGATTGAGAATGGTAATGTCTAAGTGTCAATGATTAGATTGAGAATTATAATGAGTTAGTTTTAATGATAAGATTATGAATGGTAATGTGTTTGTGTCAATGATAAGTTTGAGCATAGTAATGTGTTAGTGTCAATGATTACATTAGGAATGGTAATGTCTTATTGTCAATGATTAGATTGAGAATGGCAATGTTTTAGTGTCAATGATTAAATTGAGAATAGTAATGTCTTAGTGCCAATGATAACAGTGAGAATGGTAATGTCTTAGTGTCAATGATAACATTGAAAATGGTAATGTGTTAGTGTCTATGATTAGATTGAGAATGGTAATGTTTTAGTGTCAATGATGACTTTGAGAATGCTAATGTGTTAGTGTCAATGATTACATTGAGACTGGTAATGTCTTATTGTCAATGATTAGATTGAAAATAATAATGACTTAGTGTCAATGATGAGATTGAGAATGGTAATGTCTTAGTGTCATGATTTGATTAAGAATGGTAATGACTTAGTGTCAATAATTAGATTAAGAATGTTAATGACTTAGTGTCAATGATTACATTGAGAATGATAATGTCTTAGTGTCAATGATTAGATTAAGAATGGTAATGTTTTAGTGTCAATGATTACATTAAGAATGTTAATGTCTAAGTGTCAATGATTACATTGAGAATGTTATGTCAAAGATTAGATTAAGAATGGTAATGACTTAGTGTCAATAATTACATTGAGAATGGTAATGTCTTATTGTCTATGATTACATTGAGAATGGTAATGTCTTAGTGTCAAAGATTAGATTACGGAATGTAATGTTTTAGTGTTAATGATTACATTGACAATAATAATGTCTTAGTGTCAATGATTACATTAAGAATGGTAATGTTTTAGTGTCAATGATTACATTGAGAATGGTAATGTGTTAGTGTCAATGATTAGACGGAGAATGGTAATGTGTTAGTGTCAATGATTAGATTAAAAATGGTAATGACTTAGTGTCAATGAAAACATTGAAAATGGTAATGTGTTAGTGTCAATGATTAGATTGAGAATGGTAATGTTTTAGTGTCAATGATTACATTAAGAATGGTAATGTCTAAGTGTCAATGATTACATTGAGAATGTTATGTTAATGATTAGATTAAGAATGGTAATGACTTAGTGTTAATGATTAGATTGAGAATGGTAATGTGTTAGTGTCAATGATTACATTGAGAATGGTAATGTGTTAGTGTCAATGATTAGATGGAGAATGGTAATGTGTTAGTGTCAATGATTAGATTGAGAATGGTAATGTCTAAGTGTCAACGATTAGATTGAGAATTATAATGAGTTAGTTTTAATGATAAGATTATAAATGGTAATGTGTTTGTGTCAATGATAAGTTTGAGCATAGTAATGTGTTAGTGTCAATGATTACATTAGGAATGGTAATGTCTTATTGTCAATGATTAGATTGAGAATGGCAATGTCTTAGTGTCAATGATTAAATTGAAAATAGTAATGTCTTAGTGCCAATGATAACAGTGAGAATGGTAATGTCTTAGTGTCAATGATAACATTGAAAATGGTAATGTGTTAGTGTCAATGATTAGATTGAGAATGGTAATGTTTTAGTGTCAATGATGACTTTGAGAATGGTAATGTGTTAGTGTCAATGATTACATTGAGACTGGTAATGTCTTATTGTCAATGATTAGATTGAAAATAATAATGACTTAGTGTCAATGATGAGATTGAGAATGGTAATGTTAAAGTTTCAATGATGACTTTAGAATGGTAATGTCTTAGTGTCCACAATTACATTAATAATTTATTAGTGTCAATGATTAGATTGAGAATGGTAATGCCTTAGCGTCAATGATTAGATTGAGAATGGTAATGTCTTAGTTTCAGTGATTACATTGAGAATAGTAATGTCTTAGTGCCAATGATAACAGTGAGAATGGTAATGTCTTAGTGTCAATGATAACATTGAAAATGGTAATGTGTTAGTGTCAATGATTAGATTGAGAATGGTAATGTTTTAGTGTCAATAATGAGATTGAGAATGGTAATGTTTAAGTGTCAATGATGACTTTAGAATGGTAATGTCTTAGTGTCAACAATTACATTAATAATGTTATGTCAATGATTAGATTAAGAATGGTAATTTATTAGTGTCAATGATTAGATTGAGAATGGTAATGCCTTAGCGTCAATGATTAGATTGAGAATGGTAATTACTTAGTGTCAATGATTTGATTAAGAATGGTAATGACTTAGTGTCAATAATTAGATTAAGAATGTTAATGACTTAGTGTCAATGATTACATTGAGAATGATAATGTGTTAGTGTCAATGATTACATTGAGAATGTTATGTCAATGATTAGATTTAGAGTATAATGTCTTAGTGACAATGATAAGATTAAGAATGGTAATGACTTAGTGTCAATGAATACATTGAGAATTGTAATGTGTTAGTGTCAATGATAAGATTGAAAATGGTATTGTGTTAGTGTTAATGATTAGACTGAGAATGGTTATGTGTTAGTGTCAATGATTAGATGTAGAATGGTAATGTTTTAGTCTCAATGATGACTAAGTTTTGGAGGATGTCAGGAGGAGCATACCAGTTTACAATAACTTCTATTAGTGACCATAAAAAGAGCAATTAAAAAAGGATTATAAGTTAACCAATTACAATCTTAGAAGCCCAACTACTAAGTACTCTAAGTAGTAAACTCACTTTAATTTTTATAATAATACTTTGAAAAAGTTTTCTCTATTAAATCAATTATTTTATATGAGTCAAACAAACATGGTTAAAGGAGACGAATCACAATATAATCATATGTAGTGTAAACAAAATGTTACTTCGTGACCAAAGATTTGATAATTTGACTAAAAAAAAGCACAATGGCATTGTATTCACAAGAATGCATTCAATCTCGTTTTCACTATGCATGAAGATAAACATATTCCCCTTTTCTAAAGACTCAATATTCAAACTTTTGCACAATGTAATCTTATATGTACACGAAGATGGCTGCAAAGTCTTGAAAACAAACAAAAAATGAACTATATCTGGATCATTAAATTAGGTTTGGTCTAAGTCTACCTTGTTTCTCAATATCTCTATTATACACTGGTAATCTACGTATAAATCATTACGCTGCTTGGCTTTGTAGCACTGGCAAAGATATTTATATATATATATATATATATATATATATATATATATATATATTGTAACGTTTCTCACTACTCAGGCACTCTGCAAACTGCACCACACGACACAACCAATTAGAAGAATGTGACAACTCAGGGCTAAAAAACAGTTTAATATCAAATACATCACAGCCAGACAGGGGACCAGACAAAAGTAGATTAACCGGTACCAGCATTTTAGTACATTTTAGTTTTGAAAATGATTTTAAGGTGGTAGAGGAGACAATTGCAAGCCCGCTAAAGCTTAAAATCCGTAAATGTTCACATTACCTAGCTAATCTTTGAATTGGGTTGGACATAGTTGGTGCATAAGCAAACATTAGAGTTGCATTAGAGAATAATCCATTTGGTTTATTGGCTTGACCACATAACATACGTTGAAATCCTTGAGTTGTCACATATAAACAGTATCCATGCCACAGCAGCAATAACGTTGGAGGGTCAACAAAAAATTACAAAGATACCCTTAAGAGTTCTCTCAAGGTGTGTGAGGGAAACGATCCTTTCTCATTGCCTGAGGCCGTGAGTGTCGTGTTTCATGATATAAGGCAAGGAGCTCGGTAATCAACAAAAAACGTAGATCTAAGAATAAAAAAACGGAAAGTGAGAAAAGAAGCAGGCATATCTGCAGCAAACCCAAGTTACCAATGCCGTCTAGGAGGTCGGCTTTTTTAAAGTAAAAAATTGGACTCCATAGCCATATTCAAATTCATAGAAAATGGGAAATAATCTCATCTTAAGTTACGAAGGAGGAGCTATATATTTAAGCTAGCTGATCTGCTCATTAACTGATTAGCTATCGGTTACGTTAATGTGCGAAATCGACATTTTGCCTCTAAATATAGGCATAATGTTCATATTAACGGTTTAAGTACTCTTAGGGTTAGGATAGGGTTGCAAGCTCCTGCAAATAACTATAAAATAATAATTCAATTTATTAAGCGCTGTTAACAAAGCACTATAAACTCTTGCAGAGCTGACTTTTTGAGTCAAAACGCAAGAGTTAAGTCGAAGATAACTACAACATTACGTAGTACCTGGACAAGTGGATCCTCGTAGTTGGTGATAAATACAAAATGTGTACTCTTCTAATTCTGTTCTAATGTTGCTGCTCGGCGGTCTGAAAGTTCAACAAGAAAACAGCGCCCACTTTCTCTTTCTACTGCGCCAAATACCTATATTGTTCATACCTCACAACCAGCAAAGACATACCTGACTTACTAGGCGTCCCATTTTTATCACTGGAGCAATACACCACAGGTGCGTTATGTAAGTCAAACTCATACGATACGTCACACACGCACACCAATCACCGTTCACAAGAGGGGAGGGGAGTAATAGGGGGAGAAAATGAAAGAATGTCAAGAGGAGGGGAGGGAAGAGAAATTGGGGAAAGAAAACTAAGTCTTAATAGTAAAAAGGGAGGGGGGGAACAGAAGTTATCTAAGACGCCCAGGATGACATCACATCCAGACGATGGCTGCTAGCGGCTCCTGGATGTCCCTCTTTGCTTTAGCAGAGACAAGGGGAGGGAAGCGACCTCTGTGACCCGAGTTGAGTCTGTCTTGGTCCAATGAATGGAAAAGGGTTTGTGTTTAAAGGAGATGGACTGGGTGACAAAATCAGCTCTTCTATTAGCATATGTGATGTAATACTAAAATATGATTTTATTCTTTTTGACTCACAATCGACTGGTGTCTGGAAATTTAAGCTCCCAGTAATTTAGTCACCCGGAAATTTAGGAACCGGGAAATCGGGCACTTTTTGACAAGGCGGAAAATTAGGCACTCTTCAATAGAGACTTAATTTAGAAGAAAATTGATATTTTAGCGCATTTTATTCCGAAAAGACCAACTGTAATATTGGTATTATAATTTCTTAGACAGCTCATTAGGAGTATGGAACCCTTTCCTATGACAACTTTTTAGGAGTGTTATGGTATCATTGATATGTGTGTGTGTGTTTTATGATTAGGGTTAGTTATGCAATGAGAATGATGCAAGATAAGCCGCCTTGTCATTAGTGTTCTTGACTCCAGAATGCCTATTTGAAAGTACATTTTTTTAGTGAGTTAGATTTTCTTTGGAATACAATTTTTTCATTATTACTAAGTTTATTACATTTAGGCTTTCCCCCAGGATAGATTACAGTTATTCATTTCATTTAAACTTGATTTTCTTTATAATGTAATTCAAGTTCTGTTTTGTTTGTTGTAAAATGTTTTACATGTTTTGGATGTTCCTTCAGAGTTGAAGATAATTACTTCCTAGTCCTAACCTCCCGCAGGACGACAGGGGATGGGAGCGGGCAGGGTTTGAACCCTGGACCATCGATAAATCTGAACGACAGTCCAGCGCGCAAACCACACGACCAGGCAGCCATCCAGTTCTATTTAGTATTAATCACAAAAAATCAATAAGTAATTTCAAGTTAAGATGTAATATACCTTTAGTAGTTTAATTGTGTACCAGCAGTTTGGTGCTTCAGGTCAACAACCATACACTACAAGGAGTTGTCAACTGGTTGATACTTACTTTGAGAACTCATTAGGAGTTTGCAACTTGTTAACATTTTCTTAGCTCATCAGGAGTTTGCATCTTGTTCATATTTTCTTAGATCAGTGTTTCCCAAACTGTGTTCTGTAGAACCCTATTTAACTAGTAACCACAACATAAATTTATCTCTGTAAAAAAAAAACAACAAAATGTTTCGCTAATGACTCAAAATGTGTGAAGTGTTCCATTAAGAAAAATAATGCCTTAGAGAACTAACTAAGAGTTTGCAACTTGTTCATATTTCATAATATATAGCTCATTAGGAGTTTGCAACTTGTTTATATTTTATTAGACAACTTATAAGGAGTTTGAAATTCATTCATAATTCCTTGACAACTAAAGGAGTCTGCAACATGTTCATGTTTACTTAGACAGCTCATTAGGAGTTAAGAACCTATTCATGTTTCCTTAGAGAACTTATTAGGTGTATGGAACTTGTTCATATCTCCTTGACAGTTCATTAAGATTCTGCAATTTGTTCATATTTCATTTGACAGCCCAATAGGAGTTCAGAACTTGATCATATTTCCTTTCTTGAAGGTCACCAATACATTTCTGTAAATAATGTTGAATAATGTCTATATTCAAATTTTTTTGAAATACTAAATTTGATTTAAATGGCTTTGGTTAGATTAAAATCATGTCTGAAACTTTGTCACAAGTTTAGAGATTGTCTATTCTTACTCTTAATTTTACCTTTTTATTAACTTGCGTATTTTTGTTTTTATTTCTTACTCATAATTTTTACCTTTTTATTAACTCGTGTATTTTTGCTCTTTTTTTAGGACACTGTTCAAAGATATTTTAAGATGTTGGCCTCACATCTTGACACTTGTTAGAGTGTAAAGATTTGACTTAACAAATGTTAAAATAAAAAGAGCACATTGTGGAGGGTTGACCGTCATTAAAAAATTTACATGTACTTATTCTGTTTAAAAAAATGTCCCTCTAACAAATAAAAAAAAATAAAGTAAATATATTACTCTTCTTTTTTGTAAGGTTTAGCTGATTTGCTTCACTTTCTTACCTTTTTTTTTTTACACTTATAATAAACTTAGGAAATCAGTATTTGCTCAGGCTATGAGCAAACCACAAACAATACCAACTGAAATATACAGAAACTAGTTGACACAACATAACCTGTGGTAAAAAAATGGGTTAGCTGATTTAACTAGAAAAAAAGCAGAAAAAATAGAGACCACTCTATTTGAAAAGTACAACAATCCAAAGTTATGTACTTAAAATCCAACCAAAGAAATGAAAAAAAAGGCAAACATAATGGGGGGGGGTCACTTTATCACATTGTCAATGTTTGGGACTGTGATAGAAGTTAGAAAAAAATTAATAAAATTTGTACTAATTAAAAATATACATAAAAAAAGTTTTTTTTAAACATTGTGTTTATTTTTTAGATGGCCACCATCTCCATAGAGACCCAAAAGACTAGACTAGACATGCCTAAAGCCTATCTTCTTAGCTATAAATTTATATAAAAAAATTGAAATTTCACAGTACATCCCCCTTATGTAAAATAGGCATATTGATCATTTTCTTATAAAATTGATTTAATTTTAGCTCTTTAAGGCATTCTGCTAAAAATTATCTTAATTGATTTATTAAACTTAGAGGATTTGAATTTTGCTGATGATATTTAGCTTCTATTTCATTTTTAAAAATGTCAGTCTAAAATTGGGCTAGCAGGCTACTAAACCAGATTATGATAATAAAATGCCTAGTAGACAATCTATTACTTTGGATGGATGTCTGTTACATCTGTCAACAACCTGAGTTGTATTATGAATGAAAAAATGCTGATGTCAAAGCAATGGATAGTAATGCAAGAGTCTCCTCTATACAGCTCAAGAAAATTCAGACCTCAAAAGGCATATCTTTGAGAATTTAATTTATATTTTTCAAAACTGATAGGTTTTGCACTATGAAAGTATGAATTTGATATCTAGCTAAGAACAACTAGTAACACCTGTAATGTAACCAAGATAAATGGTACACACTGACTTGCTGGTCATCAAAATGTAGAATGGTCTGTGTTATTGTGTCCCGGACCTACACTTAGCATGTAACAAATATAAATAGTACACACTGACTTGAGTCCAATTTTAATAATAATAATATACCGTAACTTCAAGCATTCAGTTACAAATCACTGGTTGAATGAGAAAATGCTGGATATCCTTCATAGCTGTTACACAAACATAATCCACATATAGAAATACAGTTACAAATGCATCAAAGTGATATCAAATAATAATTCCTTTAGAATAAGTATATCTCTGGTCAGTTGAGCATTATCCAAAAGTTCCATTAAATGTTTGTTCTAAACAATGTTTTCAATTTATAATTAAGATTTAATGTTGGTATATGTTTAAAAAAAAGAAAGTCTTTTGTTTGGTATTTAATTCATGTCTGAATTCATATCAATATAATGAATTTTAATGGTAAAAAGATCAGTGGCTGTTATTCATCTCATTTCTTTCTCCAGGATTGTCAGACTTCTGCTAGATGTTGATCTTTTCATCACAACACCAATAACTTCTTCTTGGAGTCAAGAAAAAGCTATTTAAATTCCCTTAAAGATCACAAATTAATGCTGATGACATAAAGCACATTTATCCACGAAATCTTATGAACACATAATATTATGTTGTACAACTAAATAGTGGTGTCTGGAAATTTAGGCAGTGTGTATGTAGTGTATATGCTTATTTATTATTTATCTGTTTCTTAAACATAGGCTTATGTTCCCCGCGCTACCCAAACTATAATTCGGAGTGTGAAACATAACAGATTAACAGGTGCTATATTATGTTTCGTTTAACAAAGATTTTCTTACACTCTACATATTCCTCCCCCCCCCCCGAGAGGTGGGCCAGGGGTAGTGGTAAGTATTATAATCACGGACTGAGAAGACCTAACGGCGAGCGAGAAAGGGGTTACGTCGTCACTAGATCTGTGTCAGCTCAATACAATTTTTTCTCTTCGTGGTGTAGTCTTAATCATAAACAGATAAAAATTAAAGTTTTAAGATACTGTTAATCTTCTATAATAAAATGCTTATTTCTTATAGTAATACGTTTCCCGTACTAGATCTTTATAATTTATTGTCATTGCTCTATATAGTATAGATCACTTACTCACAATGCATACTTTTGTTGAAAAGAAAAATAATTAAACATATCGTGTAGATATAGATGCGTGTTTCATTATGTTCGTGTATATTTTTGTTTTATTTTATCAATATTTCGCTTTGCTTGGTGACTTAATAGATAAAATATAAATCTAATTGTTAATATATATTTTGTTGTTGATAATTTCTTAAATAGAAAAAAAGAAGAAATAACAAGTTGTTCATCAAATGATTATTAACATTTTATTTAGACCTTCATTTGAGTAAATAAAAAAAACATAGTTGAACGCATAAGAACAAAACACTCTCTTTAAAACATGTTATTTGAAGTTCAATATAGATCAATATGCTTAAAAACAACATGGTGGGCGGAATAGATCTAGTTATCTGGGCGTCTGAACTTCTAAATCTTGTATATCTAGTTCTAGATCTAGAGCAGGGCTGAGCAAATAACGACCCCCCTGGCCACAAGTGGCCCGCTGGAGTGTTTTATGTTCTAATATTACTGTAAGAACTGGTCGATGCTGACTGACAGTAATTTAACAGCAGTCGCAAGGATTACAACTAGTAATATATCTAAAACATTTTTAATCTTTTAATTTTCACAATGAAATCATTTTCTTTTTACTCCAGCGCAAGAACACCATCCAATCCAATCACTCGTTCAGCCTTTTTTTTTTTTTTATACATTTGCGTCATTCGCGATTTCACTATTTGGTCACGTGACAGGGCCCAGCTCTTGTCCCTATCGGTTATACAAATGGGTCAAATGAAATTTTCTTTAATTGTGATTAATTTAATTTAGCCATAGAAAGAAATAATGATGTAGCGCTGTCTTTAATCTAGAATAAATAATCAATGTAATGTAGGTCGATTGTATTTAATATTTAATAGATCTATATCTCATGTTTATTGTGTATTTCAAATAAATGTTGTTGTTTTTTTAACTTTTTTTTGTGACTTCACGAAAGGTATTGTGTATGTGTTTTTTTTGCTTTTTTTGTTTGTCTTTGACTGTTTACAAAACGTATGGTATTCTATTTTGGCCATATTTCATAATGTGTAGCAATTCATCACTTTTAATTTAAATTTATTCTAGTTTACTAGTTAAATTTATATGAAGAGATGCTCGTCCCTCCTCTTTTCGCATTCCGGACTTGGGACCAGACAGTGGTGAAGTTGCCGACATTGCAACTAACTAATCCTAACTATAGGCAACATTTTTTTTTTACTTTCATCATGTAGGCTTCTTTTACACTCATATCCGTCATGTAGTCTTGTTCAACCCACCCACATTTGCTTATCTTCTTAAGAGTGGTCCAGATGTTTAATTATGCCTTATGGTTAACACTCTTTAGGGCCTTCCTCTGCCTATAAATCCCCCTTTTTTATGTACTTATTAAAGCTGGATACTCTAGTTAACACCTAGTTGAATGCTAGACAGAATGGCAGCTATAGAAGTAATAAAAATTTATATAAGGAGAGATGGTTCATTGAAAAGTCATTGTCTTTTACACTCATCTACGCGTTTGCAAAACATTGGTAAAAAGATTTTTAAATGAGAATAGCTTTGAGAATTTTAAAATAGTTTTTTAAATGTATTTATATGCCTATTGTATATTTTCACTATAAAGTAAACAATGAACTAAGAATTTTAAAAAAATCTAAACATCTATAAACATAATTAAAAAGGAACAAAAAAATAACAACAACACAAAACTTCTTTATTTCTTTCTTTAGATATACATAAATAAAATTAGTTTTAACATAAATGATCAGTGCAGAACACCATACTTTTTTTCGGCTAAACAAGTGGAGAAAGAGAGATAGGTGTGCGCTGTTGGGTCATGCCATTTCGTCAGCGTACTGATAGACAATTGAAAACTTATTGACCTAAATTACAAGGCTCCCAACCTGTATTTATTTAATTATACTTTTGATTTAAGCCATTATTTTTATTGGGACATGATTATAACACAAATTAATCAGATCCTGTACCTTAGAATTAGATCTAGACATCGCCAGGAAAAAGGGAGGGGGAGGGGTCATGAATGTCATGAACATTTTTTTTCGCAATTAAAATAAAAATATAAAAATAAAAGTCATATGGATATATAGAGTTATTTAAACACTCATTGCATTTTGTTTTGCAATATTTTTGAAAGCTGCGAAGAAGGTTTGAATCTTTAAGCCACATATACTTCAGTCAAATGTGTTTACGAAACCTGGCGCGGTCCAATAAACGACAACTTGTCGTTGACGTGGCCGTCTTATTAGTGTAGATTTGATATCCTAGTATCTAGTTCTAGAGTATTCTAGACCTAGATTGGCTAGATATACATTTCTAGATCTCTTACGTAGATCTAAATCCATATTGTAAAATTCTAGATCTAGATCTATAATATGTCTACTTCGGGATTGTAGCATTCACCAACCTATGCTTAGATAAGTTAGATCGCGATTTTCTAAATCAAGTAGATCATACTCTTACTCTTACATATCTATCTTAATATCTAGAATATAGACTTGTGACTCTTTCGGCTTCTGTTGCCAGAGTAATTTCCTTGTTTAAACCAATTTTAATTTCTAGATCTACGAAGTCTACACGATGTATTATATAAGATAAGAAGATAAGATGACGATTCTTTAAAAACATTATTTGATTTAAGAAATTGTTGGATAAAATTAAACTTTAAAAAGAATTAAGCAAAGTTATAGATCTCTAGATTCTTATCTACGTAGGACTAATAAGTTCACTTCAGCTGTGAGCCTGTGTTAAAGCGTCCATTGACAACCAATCATATAAGAGAAAAAAAATCACGCGAACCAATCGGATTATTCTTGTCTGTAAACAGAAGATATATATATATATATATATATATATATATATATATATATATATATATATATATATGTCTTAGCAGTTCTTTTTATAGTCAAGAAACGCATTTATATAGGAGGGAAGAAACTTCAAACTTAAATCATTAATTTTCATTGGATGTCTTTTTATAGTATGACCTTAAAAAAAAACAACAAACGATGAGACCAAACATGGCGGGCTCCCTTTAACCATTGTGTATGAATATCAAGTAAAAACAATGAATCTTTTGGTCATTTTCAGCTCTTATATGACAAGGTGACCATTATTAAATGCATTTTTACATAAAAAAATAATATTTTTCAATGTAATCATTAAGTAAAATGCGTGCAGCACGGGGCTTTAGTGAATGAATGCTTACATATAGTGGCGTCCCATACACGACAGCAGGATCTCATGAGGATGCTGGGGGATTATGTGCTGCTCCATGCAGCCAGTCTGCCAATGTGTGTGTGTATGTATGTGTGTGACACTGTGTGAGGGATTATAAATAAGCGAGAAAAAAAAAGTAAGATTACTAAGATGCATCACTTTTTAATTGAAGATTGGGTGGTAGTGCAAAAAAATAAATAAATCCACCAATGCACCCACCCATCATTGACAGAAAAAAAAAAGATTCCAAATATTATCTATTAAAGGCATTAAAGGGAAACTCCGATAGTTTTTCAAATTTTAGTTATTGACTTATTTAAATTCTGCGTAAAAAGTTGTAATAGTAAACATTATATCATTTGTTATTTAAATGCTCAGAAAATTTTATATTTAATAAATTAGACAGAAAATTCTCCACGCCCCCAAAAAAACGGGGTTCTGTGAGATTTTGTTTTAAGTTATTTCATGCGTCACTTCCCTAAACAATACTGAAAGAGAAACTTGAAACTTTAACCAATCGTATCGCTTCATTCTTACAGTAGCTATTAGGCTGTTAGGCTTAGTGACGGCCTAGTCCAGAGCTATGATACAGTTATTTATATAAACATGTATAGATAGATCCAAAAGCATTAGGATAACTAACTCCAGAAAAAAAGTAACATTTTCATCTAAGCCTCTCCCTATCCCAAGAAGTAAATAGATCGTGTGTCTGAATGATTCGAACAAACTGGTCAGTGTAAGACTAGTCTAGACTACGTGTAGTCGGTCATGACAAGACAACCGAGCGATAGTGTTTGTTGTGTGTTGAGTGGTCTGGCGAGAAAATACACACTGCCGTGATTAGTCAAGCATGTAAATCTACTTTTAATACGCATTTTTTCTTTGCTTACAAGATCCTAGATCTAACTGCATAGACAAAGATATATTTCTTTTACGAGAATGTAAACTTTGCTGTATGGTCTCCTGTTATACTTTCAATAGTCAATAGATTAAAACACCTTTGTGACGTCACATAGAAACCCGGTGAAAGTCTGACTGTTTTGGATGCGCAGAAAAATTACGTCAGAAAAACATCAATTACTAAGTTATTATTGCAAATAAAAAAAAAAAGAATCATATATTCATTATCTGTAAATCAAAACACATATTATATCAAAAATTGTCAAAGTCATCGGAGTTTCCCTTTAACTCCATATGACCATAATAAAGGCTAAAAGAAAAAAAAGATCGATATCAATTTCCACCTTATCTTAAAAATATTACATGTTGACAGCATCATAAATCAAAATATAACTTCGCAGATCTATTTTCTAATTTTACTATTCGACTAGATATAAGCCTAGATCTATTTTAATTCAATATTTATTTCAACTTTATCTTCATAATAATACATGTCAATAGCACCTTAAATTTTAATCAAATTATAACTTCACAGAACTATTTATGTCTCTAAGTAGACCTTGCTACCACTGGCCAGATTTTTTGCGTTGTCTAGGTGCTGGATCAAGACTAAAAGTAGTTTCCAAGGGGGGAATAACCTAGTGGATTTTTAATATCGCCAGCTTAAAACTGATATGGAAAAAAACAACAACAACAGAAATAATAGATTTATATCGCCAGATTATAACTGATAGGAAGAGAATAAGAATAAAACATATAGAAATGCATTGATGCATTTTAAGGTAATAGTTTTTGTTACCTTTTTCAATCTTATAAATTTTATCAGAGTGTACTAAGTCAGGTACAATGCACAGTTAGATACCAAAGTATTGTGCACCTTAATGTGGTTGTCATGGCCGGGGGTGTCAGTGGGGATAAGCTTCCATTGTATATAAAATACTCCTAAAGGCAAGCGTCTCAGATAGCCTCTGACAACCAAGTCCAGCACCTGGCCTTCTCGTGTGGCTTAGATACTAAGCCCGGCAAAACTGCTCTTACTAACAGGTGAAGGCGGATACTTGGCGCCACAAAACCGGGAGCTTCGGGTAGATGGAGCTCGTCAGCCTAGTTAGGCAATTCATCTAGGGGTACTGTGATTTCAAACCCACACTGCATTGCGGTAACAACCTCAAGGAATAATCAGGAGTGAAGCCCCTTAGGCGTTGGGAGTATAAACCGTGAAATTTCCTCCAGCAGCTTCTGCAACTATGTTGGTGCCAAATGTAACTCGAAGCGTTCTTTTGGATCTCATCAGCAAGGTTGAGAGAGGGACCATGACGCATGAACAGAATAGTACACTATTTTGGGTTATAGTGATTTTCAGAATTTTAAGTTTTATCTTAAAATTGATTTTTGCAAAAGATCAAGACAAATATTGTTATAGCTATAAGCAAGAGTAATACATCTTTTTAGAATATAATGTAAAAGCTCTTTTGTCATGCTACTGTACATATTTAAATATCATTCTCACATAGAAATTCTAAATGCATTTCTTCTTGGATAGTAAAAATTACTTTATTATGAAATAAGTACAGAATTATAAAGACATTTATTTCAAAGCTCTTTATTATCATTGAATAAATTATATTATCTACTCGTAGGAATGAAAAAAAAGTGTGCAGTATAGTTGCTACACAGAAAGACCTACAATTATGTCTAATATTACAGAAAATCATTCTTTACATAACAATAATTTTTAATAATAAAAAACTGCATTTAAATATTACATAGCATACTAACTATCAGTACCTAAAACGCAATTAAACTATTATTTAATACAAAACTATATGATTGAGCTTTTTATAAGCAAAATTGTAGTCAAACTGAATATCCATTTGATTGGATCAATAAAAATTAACTTATCTTAGAATGGACCTCATTCACCAACATTTAGTCACGTGATCTTATTGATAAAACAATGAAAAAAACTGTCTCGTGACAACCATCATAAATTAAACATGAGATCGTAAATTATATAGAAGAGATAAAGCACCACGTGGCTAAATGTTGTTTGTTTACAATTGGTGAATGAGGTCCATTGAAAACTATCTAAGATTCATAATGCCCCCCATAATGAAGAATTACAGAAATAGTTAAGACTAACATAAGCCTAACAATAAAATGTATAGTTCTTATTTAATTAACTTTCTTGACATTATTATAATTAAGCCACATAAGAAAACATATGTAAATTGTCACTAGCTTTAACAAAGCTTCGTTGATGTCTTTGTTGATTTGTGGAGAGGTATCAATCTTGGCTAGTATGCTGGAAAAAATTTGAAAAGAATATTTATTAAACTGCTTTATAAATAAACTAAATCCATAACATATATAAAAATAAAAAGTATGTAATACATATATCAAGATCTAAATAAAAAAAAATTGAAAACTAAGGGCTTAATTAAATGACATTATAATATTTTGTTACTCGCCAGCATTGATTATTTCAACCAAACAATTGAAATAGCCTTATTTTTAACTTTTCACAATTTCTTTTTAATTAAGGGCCACCAAATTCACCTTGCCTATGGCATCCAATTCCCAAAATGCCAGCACTGCCAGCACAATGGCCATATGCAAATACTTTTCCCCAACTAATGTCAGGTACCCATTAGAGTTGGGTGGGTTACTCCGAGGCGCCCTTTTAATTCCTGAATTAAAAAAAAAATTCTAACCTTTGCTAGAGACCATAGTCTTGAGTAAACTGAGAAATAAGATGAGATTGTCTAGATGACTAACAAGATCTAGTGACAATCAAGTCTAGAGTCTATTGAAAAATATAGAAATAGAATATATTATTTAGCTTTAGATCTAGAATCTAAAATTATTATAAACTCTAATCAAGATTGACTAGATCATGATAGATGAGTAGAGATCTAAATTTATGTTCTCTATGTTAGATAATAGTTTTTGCATCCATTTTTTGGTATACACTTCTTTCACCTACTAACTAGATGATTAGGTGGCTGAAGGTTACAACATCATAAAGACTGGGGTTTTGAATTCCAGGATATTTATGATAATTCCAAGTCAACCCAACTCTAATGGGTACCTAAGATCAGTTGAGGAAAAGATAGGTGTAAGATAATACCTTAATAACATTCAGTAATAGTAAATAATTACCTGATGCATGGCTAGTCCAGCTTTCTCTGGAAATGTTCCAGCCCAGTGCACACATCTTCACAATAAATCTAATTACTGCAAAATAAAAGGTAAACTTGCATCATGTGAAATAAAAAATAATTAAATTTTTATTCAACCAGTGTCAATATGAAAAGTCATCACAAAAAAGCAAATTTGGATTATAATAGCTAAAGCAAAAAAATAAAAATAAAATCTAAATAACCTAAAAAAGATAAAATATAAGTTTGATTCTGAAAGGCCATAACAAAATAATACAAGATAATTCCAGACAGCCACTACAAATAACACAAAAGTTGATTCCAAGCAGTCATAAAGAAAAGTTATCAAGTAGATTCCAAATATTAACTGCCAAAAAATAATCAAGTTAATTCTAAATAACAACAAACAAACAAACAAAAAAATGCAAAAGTCTGATTCTAAACAGCCATCACAAAAAAAAAGCAATTAATTTAAACAACCACTACGAAAAACATCAGACATTGATCGTAAAAACACACAAATCCGATGAAGAGCTTAAGTAATATACACATGTCTGATTCCAAACAGCCATCTCCAAAGAAGAAAATGTCAATTCATTCAGCTACTAAAAAAAGCACATGATTCTTTAAAAAAAAAAAAAAAAAAAAAATCCGCTACTGAACAATGATCACAAAAAACACACAAGTCTAATTTCAAACAGAGCTCATAAAAAGCCATCACAAAAAAAAAAGCCCACAAGTCTAATGCAGAACATTGATCACAAAAATGCACAAGTCCAATTTAAAACATTGATAAAAGAAAAACTAACAAATCTGATAAAGAACATCAATTAAAAAAACACATGTCCAAACTGCCATCAATAAAGACCCAAATGTCAATTCAATCAGCCACTACTAAAAAAAGCAGTTGATTTAAAAAAAAAAAAAACAAGTCTTATGCCGAACATTGATCACAAAAAAACCCCACCAAGTCCAGTTTCGAACTCCACACCGATCTTAAAAAGGAGGCATAAGTCAGACTTCTAACAGCCATCACATAAAATAAACAAATAAAAATGCCATTCTAAAAAAACACAAAGTAAATGCACAACTCGGAATGTGAATATCCATCACAGAAAAACACAAGTCTTTTTTAAACAGCCCACACAAAAAATAAGTATGATTAAAAACACCCATCACAAAAATTTTAATAACCACCAAAAAAAAAATGCGCAAGTCGGATTTATATTACTGATCATAAAAAGACACAAGTCCAATTCTGAACATCAATAACATAATCACACAAGTCCGATTCCAATCAGCCATTACAAAAAAGGACTATTTCATTCCAAACAGCCATCACGAAAAAAGCAAATTTCTTTTCAAACAGCCACTATACAAAACACGTTGATTCTAAACAAAAAAAAAAAAAAAAAACACAAGTCCGATGTCGAACATCAGTTACAAAAAAAATTTTAAAAATGTCCATTCTAAATAACCATAAAATGAATGCACTAGTTTGATTCCAAACAGCAATCACAAAAAAGCATATGTCGATTCAAACAGCGACTACGAAAAACTTGAATGCCAATTCTAAATAACCACATAAAATTTTTTTTTAAATGTACAAGTTCTATTCCGAGCATTAATCACAAAAATGACAAGTAAGAATCAAACAGCTACAGCCATTGCAAGTCGATTCCAAATAGCCAACATAAAAAAAAAAAAAAATTAAAAAAAAGGAAGTCGTTGCTAAATAATACACACAAAATGGACAAGTCCGATTCAAAATAACTGGTTAACAAAACTAATCCCAAGTCGATTCTAAACAGCCTCAATATTAACATGCCAGATTAAAAATAGCCACCAAAAAAATGCACAGATTAAAAAAAGCGGCACAACAAAAACAAAGCTCCAAATCAAAATAGCAACACAATACAAAATGCAATTTCGAAAATAGTTTAATTCCACAATTTAAATTACTTTAGTATTTATGAAATGATCACCATGACTACAAAATATTTTACAAAATACATTATTTTCTTACCTTTACCTAATCTGTTGAACCATTGGGGCACCACACAAGTTCTGTCAACCATCCTTCTTTATTCCTCTCTTTACTTGGCCTTGGATAAAACTTCATTTAATGTCAGACCTGCCAATTCTTTGAAGCCTTCCCATTGCTCTGT
This sequence comes from Biomphalaria glabrata, assembly GCF_947242115.1. Classification (NCBI taxonomy): domain Eukaryota; kingdom Metazoa; phylum Mollusca; class Gastropoda; family Planorbidae; genus Biomphalaria; species Biomphalaria glabrata. The sequence continues at coordinate 47,095,154 of NC_074718.1, forward strand.
CTTTCTTTCATTCTTCCTTCTGGAACTCTATGGTAAAAGGACCATAATCCTGGTTTTATTTTCTTGAAAAGGGAATATAGAGATTAAGCCGCTTCTTAAAAAAATTAAATTTCATTTCTACTTAAAAAAAAAACAACAAAATTAAGCTACAAGTTTATTACCCTTGTTATAATGTAATTATAACCATAGCTAGAAAATGTTTTACAAATACTTTAAATTCTTACCATTACCTATCAATCAGTCTGTTGAACCATGGGGGCACCACACAAGATCTGTCAACAGCCCTTCTATATTCCTCTCTGTACTTAGCCCTGGATAAACCATTTCATGGCAGACCTGCCCATTCTTTCATGTCTTCACATTGCTCTCTTGTCTTTCATTCTTCATCCTGGAACTCAATGGTCAAAGGAGCATAACCCTGGTATTATTTTCTGGAAATAAAAAAAGACTGATTAAGTCCCTTTATGTAATTAACACCATTTTTTTACAAAATACATTAAATTCTTACCATTACCTATCTATCAGTCTGTTGAACCTTGGGGGCACCACACAAGATCTGTCAACAGCCCTTCTATATTCCTCTCTGTACTTAGCCCTGGATAAACCATTTCATGGCAGACCTGTCCATTCTTTGATGTCTTCCCATCTCTCTGTCTTCCTTCTTTGTACACAAATGGGGAAAAAATGGACCATAATTCTTAAAAAAGAAATTTAAAATCATTAAATAAAATTTAATTTAATTTCTAATTATCAATAAAATATCTTACCAGAATGCTAGCCACACTTTCTAAAACTATGACCAGTGCCTTATTTAAATCTTGAATTATATTTCTAGTCTAGGAGTTCCAATCAATTTTGTTGTATACAAAGGCCATGATACTGATTATAGGAATATGCCAGATGTCTGTTTCAGCATCTGAGTAAATAAATTAATGAAACTCCTATGACTCTAAGTTAGGGTAATGTCATCTTTCATATCTGTATTTAAAAAAAACAAAAAAAAACTGGACATACATTCCTCATAATCAGTTCCCATCCTGTTTGTCATTTAAATATTTTGGATATTCCTTTTACATTCCAGCCAAGATCTCGCAGCGGACAGTAGAATATGGCAGTTTAAACTTCAGATCATTGTGTCAACCGTCTCGTGCAAACCACAAAACCAGGCAGTTTAATCAAGATCCACCTAAGAATGAAAAATACTATAAGATACAATTTCACATTACATCTAGAAAAGGATAGCTATATTTAACTTGATCTAGTAGAAGATGTACAACTATCATACCCATATAATGTAGATTAACAAACTGATTCAAGATAAATACTATTAAGCCAATCCTACACCCATACTACTTGTATACATAAAATTGGGTGGATCTAGAATTTTAGATCTAGATAGACTAGATTCTTATTAAAATTCTAGATCTTTTCTATTAAGTAATAAAAATCTTTAAAATGTATTTTAATATGGATGAAGTTTAACAGAAATGATTGGAAAATAGTCGATGCCAACGCAGAGGCTCTTGTTCTCGTATGAGCCATAGTTGTCTATTGACTGAAGGTGGTGGAGATAATTCAACAAGATGATTTACAATGTAATTCAAGAGATCTGTCTAGGTTAGTTCATTATTTTTCTTGAAGATTTCTATGATCAAGTCTAGATTTACTAGATCTAGCATCATATACAATAATTTCTAGAGATCTAGTGCTAAGTCCTATACATATGGGATCTAGATCTAATCAAGATCTATCTAAAATCAGAATAAAAAATATGGAATGTCACACTAGATTTAGAATAGAATAGCAAAGTTTTACCAATATCTAGATTTTTAGTCCAGTAAATCAACTTATATAGATCAAGATATAAATTAAATTCACCTTTATCTATCCCTTAGTCTGTTGGACTGTTAAGGCACCACACAAGGTTTGTCGACCATTCTTTTCCTCACCGTCTTTTGAATGACTAATTCCTGAGAATAGTAAACCGTTATTGTTAAAGAATATACAGGTAATCAGTGCTTTTTTGTAAAGAAATAGGTGCCGGAGCTCAGTGATGGATTGCCTTTTAACAACTAATAAATAAATAATAAACTTTAAAATACAAAAGTAACTTTTTCGCTGCATTGAAAAAAGTGCCGGTACACTGTACCAGTGCTTAATGTAATGCTGCTGACCTGAAAAATTGTAGTTAAACTAAATAATACAGTAATATTAAGCCCATACTAATTAGTCTTAGATATTTAGATCTAGAAATTATATTGAAATTGTGTAGATCTAGTCCAGTGATGCCCAACCTAATTTTACCCGCGGGTCATTATAATTTCCAACACTCATCTCGCGGGCCACATGAACGAAAAGTTATAAAAATAAAATAAAATTGTTCTGAAACTATTTTGGTAGAAACCTATGGATTTGACACTTAATTATTAGGTTATTTGACAATTATATTTTTTTACGCGTCAGACAATAGGTTATATTCTCTACTTAAATGTGAGCAACACTGGCTCATGTTGTGGTCTCTTTTTGATAAATATCCTCCAATATCTAAGCATAGTATTTAACAATTTTTTATTCGCGACTCAAACCAAGAATGCCACCATATTTATTTTATAATGCCGTTTTTAAGTTGTTTTATTAAACAGCCACACTTTCTTTACAAAATAAATATGTTGGCTTATTATCATGTTCAACAAAAAAAAAAAAAAAGTAAAGATCTGCTAACTTGTCCTGGTAGATTCTACATTCAGAGTCCCATTTCATAAACACACAAATGTTAAAGTTCATGGTACCAATCCATGAGAGAAAAAAGTGAGGGCCCAAACGTAGGTAAAGATACATTTTTTCAACCTTTTTTTTTTTTTTTTGTTTGGAAGGTAGATTTCTACACATAGTGCCGACGTTTCGGCGGGCCGGATGGAACCACGTTGCGGGCCGCATCTGGCCCGCGGGCCGTAGTTTGGGCATCACTGATCTAGTCAATCTAGATTTCAAAGCAAAGAAAACAGAAGAACTGTGGACCATAAGGCAAAGGCGATAGGATCGACATGGACCAAGCTGAAGAAATCCAGAATATTTATTGAAAATTTTTAGTTAGATCTAGACTAATAATCTAGAATACTAGGACTATAGTAATCTATACATTCTTTTCTAGACTCTACTAGACAAACTCTAATGATGATTCTAATATTAAATATGTAGATCTAGAGCAGTGGTTCCCAAACTTTTTTGTCTCGTAGACCCCTTGCCATGTTTTCTGCTTTTCGGTAGAACCCCTGCTTAACTTATTTTTTTTTTTTTTGTATTTTTTTTTTTAGATAAATTTTTTTTAATTTTAATTTTTATTTTTTTTTTATTTTTTTTTAGATAATTTTTTTTTTTTTTTTTTAATTTTTTTTTTTTCGAGAATTGACTATCCAGGTACTGACTTCACTGTAGACCAGTGGTTCCCAAACTTTTATAAAAAAAATTTTATAATTTAAAAAAATTTTTTTTTTTTTTTTTTTTTTTTTTTTTTTTTTTTTCCGAGAATTGACTATCTTGGGACTGACTTCACTGTAGACCAGTGGTTCCCAAAATTTTAGTAAAATTTTTTTTTTTTTTTTTTTTTAATGTTTTTTTTTAGATAATTTTTTTTTTTTTAATTTTTTTAGATAAATTTTGTTTTAAAATTTATTTTTTTTTAATTTTTTTAGATAAATTTTGTTTTAAATTTTTTTTTTTTTCTTTCGAGAATTCACTATCCCAGGACTGACTTCACTGTAGACCAGTGGTTCCCAAACATTTAGTAAAATTTTTTTTTTTTTTTTTTTTTTAATTTTTTTTTTTTTCAAAATTTTTTTTTTTTTTAATATTTTTTTTTTTTTTTTTGATTTTTTTTTTTTTTTTTTTTTTAATTTTTTTTTTTTTTTGATTTTTTTTTTTTTTTTTTTAATTTTTTTTTTTTTTTGATTTTTTTTTTTTTTTTTTTTTTTTAATTTTTTTTTTTTTTTGATTTTTTTTTTTTTTAATTTTTTTTTTTTGATTTTTTTTTTTTTTTTTTTTAGATAAATTTCTTTTTTTTTTTAGATAATTTTTTATTTTTTTTTTAATTTTTTTAGATAAATTTTGTTTTAAATTTTTTTTTTTTTTTTTTTTTTTGAGAATTAATAACGCGGGACCGATTTCACTGTAGACCAGTGGTTCCCAAATTTTTTTGTTTCGTAGACCCCTTGCCATGTTTTCTGCTTTTTGGTAGACCCCCTACTTAACTTATATTGCTTTTTTTTTTCAATTTATTTGAAAACTAATTTCTAATTTTAGTGAGTTGAAGAGTAAAATGCAATTTAAAAATACATATAAGTATTAAATAATAACTCATTTTTATTGATAAAATTCAAATTTATCCAATTTAATATGTATTGCTGGAATCATCAAACACACTGGAAATGTTTTTTTACCCAGGCTTATCATCTGTTCCTATGGATGTCATGTTTCATACATTCTATAAAGAAGACATTCAAACAATAAATATTAATTAATTAATTTGTTTTAAGTATCATTGTAAAAGTTTTCACAAAGAGTTTCTCGTGTATCTTTCACGTGTCCGCCGAACTGTTTTCACTTAAGGGGAAGGGACGAAGGCCAGTAACTGGCCCCTTAGCCAGTAGGCTTCAAGCAGGAAGAGCTCATTAGCCACATAGCAGAAGGAAAACTGAATTTAAAAATCTGCTGCCTTGCAACTATTCCCAAACATGGGAAAGCTGTCGTGGGTCAACCCTGAGGAAAAATAAGGAGCTGGCAACCCCTAGGCAGTTTACAGCACACAGCGCTACACCCCATCAGAGCCTGTGACGCCACTGGTTCCAAACTGATCCCAAACTGTATATATTTCCTTTGCAAAGAATCACATAAGAAGCTTTTAATTTGATAACTCATGCCACCGATGTGCCCTTGAACTGTATTTTTGTTTAAAGAAATTCTTTTAATAATATCAGATGTAGGTGTGTGTAAAACAGTTTTCACAACTACAACGGCTGGTAAAATCAATGTTTTACCTATGTTTCCATATTTTGCTATAAGTAAAGAGATATTGTAAGATGCTCACAAACCAACATCTTCTCTATATATATATGATGTTGAAGTGAGATTGTGTGGGTCTATTCTTAACTTTATCTTTGAGTGCTAGAAAATTTTTAAATCTTTATCTATTTTGTTAGGGTGACATTGTCTCAGATGATCCTCTAGCAATTGGTTTCGTATCATTATTTTTAAAAAGTCACTTAGGCAACGGCTTGTTTGACAAGGAAGGAATGAATCCCAGTTTTAAATAATCAATGATGGACAGTGTACATTTCTTTTCGTGAAACATTTGTTACATGCAGACAAAATTAAAATTTTTAAATAAGTATTGAGAAGATTCTTTGGTTTGATTAGCAGGATATATATTTAAATGATTTACCAAGATAAAAATCATATATTACTGTATAAAATAATTACATTAAATGAATGTAAAAATTAAAAAAAGAGTGATTAAGTCCCTTAATGTAATTAACACCATTTTGTTTACAAAATACATTAAATTCTTACCATTACCTATCAATCAGTCTGTTGAACCATGGGGGCACCACACAAGATCTGTCAACAGCCCTTCTATATTCCTCTCTGTACTTAGCCCTGGATAAACCATTTCATGGCAGACCTGCCCATTCTTTCATGTCTTCACATTGCTCTCTGTCTTTCATTCTTCATCCTGGAACTCAATGGTCAAAGGAGCATAACCCTGGTATTATTTTCTGGAAATAAAAAAAGACTGATTTAGTCCCTTAATGTAATTAACACAATTTTTTTTAAAAAATACATTAAATTCTTACCATTACCAATCAATTAGTCTGTTGAACCATGGGGGCACCACACAAGATCTGTCAACAGCCCTTCTATATTCCTCTCTGTACTTAGCCCTGGATAAACCATTTCTTGGCAGACCTGCCCATTCTTTGATGTCTTTCCATCTCTCTGTCTTCCTTCTTTGTACACAAATGGGGAAAAAATGGACCATAATTCTTAAAAAAGAAATTTAATATCATTAAATAAAATTTAATTTAATTTCTAATTATTAATAAAATATCTTACCAGAATGCTAGCCACACTTTCTAAAACTATGACCAGTGCCTTATTTAAATCTTGAATTATATTTCTAGTCTAGGAGTTCCAATCAATTTTGTTGTATACAAAGGCCATGATACTGATTATAGGAATATGCCAGATGTCTGTTTCAGCATCTGAGTAAATAAATTAATGAAACTCCTATGACTCTAAGTTAGGGTAATGTCATCTTTCATATCTGTATTAAAAAAACACAAAAAAAAAACAAAAAAAAACTGTACATACATTCCTCATTATCAGTTCCCATCCTGTTTGTCATTTAAATATTTTGGACATTCCTTTTACATTCCAGCCAAGATCTTGCAGCGGACAGTAGAAAATGGCAGTTTGAACTTCAGATCATTGTGTCAACCGTCTCGTGCAAACCACAAAACCAGGCAGTGTAATCAAGATCTACCTAAGAATGAAAAATACTATCAGATACAATTTCACATTACATCTAAAAAAGGATAGCTATATTTAACTTGATCTAGAAGAAGATGTACAACTATCATACCCATATAATGTAGATTAACAAACTGATTCAAGATAAATACTATTATCTTCTTATCTTATATAATACAGACGTTACTTCAAAAAAGAAGATGATTACGTCCTACGCGTCAAACATTTAGTCATGCATATTAACCAATGACTTAAATTCTGCCAAGTCACTGGTTTTCCTGGCTAGCTCAGGCAACCCATTCCATGCTCTAATAGCACTAGGGAAGAAGGAGTATTTGTACAAATTTGTCCTAGCATATGGGACGAGGAATGTGCCTTTATCTTTGTGTCTTTCAGAGTATTTTATTAAATTTTGTTTTTGTATTTGAAGATTATGGTTCAGTGTTTTATGTATGATTGCTACTTTACTTTTGAGCCTTCTGTCCTGAAGACTTTCTAAATTTAGTGATTTTACTAAAAGTGTTACTCTAGTCAAATGTGAATATTCGTTTGTTATGAATCGCACTGCTCTATTTTGTGTCTGTTCTAGTTTCTTAATGTTTTCTTGAGTTGTGGGGTCCCAAACGGAGGATGCATATTCTATTATTGGCCTAACCAAAGTTTTAAATAACATTTTAGTTTTATGTTCTTATTTGATTTATAGAAATTTCTTTTAATAAATCCTAATGCTTTGTTTGATTTTTTTTGTAGTTTCATCAATATGTGGATTCCATGACAGTTTTTCATTTATTATAACACCTAGGTATTTTGCGTTTTTAGTCTGTGTTACTGGTTTGCCATGAATAAGATAAGTGGAATTAATTTGTTTTAGTTTTTTTGTTACTCTTAACAACTGACATTTTTCTGGGTGGAAAGACATGCTCCAATTTGATTCCCATTTCTGTAATTCATCTAATTCTCTTTGTAAAATATCTGTGTCTTGTGTTGTTTTTATTGTTCTATATATTATGCAATCGTCTGCAAATAATCTGACTTTTGTTCCTGAAGTAATGCAATTTGGTAAATCATTTATGTAAATTAAAAATAGTAGTGGACCCAAGACTGTTCCTTGAGGTACACCTGAGTTTACTATTATCGGTGTTGATTTAGAGCCATTTATTATTACAGTTTGTTCTCTCCCTATCAGAAAGTCCTTAATCCACTGATGCAGTGGACCATTAATGCCGAAATATTTTAATTTTTTAAGCAAACTATGGTGGTGAACTTTGTCAAAAGCCTTAGAAAAATCTAGTAAGATAGCATCTATTTGTTCACTATTATATTAAGCCAATCCTACACCCATACTACTTGTATACATAAAATTGGGTGCATCTAGAATTTTAGATCTAGATAGAGTAGATTCTTATTAAAATTCTAGATCTTTTCTATTAAGTAATAAAAACCTTTAAAATGTATTTTAATATGGATGAAGCTGAACAGAAAGGATTGGAAAATAGTCGATGCCAACGCAGAGGCTCTTGTTCTCGTATGAGCCATAGTTGTCTGTTGACTGAAGGTGGTGAAGATAATTCAACAAGATGATTTACAATGTAATTCAAAAGATCTGTCTAGGTTAGTTCATTATTTTTCTTGAAGATTTCTATGATCAAGTCTAGATTTTCTAGATCTAGCATCATATACAATAATTTCTAGAGATCTAGTGCTAAGTCCTATACATATGGGATCTAGATCTAATCAAGATCTATCTAAAATCAGAATAAAAAATATGGAATGTCACACTAGATTTAGAATAGAATAGCAAAGTTTTACCAATATCTAGATTTTTAGTCCAGTAAATCAACTTATATAGATCAAAATATAAATTAAATTCACCTTTATCTATCCCTTAGTCTGATGGACTGTTAAGGCACCACACAAGGTTTGTCGACCATTCTTTTCCTCACCGTCTTTTGAATGACTAATTCCTGAGAATAGTAAACCATTATTGTTAAAGAATATACAGGTAATCAGTGCTTTTTTGTAAAGAAATAGGTGCCGGAGCTCAGTGATGGATTGCCTTTTACCAACTAATAAATAAATAATAAACTTTAAAATACAAAAGTAACTTTTTCGCTGCATTGAAAAAAGTGCCGGTACGCTGTACCAGTGCTTACTGTAATGCTGCTGACCTGAAAAATTGTAGTTAAACTAAATAATACAGTAATATTAAGCCCATACTAATTATTCTTAGATATATAGATCTAGAAATTATATTGACATTGTGTAGATCTAGTCAATCTAGATTTCAAAGCAAAGAAAACAGAAGAACGGTAGACCATAAGGCAAAGACGATAGGATTGACATGGACCAAGCTGAAGAAATCCAGAATATTTATTGAAAATTTTAAGTTAGATCTAGACTAATAATCTAGAATACTAGGACTATAGTAATCTATACATTCTTTTCTAGACTCTACTAGACAAACTCTAATGATGATTCTAATATAAAATATGTAGATCTAGAGCAGTGGTTCCCAAATTTTTTTGTCTCGTAGACCCCTTGCCATGTTTTCTGCTTTTCGGTAAAACCCCTGCTTAACTTATATTTTTTTTTTTGTATTTTTTTTTTTAGATAAATTTTTTTTAATTTTTATTTTTTTTTATTTTTTTATTTTTTTTAGATAATTTTTTTTTTTTTTTTTAATTTTTTTTTTTTTCGAGAATTGACTTTCCCGGTACTGACTTCACTGTAGACCAGTGGTTCCCAAACTTTTATAAAAAAATTTTTATAATTTTTAAACAAATTTTTTTTATTTTTTTTTTTCCGAGAATTGACTATCTTGGGACTAACTTCACTGTAGACCAGTGGTTCCCAAAATTTTAGTAAAATTTTTTTTTTTTTTTTTTTTTTTTTTTTTTTTTTTTTTTTTATAAAAAAAATTTTTTTTCAATTTTTTTTTTTCAATTTTTTTTTTTAGATAAATTTTTTTTTTTAATTTCTTTAGATAAATTTTGTTTTAAATTTTTTTTTTTTTTTTTGAGAATTCACTATCCCAGGACTGATTTCACTGTAGACCAGTGGTTCCCAAACATTCAGTAAAATTTTTTTTTTTTTTTTTTTTTTTTAATTTTTTTTTTTTTTTTTTTTTAGTAAATTTTTTTTTTTTTTGAGAATTCACTATCCCAGGACTGATTTCACTGTAGACCAGTGGTTCCCAAACATTCAGTAAAATTTTTTTTTTTTTTTTTTTTTTTAATTTTTTTTTTTTTTTTTTTTTAGTAAATTTTTTTTTTTTTTTTTTTTTTATAAAATTTTTTTTTTTAATTTTTTTTTTTTTTTTTTTTAGTAAATTTTTTTTTTTTTTTTTTTTTTGAGAATTCACTATTGCGGGACTGACTTCACTGTAGACCAGTGGTTCCCAAACTTTTTTGTTTCGTAGACCCCTTGCCATGTTTTCTGCTTTTTGGTAGACCCCCTGCTTAACTTATATTGCTTTTTTTTTTTCAATTTATTTGAAAACTAATTTCTAATTTTAGTGAGTTGAAGAGTAAAATGCAATTTAAAAATACATATAAGTATTAAATAATAACTCATTTTTATTGATAAAATTCAAATTTAACCAATTTAATATGTATTGCTGGAATCATCAAACACACTGGAAATGTTTTTTTACCCAGGCTTATCATCTGTTCCTATGGATGTCATGTTTCATACATTCTATAAAGAAGACATTCAAACAATAAATATTAATTAATTAATTTGTTTTAAGTATCATTGTAAAAATTTTCGCAAAGAGTTTCTCCTGTATCTTTCACGTGTCCGCCGAACTGTTTTCACTAAAGGGGAAGGGACGAAGGCGAGTAACTGGCGCCTTAGCCGGTAGGCTTCAAGCAGGAAGAGCTCATTAGCCACATAGCAGAAGGAAAACTGAATTTAAAAATCTGCTGCCTTGCAACTATTCCCAAACATGGGAAAGCTGTCGTGGGTCAACCCTGAGGAAAAATAAGGAGCTGGCAACCCCTAGGCAGTTTACAGCACACAGCGCTACACCCCATCAGAGCCTGTGACGCCACTGGTTCCAAACTGATCCCAAACTGTATATATTTCCTTTGCAAAGAATCACATAAGAAGCTTTTAATTTGATAACTCATGCCACCGATGTGCCCTTGAACTGTATTTTTGTTTAAAGAAATTCTTTTAATAATATCAGATGTAGGTGTGTGTAAAACAGTTTTCACAACTACAACGGCTGGTAAAATCAATGTTTTACCTATGTTTCCATATTTTGCTATAAGTAAAGAGATATTGTAAGATGCTCACAAACCAACATCTTCTCTATATATATATGATGTTGAAGTGAGATTGTGTGGGTCTATTCTTAACTTTATCTTTGAGTGCTAGAAAATTTTTAAATCTTTATCTATTTTGTTAGGGTGACATTGTCTCAGATGATCCTCTAGCAATTGGTTTCGTATCATTATTTTAAAAAAGTCACTTAGGCAACGGCTTGTTTGACAAGGAAGGAATGAATCCCAGTTTTAAATAATCAATGATGGACAGTGTACATTTCTTTTCGTGAAACATTTGTTACATGCAGACAAAATTAAAATTTTTAAATAAGTATTGAGAAGATTCTTTGGTTTGATTAGCAGGATATATATTTAAATGATTTACCAAGATAAAAATCATATATTACTGTATAAAATAATTACATTAAATGAATGTAAAAATTAAAAAAAGAGTGATTAAGTCCCTTAATGTAATTAACACCATTTTGTTTACAAAATACATTAAATTCTTACCATTACCTATCAATCAGTCTGTTGAACCATGGGGGCACCACACAAGATCTGTCAACAGCCCTTCTATATTCCTCTCTGTACTTAGCCCTGGATAAACCATTTCATGGCAGACCTGCCCATTCTTTCATGTCTTCACATTGCTCTCTGTCTTTCATTCTTCATCCTGGAACTCAATGGTCAAAGGAGCATAACCCTGGTATTATTTTCTGGAAATAAAAAAAGACTGATTTAGTCCCTTAATGTAATTAACACAATTTTTTTTAAAAAATACATTAAATTCTTACCATTACCAATCAATTAGTCTGTTGAACCATGGGGGCACCACACAAGATCTGTCAACAGCCCTTCTATATTCCTCTCTGTACTTAGCCCTGGATAAACCATTTCTTGGCAGACCTGCCCATTCTTTGATGTCTTTCCATCTCTCTGTCTTCCTTCTTTGTACACAAATGGGGAAAAAATGGACCATAATTCTTAAAAAAGAAATTTAATATCATTAAATAAAATTTAATTTAATTTCTAATTATTAATAAAATATCTTACCAGAATGCTAGCCACACTTTCTAAAACTATGACCAGTGCCTTATTTAAATCTTGAATTATATTTCTAGTCTAGGAGTTCCAATCAATTTTGTTGTATACAAAGGCCATGATACTGATTATAGGAATATGCCAGATGTCTGTTTCAGCATCTGAGTAAATAAATTAATGAAACTCCTATGACTCTAAGTTAGGGTAATGTCATCTTTCATATCTGTATTAAAAAAACACAAAAAAAAACAAAAAAAAACTGGACATACATTCCTCATTATCAGTTCCCATCCTGTTTGTCATTTAAATATTTTGGACATTCCTTTTACATTCCAGCCAAGATCTTGCAGCGGACAGTAGAAAATGGCAGTTTGAACTTCAGATCATTGTGTCAACCGTCTCGTGCAAACCACAAAACCAGGCAGTGTAATCAAGATCTACCTAAGAATGAAAAATACTATCAGATACAATTTCACATTACATCTAAAAAAGGATAGCTATATTTAACTTGATCTAGTAGAAGATGTACAACTATCATACCCATATAATGTAGATTAACAAACTGATTCAAGATAAATACTATTATCTTCTTATCTTATATAATACAGATGTTACTTCAAAAAAGAAGATGATTACGTCCTACGCGTCAAACATTTAGTCATGCATATTAACCAATGACTTAAATTCTGCCAAGTCACTGGTTTTCCTGGCTAGCTCAGGCAACCCATTCCATGCTCTAATAGCACTAGGGAAGAAGGAGTATTTGTACAAATTTGTCCTAGCATATGGGACGAGGAATGTGCCTTTATCTTTGTGTCTTTCAGAGTATTTTATTAAATTTTGTTTTTGTATTTGAAGATTATGGTTCAGTGTTTTATGTATGATTGCTACTTTACTTTTGAGCCTTCTGTCCTGAAGACTTTCTAAATTTAGTGATTTTACTAAAGGTGTTACTCTAGTCAAATGTGAATATTCGTTTGTTATGAATCGCACTGTTCTATTTTGTGTCTGTTCTAGTTTCTTAATGTTTTCTTGAGTTGTGGGGTCCCAAACGGAGGATGCATATTCTATTATTGGCCTAACCAAAGTTTTAAATAACATTTTAGTTTTATGTTCTTATTTGATTTATAGAAATTTCTTTTAATAAATCCTAATGCTTTGTTTGATTTTTTTTGTAGTTTCATCAATATGTGGATTCCATGACAGTTTTTCATTTATTATAACACCTAGGTATTTTGCGTTTTTAGTCTGTGTTACTGGTTTGCCATGAATAAGATAAGTGGAATTAATTTGTTTTAGTTTTTTTGTTACTCTTAACAACTGACATTTTTCTGGGTGGAAAGACATGCTCCAATTTGATTCCCATTTCTGTAATTCATCTAATTCTCTTTGTAAAATATCTGTGTCTTGTGTTGTTTTTATTGTTCTATATATTATGCAATCGTCTGCAAATAATCTGACTTTTGTTCCTGAAGTAATGCAATTTGGTAAATCATTTATGTAAATTAAAAATAGTAGTGGACCCAAGACTGTTCCTTGAGGTACACCTGAGTTTACTATTATCGGTGTTGATTTAGAGCCATTTATTATTACAGTTTGTTCTCTCCCTATCAGAAAGTCCTTAATCCACTGATGCAGTGGACCATTAATGCCGAAATATTTTAATTTTTTAAGCAAACTATGGTGGTGAACTTTGTCAAAAGCCTTAGAAAAATCTAGTAAGATAGCATCTATTTGTTCACTATTATATTAAGCCAATCCTACACCCATACTACTTGTATACATAAAATTGGGTGGATCTAGAATTTTAGATCTAGATAGACTAGATTCTTATTAAAATTCTAGATCTTTTCTATTAAGTAATTAAAACCTTTAAAATGTATTTTAATATGGATGAAGCTGAACAGAAAGGATTGGAAAATAGTCGATGCCAACGCAGAGGCTCTTGTTCTCGTATGAGCCATAGTTGTCTATTGACTGAAGGTGGTGGAGATAATTCAACAAGATGATTTACAATGTAATTCAAGAGATCTGTCTAGGTTAGTTCATTATTTTTCTTGAAGATTTCTATGATCAAGTCTAGATTTTCTAGATCTAGCATCATATACAATAATTTCTAGAGATCTAGTGCTAAGTCCTATACATATGGGATCTAGATCTAATCAAGATCTATCTAAAATCAGAATAAAAAATATGGAATGTATCACTAGATTTAGAATAGAATAGGAACAGATGATAAGCCTGGGTAAAAAAACATTTCCAGTGTGTTTGATGATTCCAGCAATACATATTAAATTGGTTAAATTTGAATTTTATCAATAAAAATGAGTTATTATTTAATACTTATGTGTATTTTTAAATTGCATTTTACTCTTCAACTCACTAAAATTAGAAATTAGTTTTCAAATAAATTGAAAAAAAAAAGCAATATAAGTTAAGCAGGGGGTCTACATAAAAGCAGAAAACATGGCAAGGGGTCTACGAAACAAAAAAGTTTGGGAACCACTGGTCTACAGTGAAGTCAGTCCCGCAATAGTGAATTCTCAAAAAAAAAAAAAAAAAAAAAAATTTAAAACAAAATTTATCTAAAAAATTTAAAAAAAAAAAAAAAAATTAAAAAAAAAAAAAAATTTAAAAAAAAATTTAAAAAAAAATTTTTATAAAAAAAAAAAAAAAAAAAATTTACTAAAAAAAAAAAAAAAAAAAAAATTTACTGAATGTTTGGGAACCACTGGTCTACAGTGAAATCAGTCCTGGGATAGTGAATTCTCAAAAAAAAAAAAAAAAATTTAAAACAAAATTTATCTAAAGGAATTACAAAAAAAAATTAATCTAAAAAAAAAAATTGAAAAAAAAAAAATTAAAAAAAATTTTTTTTTATAAAAAAAAAAACAACAAAAAAAAATTTTACTAAAATTTTGGGAACCACTGGTCTACAGTGAAGTTAGTCCCAAGATAGTCAATTCTCGGAAAAAAAAAAAAAAAAAATTTTTTTTAAAATTTAATTTATATTTTGATCTATATAAGTTGATTTACTGGACTAAAAATCTAGATATTGGTAAAACTTTGCTATTCTTTTCTAAATCTAGTGTGACATTCCATATTTTTTATTCTGATTTTAGATAGATCTTGATTAGATCTAGATCCCATATGTATAGGACTTAGCACTAGATCTCTAGAAATTATTGTATATGATGCTAGATCTAGAAAATCTAGACTTGATCATAGAAATCTTCAAGAAAAATAATGAACTAACCTAGACAGATCTCTTGAATTACATTGTAAATCATCTTGTTGAATTATCTCCACCACCTTCAGTCAATAGACAACTATGGCTCATACGAGAACAAGAGCCTCTGCGTTGGCATCGACTATTTTCCAATCCTTTCTGTTCAGCTTCATCCATATTAAAATACATTTTAAAGGTTTTTATTACTTAATAGAAAAGATCTAGAATTTTAATAAGAATCTAGTCTATCTAGATCTAAAATTCTAGATCCACCCAATTTTATGTATACAAGTAGTATGGGTGTAGGATTGGCTTATTATAATAGTGAACAAATAGATGCCATCTTACTAGATTTTTCTAAGGCTTTTGTCAAAGTTCACCACCATAGTTTGCTTAAAAAATTAAAATATTTCGGCATTAATGGTCCACTGCATCAGTGGATTAAGGACTTTCTGATAGGGAGAGAACAAACTGTAATAATAAATGGCTCTAAATCAACACCGATAATAGTAAACTCAGGTGTACCTCAAGGAACAGTCTTGGGTCCACTACTATTTTTAATTTACATAAATGATTTACCAAATTGCATTACTTCAGGAACAAAAGTCAGATTATTTGCAGACGATTGCATAATATATAGAACAATAAAAACAACACAAGACACAGATATTTTACAAAGAGAATTAGATGAATTACAGAAATGGGAATCAAATTGGAGCATGTCTTTCCACCCAGAAAAATGTCAGTTGTTAAGAGTAACAAAAAAACTAAAACAAATTAATTCCACTTATCTTATTCATGGCAAACCAGTAACACAGACTAAAAACGCAAAATACCTAGGTGTTATAATAAATGAAAAACTGTCATGGAATCCACATATTGATGAAACTACAAAAAAATCAAACAAAGCATTAGGATTTATTAAAAGAAATTTCTATAAATCAAATAAGAACATAAAACTAAAATGTTATTTAAAACTTTGGTTAGGCCAACAATAGAATATGCATCCTCTGTTTGGGACCCCACAACTCAAGAAAACATTAAGAAACTAGAACAGACACAAAATAGAGCAGTGCGATTCATAACAAACGAATATTCACATTTGACTAGAGTAACACCTTTAGTAAAATCACTAAATTTAGAAAGTCTTCAGGACAGAAGGCTCAAAAGTAAAGTAGCAATCATACATAAAACACTGAACCATAATCTTCAAATACAAAAACAAAATTTAATAAAATACTCTGAAAGACACAAAGATAAAGGCACATTCCTCGTCCCATATGCTAGGACAAATTTGTACAAATACTCCTTCTTCCCTAGTGCTATTAGAGCATGGAATGGGTTGCCTGAGCTAGCCAGGAAAACCAGTGACTTGGCAGAATTTAAGTCATTGGTTAATATGCATGACTAAATGTTTGACGCGTAGGACGTAATCATCTTCTTTTTTGAAGTAACGTCTGTATTATATAAGATAAGAAGATAATAGTATTTATCTTGAATCAGTTTGTTAATCTACATTATATGGGTATGATAGTTGTACATCTTCTACTAGATCAAGTTAAATATAGCTATCCTTTTTTAGATGTAATGTGAAATTGTATCTGATAGTATTTTTCATTCTTAGGTAGATCTTGATTACACTGCCTGGTTTTGTGGTTTGCACGAGACGGTTGACACAATGATCTGAAGTTCAAACTGCCATTTTCTACTGTCCGCTGCAAGATCTTGGCTGGAATGTAAAAGGAATGTCCAAAATATTTAAATGACAAACAGGATGGGAACTGATAATGAGGAATGTATGTCCAGTTTTTTTTTGTTTTTTTTTTGTGTTTTTTTAATACAGATATGAAAGATGACATTACCCTATAGGAGTTTCATTAATTTATTTACTCAGATGCTGAAACAGACATCTGGCATATTCCTATAATCAGTATCATGGCCTTTGTATACAACAAAATTGATTGGAACTCCTAGACTAGAAATATAATTCAAGATTTAAATAAGGCACTGGTCATAGTTTTAGAAAGTGTGGCTAGCATTCTGGTAAGATATTTTATTAATAATTAGAAATTAAATTAAATTTTATTTAATGATATTAAATTTCTTTTTTAAGAATTATGGTCCATTTTTTCCCCATTTGTGTACAAAGAAGGAAGACAGAGAGATGGAAAGACATCAAAGAATGGGCAGGTCTGCCAAGAAATGGTTTATCCAGGGCTAAGTACAGAGAGGAATATAGAAGGGCTGTTGACAGATCTTGTGTGGTGCCCCCATGGTTCAACAGACTGATTGATAGGTAATGGTAAGAATTTAATGTATTTTGTAAACAAAATGGTGTTAATTACATTAAGGGACTTAATCACTCTTTTTTTAATTTTTACATTCATTTAATGTATCTATTTTATACAGTAATATATGATTTTTATCTTGGTAAATCATTTAAATATATATCCTGCTAATCAAACCAAAGAATCTTCTCAATACTTATTTAAAAATTTTAATTTTGTCTGCATGTAACAAATGTTTAACGAAATAAAATGTACACTGTCCAGCATTGATTATTTAAAACTGGGATTCATTCCTTCCTTGTCAAACAATCCGTTGCCTAAGTGACTTTTTTAAAATAATGATATGAAACCAATTGCTAGAGGATCATCTGAGACAATGTCACCCTAACAAAATAGATAAAGATTTAAAAATTTTCTAGCACTCAAAGATAAAGTTAAGAATAGACCCACACAATCTCACTTCAACATCATATATATAGAGAGAAGATGTTGGTTTGTGAGCGTCTTACAATATCTCTTTACTTATAGCAAAATATGGAAACATAGGTAAAACATTGATTTTACCAGCCGTTGTAGTTGTGAAAACTGTTTTACACACACCTACATCTGATATTATTAAAAGAATTTCTTTAAACAAAAATACAGTTCAAGGGCACATCGGTGGCATGAGTTATCAAATTAAAAGCTTCTTATGTGATTCTTTGCAAAGGAAATATATACAGTTTGGAATCAGTTTGGAACCAGTGGCGTCACAGGCTCTGATGGGGTGTAGCGCTGTGTGCTGTAAACTGCCTAGGGGTTGCCAGCTCCTTATTTTTCCTCAGGGTTGACCCACGACAGCTTTCCCATGTTTGGGAATAGTTGCAAGGCAGCAGATTTTTAAATTCAGTTTTCCTTCTGCTATGTGGCTAATGAGCTCTTCCTGCTTGAAGCCTACCGGCTAAGGCGCCAGTTACTCGCCTTCGTCCCTTCCCCTTTAGTGAAAACAGTTCGGCGGACACGTGAAAGATACACGAGAAACTCTTTGCGAAAATTTTTACAATGATACTTAAAACAAATTAATTAATTAATATTTATTGTTTGAATGTCTTCTTTATAGAATGTATGAAACATGACATCCATAGAAACAGATGATAAGCCTGGGTAAAAAAACATTTCCAGTGTGTTTGATGATTCCAGCAATACATATTAATTTGGTTAAATTTGAATTTTATCAATAAAAATGAGTTATTATTTAATACTTATATGTATTTTTAAATTGCATTTTACTCTTCAACTCACTAAAATTAGAAATTAGTTTTCAAATAAATTGAAAAAAAAAAAGCAATATAAGTTAAGCAGGGGGTCTACCAAAAAGCAGAAAACATGGCAAGGGGTCTACGAAACAAAAAAATTTTGGAACCACTGGTCTACAGTGAAGTCAGTCCCGCAATAGTGAATTCTCAAAAAAAAAAAAAAAAAAAAAAATTTAAAACAAAATTTATCTAAAAAAATTTAAAAAAAAAAAAAAAATTAAAAAAAAAAAAAAATTTAATAAAAAAAAAAAAAAAAAAAAAAAAAAAAAAAAAAAATTTTTATAAAAAAAACAAAAAAAAAATTTACTAAAAAAAAAAAAAAAAAAAAAAATTAAAAAAAAAAATGAAAAAAAAAAATTTTATAAAAAAAAAAAAAAAAAAAAAAAAAAAAAAAAAATTTACTGAATGTTTGGGAACCACTGGTCTACAGTGAAATCAGTCCTGGGATAGTGAATTCTCAAAAAAAAAAAAAAAATTTAAAACAAAATTTATCTAAAAAAATTACAAAAAAAAATTTATCTAAAAAAAAAATTGAAAAAAAAAATTAAAAAAAAATTTTTTTTATAAAAAAAACAACAAAAAAAAAAAAAAAAATTTTACTAAAATTTTTGGGAACCACTGGTCTACAGTGAAGTTAGTCCCAAGATAGTCAATTCTCGGAAAAAAAAAAATAAAAAAAATTTTTAAAAAAATTATAAAAATTTTTTTATAAAAGTTTGGGAACCACTGGTCTACAGTGAAGTCAGTACCGGGAAAGTCAATTCTCGAAAAAAAAAAAAATTAAAAAAAAAAAAAAAAAATTATCTAAAAAAAATAAAAAAATAAATAAAAATAAAAATTAAAAAAAATTTATCTAAAAAAAAAAAATACAAAAAAAAAAAATATAAGTTAAGCAGGGGTTTTACCGAAAAGCAGAAAACATGGCAAGGGGTCTACGAGACAAAAAAATTTGAGAACCACTGCTCTAGATCTACATATTTAATATTAGAATCATCATTAGAGTTTGTCTAGTAGAGTCTAGAAAAGAATGTATAGATTACTATAGTCCTAGTATTCTAGATTATTAGTCTAGATCTAACTTAAAATTTTCAATAAATATTCTGGATTTCTTCAGCTTGGTCCATGTCAATCCTATCGTCTTTGCCTTATGGTCTACCGTTCTTCTGTTTTCTTTGCTTTGAAATCTAGATTGACTAGATCTACACAATGTCAATATAATTTCTAGATCTATATATCTAAGACTAATTAGTATGGGCTTAATATTACTGTATTATTTAGTTTAACTACAATTTTTCAGGTCAGCAGCATTACAGTAAGCACTGGTACAGCGTACCGGCACTTTTTTCAATGCAGCGAAAAAGTTACTTTTGTATTTTAAAGTTTATTATTTATTTATTAGTTGGTAAAAGGCAATCCATCACTGAGCTCCGGCACCTATTTCTTTACAAAAAAGCACTGATTACCTGTATATTCTTTAACAATAATGGTTTACTATTCTCAGGAATTAGTCATTCAAAAGACGGTGAGGAAAAGAATGGTCGACAAACCTTGTGTGGTGCCTTAACAGTCCATCAGACTAAGGGATAGATAAAGGTGAATTTAATTTATATTTTGATCTATATAAGTTGATTTACTGGACTAAAAATCTAGATATTGGTAAAACTTTGCTATTCTATTCTAAATCTAGTGTGACATTCCATATTTTTTATTCTGATTTTAGATAGATCTTGATTAGATCTAGATCCCATATGTATAGGACTTAGCACTAGATCTCTAGAAATTATTGTATATGATGCTAGATCTAGAAAATCTAGACTTGATCATAGAAATCTTCAAGAAAAATAATGAACTAACCTAGACAGATCTCTTGAATTACATTGTAAATCATCTTGTTGAATTATCTCCACCACCTTCAGTCAATAGACAACTATGGCTCATACGAGAACAAGAGCCTCTGCGTTGGCATCGACTATTTTCCAATCCTTTCTGTTCAGCTTCATCCATATTAAAATACATTTTAAAGGTTTTTATTACTTAATAGAAAAGATCTAGAATTTTAATAAGAATCTACTCTATCTAGATCTAAAATTCTAGATCCACCCAATTTTATGTATACAAGTAGTATGGGTGTAGGATTGGCTTAATATAATAGTGAACAAATAGATGCTATCTTACTAGATTTTTCTAAGGCTTTTGACAAAGTTCACCACCATAGTTTGCTTAAAAAATTAAAATATTTCGGCATTAATGGTCCACTGCATCAGTGGATTAAGGACTTTCTGATAGGGAGAGAACAAACTGTAATAATAAATGGCTCTAAATCAACACCGATAATAGTAAACTCAGGTGTACCTCAAGGAACAGTCTTGGGTCCACTACTATTTTTAATTTACATAAATGATTTACCAAATTGCATTACTTCAGGAACAAAAGTCAGATTATTTGCAGACGATTGCATAATATATAGAACAATAAAAACAACACAAGACACAGATATTTTACAAAGAGAATTAGATGAATTACAGAAATGGGAATCAAATTGGAGCATGTCTTTCCACCCAGAAAAATGTCAGTTGTTAAGAGTAACAAAAAAACTAAAACAAATTAATTCCACTTATCTTATTCATGGCAAACCAGTAACACAGACTAAAAACGCAAAATACCTAGGTGTTATAATAAATGAAAAACTGTCATAGAATCCACATATTGATAAAAATTACAAAAAAAATCAAACAAAGCATTAGGATTTATTAAAAGAAATTTCTATAAATCAAATAAGAACATAAAACTAAAATGTTATTTAAAACTTTGGTTAGGCCAATAATAGAATATGCATCCTCCGTTTGGGACCCCACAACTCAAGAAAACATTAAGAAACTAGAACAGACACAAAATAGAGCAGTGCGATTCATAACAAACGAATATTCACATTTGACTAGAGTAACACTTTTAGTAAAATCACTAAATTTAGAAAGTCTTCAGGACAGAAGGCTCAAAAGTAAAGTAGCAATCATACATAAAACACTGAACCATAATCTTCAAATACAAAAACAAAATTTAATAAAATACTCTGAAAGACACAAAGATAAAGGCACATTCCTCGTCCCATATGCTAGGACAAATTTGTACAAATACTCCTTCTTCCCTAGTGCTATTAGAGCATGGAATGGGTTGCCTGAGCTAGCCAGGAAAACCAGTGACTTGGCAGAATTTAAGTCATTGGTTAATATGCATGACTAAATGTTTGACGCGTAGGACGTAATCATCTTCTTTTTTGAAGTAACGTCTGTATTATATAAGATAAGAAGATAATAGTATTTATCTTGAATCAGTTTGTTAATCTACATTATATGGGTATGATAGTTGTACATCTTCTACTAGATCAAGTTAAATATAGCTATCCTTTTTTAGATGTAATGTGAAATTGTATCTGATAGTATTTTTCATTCTTAGGTAGATCTTGATTACACTGCCTGGTTTTGTGGTTTGCACGAGACGGTTGACACAATGATCTGAAGTTCAAACTGCCATTTTCTACTGTCCGCTGCAAGATCTTGGCTGGAATGTAAAAGGAATGTCCAAAATATTTAAATGACAAACAGGATGGGAACTGATAATGAGGAATGTATGTCCAGTTTTTTTTTTGTTTTTTTTTTAAACACAGATATGAAAGATGACAGTACCCTAACTTAGAGTCATAGGAGTTTCATTAATTTATTTACTCAGATGCTGAAACAGACATCTGGCATATTCCTATAATCAGTATCATGGCCTTTGTATACAACAAAATTGATTGGAACTCCTAGACTAGAAATATAATTCAAGATTTAAATAAGGCACTGGTCATAGTTTTAGAAAGTGTGGCTAGCATTCTGGTAAGATATTTTATTAATAATTAGAAATTAAATTAAATTTTATTTAATGATATTAAATTTCTTTTTTAAGAATTATGGTCCATTTTTTCCCCATTTGTGTACAAAGAAGGAAGACAGAGAGATGGAAAGACATCAAAGAATGGGCAGGTCTGCCAAGAAATGGTTTATCCAGGGCTAAGTACAGAGAGGAATATAGAAGGGCTGTTGACAGATCTTGTGTGGTGCCCCCATGGTTCAACAGACTAATTGATTGGTAATGGTAAGAATTTAATGTATTTTTTTAAAAAAATTGTGTTAATTACATTAAGGGACTAAATCAGTCTTTTTTTATTTCCAGAAAATAATACCAGGGTTATGCTCCTTTGACCATTGAGTTCCAGGATGAAGAATGAAAGACAGAGAGCAATGTGAAGACATGAAAGAATGGGCAGGTCTGCCATGAAATGGTTTATCCAGGGCTAAGTACAGAGAGGAATATAGAAGGGCTGTTGACAGATCTTGTGTGGTGCCCCCATGGTTCAACAGACTGATTGATAGGTAATGGTAAGAATTTAATGTATTTTGTAAACAAAATGGTGTTAATTACATTAAGGGACTTAATCACTCTTTTTTTAATTTTTACATTCATTTAATGTAATTATTTTATACAGTAATATATGATTTTTATCTTGGTAAATCATTTAAATATATATCCTGCTAATCAAACCAAAGAATCTTCTCAATACTTATTTAAAAATTTTAATTTTGTCTGCATGTAACAAATGTTTCACGAAAAGAAATGTACACTGTCCATCATTGATTATTTAAAACTGGGATTCATTCCTTCCTTGTCAAACAAGCCGTTGCCTAAGTGACTTTTTTAAAATAATGATACGAAACCAATTGCTAGAGGATCATCTGAGACAATGTCACCCTAACAAAATAGATAAAGATTTAAAAATTTTCTAGCACTCAAAGATAAAGTTAAGAATAGACCCACACAATCTCACTTCAACATCATATATATATAGAGAAGATGTTGGTTTGTGAGCATCTTACAATATCTCTTTACTTATAGCAAAATATGGAAACATAGGTAAAACATTGATTTTACCAGCCGTTGTAGTTGTGAAAACTGTTTTACACACACCTACATCTGATATTATTAAAAGAATTTCTTTAAACAAAAATACAGTTCAAGGGCACATCGGTGGCATGAGTTATCAAATTAAAAGCTTCTTATGTGATTCTTTGCAAAGGAAATATATACAGTTTGGGATCAGTTTGGAACCAGTGGCGTCACAGGCTCTGATGGGGTGTAGCGCTGTGTGCTGTAAACTGCCTAGGGGTTGCCAGCTCCTTATTTTTCCTCAGGGTTGACCCACGACAGCTTTCCCATGTTTGGGAATAGTTGCAAGGCAGCAGATTTTTAAATTCAGTTTTCCTTCTGCTATGTGGCTAATGAGCTCTTCCTGCTTGAAGCCTACCGGCTAAGGCGCCAGTTACTCGCCTTTGTCCCTTTCCCTTTAGTGAAAACAGTTCGGCGGACACGTGAAAGATACACGAGAAACTCTTTGCGAAAATTTTTACAATGATACTTAAAACAAATTAATTAATTAATATTTATTGTTTGAATGTCTTCTTTATAGAATGTATGAAACATGACATCCATAGGAACAGATGATAAGCCTGGGTAAAAAAACATTTCCAGTGTGTTTGATGATTCCAGCAATACATATTAAATTGGTTAAATTTGAATTTTATCAATAAAAATGAGTTATTATTTAATACTTATATGTATTTTTAAATTGCATTTTACTCTTCAACTCACTAAAATTAGAAATTAGTTTTCAAATAAATTGAAAAAAAAAAAGCAATATAAGTTAAGCAGGGGGTCTACCAAAAAGCAGAAAACATGGCAAGGGGTCTACGAAACAAAAAAGTTTGGGAACCACTGGTCTACAGTGAAGTCAGTCCCGCAATAGTGAATTCTCAAAAAAAAAAAAAAAAAAAAATTTACTAAAAAAAAAAAAAAAAAAAATTAAAAAAAAAAATTTTATAAAAAAAAAAAAAAAAAAAAAATTTACTAAAAAAAAAAAAAAAAAAAATTAAAAAAAAAAAAAAAAAAAAAAAAATTTTACTGAATGTTTGGGAACCACTGGTCTACAGTGAAATCAGTCCTGGGATAGTGAATTCTCAAAAAAAAAAAAAAAATTTAAAACAAAATTTATCTAAAGAAATTACAAAAAAAAATTTATCTAAAAAAAAAAATTGAAAAAAAAAAATTGAAAAAAAATTTTTTTTATAAAAAAAAAAAAAAAAAAAAAAATTTTACTAAAATTTTGGGAACAATGGTCTACAGTGAAGTTAGTCCCAAGATAGTCAATTCTCGGAAAAAAAAAAATAAAAAAAATTTTTTTAAAAATTATAAAAATTTTTTTATAAAAGTTTGGGAACCACTGGTCTACAGTGAAGTCAGTACCGGGAAAGTCAATTCTCGAAAAAAAAAAAAATTTAAAAAAAAAAAAAAAAAATTATCTAAAAAAAATTAAAAAATAAATAAAAATAAAAATTTAAAAAAATTTATCTAAAAAAAAAAATACAAAAAAAAAATATAAGTTAAGCAGGGGTTTTACCGAAAAGCAGAAAACATGGCAAGGGGTCTAAGAGATAAAAAAATTTGGGAACCACTGCTCTAGATCTACATATTTAATATTAGAATCATCATTAGAGTTTGTCTAGTAGAGTCTAGAAAAGAATGTATAGATTACTATAGTCCTAGTATTCTAGATTATTAGTCTAGATCTAACTTAAAATTTTCAATAAATATTCTGGATTTCTTCAGCTTGGTCCATGTCAATCCTATCGTCTTTGCCTTATGGTCTACCGTTCTTCTGTTTTCTTTGCTTTGAAATCTAGATTGACTAGATCTACACAATGTCAATATAATTTTAGATCTATATATCTAAGACTAATTAGTATGGGCTTAATATTACTGTATTATTTAGTTTAACTACAATTTTTCAGGTCAGCAGCATTACAGTAAGCACTGGTACAGCGTACCGGCACTTTTTTCAATGCAGCGAAAAAGTTACTTTTGTATTTTAAAGTTTATTATTTATTTATTAGTTGTTAAAAGGCAATCCATCACTGAGCTCCGGCACCTATTTCTTTACAAAAAAGCACTGATTACCTGTATATTCTTTAACAATAATGGTTTACTATTCTCAGGAATTAGTCATTCAAAAGACGGTGAGGAAAAGAATGGTCGACAAACCTTGTGTGGTGCCTTAACAGTCCATCAGACTAAGGGATAGATAAAGGTGAATTTAATTTATATTTTGATCTATATAAGTTGATTTACTGGACTAAAAATCTAGATATTGGTAAAACTTTGCTATTCTATTCTAAATCTAGTGTGACATTCCATATTTTTTATTCTGATTTTAGATAGATCTTGATTAGATCTAGATCCCATATGTATAGGACTTAGCACTAGATCTCTAGAAATTATTGTATATGATGCTAGATCTAGAAAATCTAGACTTGATCATAGAAATCTTTAAGAAAAATAATGAACTAACCTAGACAGATCTCTTGAATTACATTGTAAATCATCTTGTTGAATTATCTTCACCACCTTCAGTCAACAGACAACTATGGCTCATACGAGAACAAGAGCCTCTGCGTTGGCATCGACTATTTTCCAATCCTTTCTGTTCAGCTTCATCCATATTAAAATACATTTTAAAGGTTTTTATTACTTAATAGAAAAGATCTAGAATTTTAATAAGAATCTAGTCTATCTAGATCTAAAATTCTAGATGCACCCAATTTTATGTATACAAGTAGTATGGGTGTAGGATTGGCTTAATATAATAGTGAACAAATAGATGCTATCTTACTAGATTTTTCTAAGGCTTTTGACAAAGTTCACCACCATAGTTTGCTTAAAAAATTAAAATATTTCGGCATTAATGGTCCACTGCATCAGTGGATTAAGGACTTTCTGATAGGGAGAGAACAAACTGTAATAATAAATGGCTCTAAATCAACACCGATAATAGTAAACTCAGGTGTACCTCAAGGAACAGTCTTGGGTCCACTACTATTTTTAATTTACATAAATGATTTACCAAATTGCATTACTTCAGGAACAAAAGTCAGATTATTTGCAGACGATTGCATAATATATAGAACAATAAAAACAACACAAGACACAGATATTTTACAAAGAGAATTAGATGAATTACAGAAATGGGAATCAAATTGGAGCATGTCTTTCCACCCAGAAAAATGTCAGTTGTTAAGAGTAACAAAAAAACTAAAACAAATTAATTCCACTTATCTTATTCATGGCAAACCAGTAACACAGACTAAAAACGCAAAATACCTAGGTGTTATAATAAATGAAAAACTGTCATGGAATCCACATATTGATGAAACTACAAAAAAAATCAAACAAAGCATTAGGATTTATTAAAAGAAATTTCTATAAATCAAATAAGAACATAAAACTAAAATGTTATTTAAAACTTTGGTTAGGCCAATAATAGAATATGCATCCTCCGTTTGGGACCCCACAACTCAAGAAAACATTAAGAAACTAGAACAGACACAAAATAGAGCAGTGCGATTCATAACAAACGAATATTCACATTTGACTAGAGTAACACTTTTAGTAAAATCACTAAATTTAGAAAGTCTTCAGGACAGAAGGCTCAAAAGTAAAGTAGCAATCATACATAAAACACTGAACCATAATCTTCAAATACAAAAACAAAATTTAATAAAATACTCTGAAAGACACAAAGATAAAGGCACATTCCTCGTCCCATATGCTAGGACAAATTTGTACAAATACTCCTTCTTCCCTAGTGCTATTAGAGCATGGAATGGGTTGCCTGAGCTAGCCAGGAAAACCAGTGACTTGGCAGAATTTAAGTCATTGGTTAATATGCATGACTAAATGTTTGACGCGTAGGACGTAATCATCTTCTTTTTTGAAGTAACGTCTGTATTATATAAGATAAGAAGATAATAGTATTTATCTTGAATCAGTTTGTTAATCTACATTATATGGGTATGATAGTTGTACATCTTCTACTAGATCAAGTTAAATATAGCTATCCTTTTTTAGATGTAATGTGAAATTGTATCTGATAGTATTTTTCATTCTTAGGTAGATCTTGATTACACTGCCTGGTTTTGTGGTTTGCACGAGACGGTTGACACAATGATCTGAAGTTCAAACTGCCATTTTCTACTGTCCGCTGCAAGATCTTGGCTGGAATGTAAAAGGAATGTCCAAAATATTTAAATGACAAACAGGATGGGAACTGATAATGAGGAATGTATGTACAGTTTTTTTTTGTTTTTTTTTTGTGTTTTTTTAATACAGATATGAAAGATGACATTACCCTAACTTAGAGTCATAGGAGTTTCATTAATTTATTTACTCAGATGCTGAAACAGACATCTGGCATATTCCTATAATCAGTATCATGGCCTTTGTATACAACAAAATTGATTGGAACTCCTAGACTAGAAATATAATTCAAGATTTAAATAAGGCACTGGTCATAGTTTTAGAAAGTGTGGCTAGCATTCTGGTAAGATATTTTATTAATAATTAGAAATTAAATTAAATTTTATTTAATGATATTAAATTTCTTTTTTAAGAATTATGGTCCATTTTTTCCCCATTTGTGTACAAAGAAGGAAGACAGAGAGATGGAAAGACATCAAAGAATGGGCAGGTCTGCCAAGAAATGGTTTATCCAGGGCTAAGTACAGAGAGGAATATAGAAGGGCTGTTGACAGATCTTGTGTGGTGCCCCCATGGTTCAACAGACTAATTGATTGGTAATGGTAAGAATTTAATGTATTTTTTAAAAAAAATTGTGTTAATTACATTAAGGGACTAAATCAGTCTTTTTTTATTTCCAGAAAATAATACCAGGGTTATGCTCCTTTGACCATTGAGTTCCAGGATGAAGAATGAAAGACAGAGAGCAATGTGAAGACATGAAAGAATGGGCAGGTCTGCCATGAAATGGTTTATCCAGGGCTAAGTACAGAGAGGAATATAGAAGGGCTGTTGACAGATCTTGTGTGGTGCCCCCATGGTTCAACAGACTGATTGATAGGTAATGGTAAGAATTTAATGTATTTTGTAAACAAAATGGTGTTAATTACATTAAGGGACTTAATCACTCTTTTTTTAATTTTTACATTCATTTAATGTAATTATTTTATACAGTAATATATGATTTTTATCTTGGTAAATCATTTAAATATATATCCTGCTAATCAAACCAAAGAATCTTCTCAATACTTATTTAAAAATTTTAATTTTGTCTGCATGTAACAAATGTTTCACGAAAAGAAATGTACACTGTCCATCATTGATTATTTAAAACTGGGATTCATTCCTTCCTTGTCAAACAAGCCGTTGCCTAAGTGACTTTTTAAAAATAATGATACGAAACCAATTGCTAGAGGATCATCTGAGACAATGTCACCCTAACAAAATAGATAAAGATTTAAAAATTTTCTAGCACTCAAAGATAAAGTTAAGAATAGACCCACACAATCTCACTTCAACATCATATATATAGAGAGAAGATGTTGGTTTGTGAGCATCTTACAATATCTCTTTACTTATAGCAAAATATGGAAACATAGGTAAAACATTGATTTTACCAGCCGTTGTAGTTGTGAAAACTGTTTTACACACACCTACATCTGATATTATTAAAAGAATTTCTTTAAACAAAAATACAGTTCAAGGGCACATCGGTGGCATGAGTTATCAAATTAAAAGCTTCTTATGTGATTCTTTGCAAAGGAAATATATACAGTTTGGGATCAGTTTGGAACCAGTGGCGTCACAGGCTCTGATGGGGTGTAGCGCTGTGTGCTGTAAACTGCCTAGGGGTTGCCAGCTCCTTATTTTTCCTCAGGGTTGACCCACGACAGCTTTCCCATGTTTGGGAATAGTTGCAAGGCAGCAGATTTTTAAATTCAGTTTTCCTTCTGCTATGTGGCTAATGAGCTCTTCCTGCTTGAAGCCTACCGGCTAAGGCGCCAGTTACTCGCCTTTGTCCCTTTCCCTTTAGTGAAAACAGTTCGGCGGACACGTGAAAGATACACGAGAAACTCTTTGCGAAAATTTTTACAATGATACTTAAAACAAATTAATTAATTAATATTTATTGTTTGAATGTCTTCTTTATAGAATGTATGAAACATGACATCCATAGGAACAGATGATAAGCCTGGGTAAAAAAACATTTCCAGTGTGTTTGATGATTCCAGCAATACATATTAAATTGGTTAAATTTGAATTTTATCAATAAAAATGAGTTATTATTTAATACTTATATGTATTTTTAAATTGCATTTTACTCTTCAACTCACTAAAATTAGAAATTAGTTTTCAAATAAATTGAAAAAAAAAAAGCAATATAAGTTAAGCAGGGGGTCTACCAAAAAGCAGAAAACATGGCAAGGGGTCTACGAAACAAAAAAGTTTGGGAACCACTGGTCTACAGTGAAGTCAGTCCCGCAATAGTGAATTCTCAAAAAAAAAAAAAAAAAAAAATTTACTAAAAAAAAAAAAAAAAAAAATTAAAAAAAAAAAAAAAAAAAAAAAATTTTACTGAATGTTTGGGAACCACTGGTCTACAGTGAAATCAGTCCTGGGATAGTGAATTCTCAAAAAAAAAAAAAAAATTTAAAACAAAATTTATCTAAAGAAATTACAAAAAAAAATTTATCTAAAAAAAAAAATTGAAAAAAAAAAATTGAAAAAAAATTTTTTTTATAAAAAAAAAAAAAAAAAAAAAAAATTTTACTAAAATTTTGGGAACCACTGGTCTACAGTGAAGTTAGTCCCAAGATAGTCAATTCTCGGAAAAAAAAAATAAAAAAAATTTTTTTAAAATTTATAAAAATTTTTTTATAAAAGTTTGGGAACCACTGGTCTACAGTGAAGTCAGTACCGGGAAAGTCAATTCTCGAAAAAAAAAAAAATAAAAAAAAAAAAAAAAAAATTATCTAAAAAAAATTAAAAAATAAATAAAAATAAAAATTTAAAAAAATTTATCTAAAAAAAAAAATACAAAAAAAAAAAATATAAGTTAAGCAGGGGTTTTACCGAAAAGCAAAAAACATGGCAAGGGGTCTAAGAGATAAAAAAATTTGGGAACCACTGCTCTAGATCTACATATTTAATATTAGAATCATCATTAGAGTTTGTCTAGTAGAGTCTAGAAAAGAATGTATAGATTACTATAGTCCTAGTATTCTAGATTATTAGTCTAGATCTAACTTAAAATTTTCAATAAATATTCTGGATTTCTTCAGCTTGGTCCATGTCAATCCTATCGTCTTTGCCTTATGGTCTACCGTTCTTCTGTTTTCTTTGCTTTGAAATCTAGATTGACTAGATCTACACAATGTCAATATAATTTCTAGATCTATATATCTAAGACTAATTAGTATGGGCTTAATATTACTGTATTATTTAGTTTAACTACAATTTTTCAGGTCAGCAGCATTACAGTAAGCACTGGTACAGCGTACCGGCACTTTTTTCAATGCAGCGAAAAAGTTACTTTTGTATTTTAAAGTTTATTATTTATTTATTAGTTGTTAAAAGGCAATCCATCACTGAGCTCCGGCACCTATTTCTTTACAAAAAAGCACTGATTACCTGTATATTCTTTAACAATAACGGTTTACTATTCTCAGGAATTAGTCATTCAAAAGACGGTGAGGAAAAGAATGGTCGACAAACCTTGTGTGGTGCCTTAACAGTCCATCAGACTAAGGGATAGATAAAGGTGAATTTAATTTATATTTTGATCTATATAAGTTGATTTACTGGACTAAAAATCTAGATATTGGTAAAACTTTGCTATTCTATTCTAAATCTAGTGTGACATTCCATATTTTTTATTCTGATTTTAGATAGATCTTGATTAGATCTAGATCCCATATGTATAGGACTTAGCACTAGATCTCTAGAAATTATTGTATATGATGCTAGATCTAGAAAATCTAGACTTGATCATAGAAATCTTCAAGAAAAATAATGAACTAACCTAGACAGATCTCTTGAATTACATTGTAAATCATCTTGTTGAATTATCTTCACCACCTTCAGTCAACAGACAACTATGGCTCATACGAGAACAAGAGCCTCTGCGTTGGCATCGACTATTTTCCAATCCTTTCTGTTCAGCTTCATCCATATTAAAATACATTTTAAAGGTTTTTATTACTTAATAGAAAAGATCTAGAATTTTAATAAGAATCTACTCTATCTAGATCTAAAATTCTAGATGCACCCAATTTTATGTATACAAGTAGTATGGGTGTAGGATTGGCTTAATATAATAGTGAACAAATAGATGCTATCTTACTAGATTTTTCTAAGGCTTTTGACAAAGTTCACCACCATAGTTTGCTTAAAAAATTAAAATATTTCGGCATTAATGGTCCACTGCATCAGTGGATTAAGGACTTTCTGATAGGGAGAGAACAAACTGTAATAATAAATGGCTCTAAATCAACACCGATAATAGTAAACTCAGGTGTACCTCAAGGAACAGTCTTGGGTCCACTACTATTTTTAATTTACATAAATGATTTACCAAATTGCATTACTTCAGGAACAAAAGTCAGATTATTTGCAGACGATTGCATAATATATAGAACAATAAAAACAACACAAGACACAGATATTTTACAAAGAGAATTAGATGAATTACAGAAATGGGAATCAAATTGGAGCATGTCTTTCCACCCAGAAAAATGTCAGTTGTTAAGAGTAACAAAAAAACTAAAACAAATTAATTCCACTTATCTTATTCATGGCAAACCAGTAACACAGACTAAAAACGCAAAATACCTAGGTGTTATAATAAATGAAAAACTGTCATGGAATCCACATATTGATGAAACTACAAAAAAAATCAAACAAAGCATTAGGATTTATTAAAAGAAATTTCTATAAATCAAATAAGAACATAAAACTAAAATGTTATTTAAAACTTTGGTTAGGCCAATAATAGAATATGCATCCTCCGTTTGGGACCCCACAACTCAAGAAAACATTAAGAAACTAGAACAGACACAAAATAGAGCAGTGCGATTCATAACAAACGAATATTCACATTTGACTAGAGTAACACTTTTAGTAAAATCACTAAATTTAGAAAGTCTTCAGGACAGAAGGCTCAAAAGTAAAGTAGCAATCATACATAAAACACTGAACCATAATCTTCAAATACAAAAACAAAATTTAATAAAATACTCTGAAAGACACAAAGATAAAGGCACATTCCTCGTCCCATATGCTAGGACAAATTTGTACAAATACTCCTTCTTCCCTAGTGCTATTAGAGCATGGAATGGGTTGCCTGAGCTAGCCAGGAAAACCAGTGACTTGGCAGAATTTAAGTCATTGGTTAATATGCATGACTAAATGTTTGACGCGTAGGACGTAATCATCTTCTTTTTTGAAGTAACGTCTGTATTATATAAGATAAGAAGATAATAGTATTTATCTTGAATCAGTTTGTTAATCTACATTATATGGGTATGATAGTTGTACATCTTCTACTAGATCAAGTTAAATATAGCTATCCTTTTTTAGATGTAATGTGAAATTGTATCTGATAGTATTTTTCATTCTTAGGTAGATCTTGATTACACTGCCTGGTTTTGTGGTTTGCACGAGACGGTTGACACAATGATCTGAAGTTCAAACTGCCATTTTCTACTGTCCGCTGCAAGATCTTGGCTGGAATGTAAAAGGAATGTCCAAAATATTTAAATGACAAACAGGATGGGAACTGATAATGAGGAATGTATGTCCAGTTTTTTTTTGTTTTTTTTTTGTGTTTTTTTAATACAGATATGAAAGATGACATTACCCTAACTTAGAGTCATAGGAGTTTCATTAATTTATTTACTCAGATGCTGAAACAGACATCTGGCATATTCCTATAATCAGTATCATGGCCTTTGTATACAACAAAATTGATTGGAACTCCTAGACTAGAAATATAATTCAAGATTTAAATAAGGCACTGGTCATAGTTTTAGAAAGTGTGGCTAGCATTCTGGTAAGATATTTTATTAATAATTAGAAATTAAATTAAATTTTATTTAATGATATTAAATTTCTTTTTTAAGAATTATGGTCCATTTTTTCCCCATTTGTGTACAAAGAAGGAAGACAGAGAGATGGAAAGACATCAAAGAATGGGCAGGTCTGCCAAGAAATGGTTTATCCAGGGCTAAGTACAGAGAGGAATATAGAAGGGCTGTTGACAGATCTTGTGTGGTGCCCCCATGGTTCAACAGACTATTTGATTGGTAATGGTAAGAATTTAATGTATTTTTAAAAAAAAATTGTGTTAATTACATTAAGGGACTAAATCAGTCTTTTTTTATTTCCAGAAAATAATACCAGGGTTATGCTCCTTTGACCATTGAATTCCAGGATGAAGAATGAAAGACAGAGAGCAATGTGAAGACATGAAAGAATGGGCAGGTCTGCCATGAAATGGTTTATCCAGGGCTAAGTACAGAGAGGAATATAGAAGGGCTGTTGACAGATCTTGTGTGGTGCCCCCATGGTTCAACAGACTGATTGATAGGTAATGGTAAGAATTTAATGTATTTTGTAAACAAAATGGTGTTAATTACATTAAGGGACTTAATCACTCTTTTTTTAATTTTTACATTCATTTAATGTAATTATTTTATACAGTAATATATGATTTTTATCTTGGTAAATCATTTAAATATATATCCTGCTAATCAAACCAAAGAATCTTCTCAATACTTATTTAAAAATTTTAATTTTGTCTGCATGTAACAAATGTTTCACGAAAAGAAATGTACACTGTCCATCATTGATTATTTAAAACTGGGATTCATTCCTTCCTTGTCAAACAAGCCGTTGCCTAAGTGACTTTTTTAAAATAATGATACGAAACCAATTGCTAGAGGATCATCTGAGACAATGTCACCCTAACAAAATAGATAAAGATTTAAAAATTTTCTAGCACTCAAAGATAAAGTTAAGAATAGACCCACACAATCTCACTTCAACATCATATATATATAGAGAAGATGTTGGTTTGTGAGCATCTTACAATATCTCTTTACTTATAGCAAAATATGGAAACATAGGTAAAACATTGATTTTACCAGCCGTTGTAGTTGTGAAAACTGTTTTACACACACCTACATCTGATATTATTAAAAGAATTTCTTTAAACAAAAATACAGTTCAAGGGCACATCGGTGGCATGAGTTATCAAATTAAAAGCTTCTTATGTGATTCTTTGCAAAGGAAATATATACAGTTTGGGATCAGTTTGGAACCAGTGGCGTCACAGGCTCTGATGGGGTGTAGCGCTGTGTGCTGTAAACTGCCTAGGGGTTGCCAGCTCCTTATTTTTCCTCAGGGTTGACCCACGACAGCTTTCCCATGTTTGGGAATAGTTGCAAGGCAGCAGATTTTTAAATTCAGTTTTCCTTCTGCTATGTGGCTAATGAGCTCTTCCTGCTTGAAGCCTACCGGCTAAGGCGCCAGTTACTCGCCTTTGTCCCTTTCCCTTTAGTGAAAACAGTTCGGCGGACACGTGAAAGATACACGAGAAACTCTTTGCGAAAATTTTTACAATGATACTTAAAACAAATTAATTAATTAATATTTATTGTTTAAATGTCTTCTTTATAGAATGTATGAAACATGACATCCATAGGAACAGATGATAAGCCTGGGTAAAAAAACATTTCCAGTGTGTTTGATGATTCCAGCAATACATATTAAATTGGTTAAATTTGAATTTTATCAATAAAAATGAGTTATTATTTAATACTTATATGTATTTTTAAATTGCATTTTACTCTTCAACTCACTAAAATTAGAAATTAGTTTTCAAATAAATTGAAAAAAAAAAAGCAATATAAGTTAAGCAGGGGGTCTACCAAAAAGCAGAAAACATGGCAAGGGGTCTACGAAACAAAAAAGTTTGGGAACCACTGGTCTACAGTGAAGTCAGTCCCGCAATAGTGAATTCTCAAAAAAAAAAAAAAAAAAAAATTTACTAAAAAAAAAAAAAAAAAAAAATTAAAAAAAAAAATTTTATAAAAAAAAAAAAAAAAAAAAATTTACTAAAAAAAAAAAAAAAAAAAAATTAAATTGGGACTAACTTCACTGTAGACCAGTGGTTCCCAAAATTTTAGTAAAATTTTTTTTTTTTTTTTTTTGTTGTTTTTTTTATAAAAAAAATTTTTAAAAAAATTATAAAAAATTTTTTTATAAAAGTTTGGGAACCACTGGTCTACAGTGAAGTCAGTACCGGGAAAGTCAATTCTCGAAAAAAAAAAAAAATTAAAAAAAAAAAAAAAAAATTATCTAAAAAAAATAAAAAAAAAAATAAAAATAAAAATTAAAAAAAATTTATCTAAAAAAAAAAAATACAAAAAAAAAAAATATAAGTTAAGCAGGGGTTTTACCGAAAAGCAGAAAACATGGCAAGGGGTCTACGAGACAAAAAAATTTGAGAACCACTGCTCTAGATCTACATATTTAATATTAGAATCATCATTAGAGTTTGTCTAGTAGAGTCTAGAAAAGAATGTATAGATTACTATAGTCCTAGTATTCTAGATTATTAGTCTAGATCTAACTTAAAATTTTCAATAAATATTCTGGATTTCTTCAGCTTGGTCCATGTCAATCCTATCGTCTTTGCCTTATGGTCTACCGTTCTTCTGTTTTCTTTGCTTTGAAATCTAGATTGACTAGATCTACACAATGTCAATATAATTTCTAGATCTATATATCTAAGACTAATTAGTATGGGCTTAATATTACTGTATTATTTAGTTTAACTACAATTTTTCAGGTCAGCAGCATTACAGTAAGCACTGGTACAGCGTACCGGCACTTTTTTCAATGCAGCGAAAAAGTTACTTTTGTATTTTAAAGTTTATTATTTATTTATTAGTTGGTAAAAGGCAATCCATCACTGAGCTCCGGCACCTATTTCTTTACAAAAAAGCACTGATTACCTGTATATTCTTTAACAATAATGGTTTACTATTCTCAGGAATTAGTCATTCAAAAGACGGTGAGGAAAAGAATGGTCGACAAACCTTGTGTGGTGCCTTAACAGTCCATCAGACTAAGGGATAGATAAAGGTGAATTTAATTTATATTTTGATCTATATAAGTTGATTTACTGGACTAAAAATCTAGATATTGGTAAAACATTGCTATTCTATTCTAAATCTAGTGTGACATTCCATATTTTTTATTCTGATTTTAGATAGATCTTGATTAGATCTAGATCCCATATGTATAGGACTTAGCACTAGATCTCTAGAAATTATTGTATATGATGCTAGATCTAGAAAATCTAGACTTGATCATAGAAATCTTCAAGAAAAATAATGAACTAACCTAGACAGATCTCTTGAATTACATTGTAAATCATCTTGTTGAATTATCTCCACCACCTTCAGTCAATAGACAACTATGGCTCATACGAGAACAAGAGCCTCTGCGTTGGCATCGACTATTTTCCAATCCTTTCTGTTCAGCTTCATCCATATTAAAATACATTTTAAAGGTTTTTATTACTTAATAGAAAAGATCTAGAATTTTAATAAGAATCTACTCTATCTAGATCTAAAATTCTAGATCCACCCAATTTTATGTATACAAGTAGTATGGGTGTAGGATTGGCTTAATATAATAGTGAACAAATAGATGCTATCTTACTAGATTTTTCTAAGGCTTTTGACAAAGTTCACCACCATAGTTTGCTTAAAAAATTAAAATATTTCGGCATTAATGGTCCACTGCATCAGTGGATTAAGGACTTTCTGATAGGGAGAGAACAAACTGTAATAATAAATGGCTCTAAATCAACACCGATAATAGTAAACTCAGGTGTACCTCAAGGAACAGTCTTGGGTCCACTACTATTTTTAATTTACATAAATGATTTACCAAATTGCATTACTTCAGGAACAAAAGTCAGATTATTTGCAGACGATTGCATAATATATAGAACAATAAAAACAACACAAGACACAGATATTTTACAAAGAGAATTAGATGAATTACAGAAATGGGAATCAAATTGGAGCATGTCTTTCCACCCAGAAAAATGTCAGTTGTTAAGAGTAACAAAAAACTAAAACAAATTAATTCCACTTATCTTATTCATGGCAAACCAGTAACACAGACTAAAAACGCAAAATACCTAGGTGTTATAATAAATGAAAAACTGTCATAGAATCCACATATTGATGAAACTACAAAAAAAATCAAACAAAGCATTAGGATTTATTAAAAGAAATTTCTATAAATCAAATAAGAACATAAAACTAAAATGTTATTTAAAACTTTGGTTAGGCCAATAATAGAATATGCATCCTCCGTTTGGGACCCCACAACTCAAGAAAACATTAAGAAACTAGAACAGACACAAAATAGAGCAGTGCGATTCATAACAAACGAATATTCACATTTGACTAGAGTAACACTTTTAGTAAAATCACTAAATTTAGAAAGTCTTCAGGACAGAAGGCTCAAAAGTAAAGTAGCAATCATACATAAAACACTGAACCATAATCTTCAAATACAAAAACAAAATTTAATAAAATACTCTGAAAGACACAAAGATAAAGGCACATTCCTCGTCCCATATGCTAGGACAAATTTGTACAAATACTCCTTCTTCCCTAGTGCTATTAGAGCATGGAATGGGTTGCCTGAGCTAGCCAGGAAAACCAGTGACTTGGCAGAATTTAAGTCATTGGTTAATATGCATGACTAAATGTTTGACGCGTAGGACGTAATCATCTTCTTTTTTGAAGTAACGTCTGTATTATATAAGATAAGAAGATAATAGTATTTATCTTGAATCAGTTTGTTAATCTACATTATATGGGTATGATAGTTGTACATCTTCTACTAGATCAAGTTAAATATAGCTATCCTTTTTTAGATGTAATGTGAAATTGTATCTGATAGTATTTTTCATTCTTAGGTAGATCTTGATTACACTGCCTGGTTTTGTGGTTTGCACGAGACGGTTGACACAATGATCTGAAGTTCAAACTGCCATTTTCTACTGTCCGCTGCAAGATCTTGGCTGGAATGTAAAAGGAATGTCCAAAATATTTAAATGACAAACAGGATGGGAACTGATAATGAGGAATGTATGTCCAGTTTTTTTTTTGTTTTTTTTTTAAACACAGATATGAAAGATGACAGTACCCTAACTTAGAGTCATAGGAGTTTCATTAATTTATTTACTCAGATGCTGAAACAGACATCTGGCATATTCCTATAATCAGTATCATGGCCTTTGTATACAACAAAATTGATTGGAACTCCTAGACTAGAAATATAATTCAAGATTTAAATAAGGCACTGGTCATAGTTTTAGAAAGTGTGGCTAGCATTCTGGTAAGATATTTTATTAATAATTAGAAATTAAATTAAATTTTATTTAATGATATTAAATTTCTTTTTTAAGAATTATGGTCCATTTTTTCCCCATTTGTGTACAAAGAAGGAAGACAGAGAGATGGAAAGACATCAAAGAATGGGCAGGTCTGCCAAGAAATGGTTTATCCAGGGCTAAGTACAGAGAGGAATATAGAAGGGCTGTTGACAGATCTTGTGTGGTGCCCCCATGGTTCAACAGACTAATTGATTGGTAATGGTAAGAATTTAATGTATTTTTTAAAAAAAATTGTGTTAATTACATTAAGGGACTAAATCAGTCTTTTTTTATTTCCAGAAAATAATACCAGGGTTATGCTCCTTTGACCATTGAGTTCCAGGATGAAGAATGAAAGACAGAGAGCAATGTGAAGACATGAAAGAATGGGCAGGTCTGCCATGAAATGGTTTATCCAGGGCTAAGTACAGAGAGGAATATAGAAGGGCTGTTGACAGATCTTGTGTGGTGCCCCCATGGTTCAACAGACTGATTGATAGGTAATGGTAAGAATTTAATGTATTTTGTAAACAAAATGGTGTTAATTACATTAAGGGACTTAATCACTCTTTTTTTAATTTTTACATTCATTTAATGTAATTATTTTATACAGTAATATATGATTTTTATCTTGGTAAATCATTTAAATATATATCCTGCTAATCAAACCAAAGAATCTTCTCAATACTTATTTAAAAATTTTAATTTTGTCTGCATGTAAC
Source organism: Biomphalaria glabrata (assembly GCF_947242115.1). Classification (NCBI taxonomy): domain Eukaryota; kingdom Metazoa; phylum Mollusca; class Gastropoda; family Planorbidae; genus Biomphalaria; species Biomphalaria glabrata. Next base: position 47,134,932 of record NC_074718.1, read on the forward strand.
AAATGTTTCACGAAAAGAAATGTACACTGTCCATCATTGATTATTTAAAACTGGGATTCATTCCTTCCTTGTCAAACAAGCCGTTGCCTAAGTGACTTTTTTAAAATAATGATACGAAACCAATTGCTAGAGGATCATCTGAGACAATGTCACCCTAACAAAATAGATAAAGATTTAAAAATTTTCTAGCACTCAAAGATAAAGTTAAGAATAGACCCACACAATCTCACTTCAACATCATATATATATAGAGAAGATGTTGGTTTGTGAGCATCTTACAATATCTCTTTACTTATAGCAAAATATGGAAACATAGGTAAAACATTGATTTTACCAGCCGTTGTAGTTGTGAAAACTGTTTTACACACACCTACATCTGATATTATTAAAAGAATTTCTTTAAACAAAAATACAGTTCAAGGGCACATCGGTGGCATGAGTTATCAAATTAAAAGCTTCTTATGTGATTCTTTGCAAAGGAAATATATACAGTTTGGGATCAGTTTGGAACCAGTGGCGTCACAGGCTCTGATGGGGTGTAGCGCTGTGTGCTGTAAACTGCCTAGGGGTTGCCAGCTCCTTATTTTTCCTCAGGGTTGACCCACGACAGCTTTCCCATGTTTGGGAATAGTTGCAAGGCAGCAGATTTTTAAATTCAGTTTTCCTTCTGCTATGTGGCTAATGAGCTCTTCCTGCTTGAAGCCTACCGGCTAAGGCGCCAGTTACTCGCCTTTGTCCCTTTCCCTTTAGTGAAAACAGTTCGGCGGACACGTGAAAGATACACGAGAAACTCTTTGCGAAAATTTTTACAATGATACTTAAAACAAATTAATTAATTAATATTTATTGTTTGAATGTCTTCTTTATAGAATGTATGAAACATGACATCCATAGGAACAGATGATAAGCCTGGGTAAAAAAACATTTCCAGTGTGTTTGATGATTCCAGCAATACATATTAAATTGGTTAAATTTGAATTTTATCAATAAAAATGAGTTATTATTTAATACTTATATGTATTTTTAAATTGCATTTTACTCTTCAACTCACTAAAATTAGAAATTAGTTTTCAAATAAATTGAAAAAAAAAAAGCAATATAAGTTAAGCAGGGGGTCTACCAAAAAGCAGAAAACATGGCAAGGGGTCTACGAAACAAAAAAGTTTGGGAACCACTGGTCTACAGTGAAGTCAGTCCCGCAATAGTGAATTCTCAAAAAAAAAAAAAAAAAAAAATTTACTAAAAAAAAAAAAAAAAAAAATTAAAAAAAAAAATTTTATAAAAAAAAAAAAAAAAAAAAATTTACTAAAAAAAAAAAAAAAAAAAATTAAAAAAAAAAAAAAAAAAAAAAAAATTTTACTGAATGTTTGGGAACCACTGGTCTACAGTGAAATCAGTCCTGGGATAGTGAATTCTCAAAAAAAAAAAAAAAATTTAAAACAAAATTTATCTAAAGAAATTACAAAAAAAAATTTATCTAAAAAAAAAAATTGAAAAAAAAAAATTGAAAAAAAATTTTTTTTATAAAAAAAAAAAAAAAAAAAAAAATTTTACTAAAATTTTGGGAACAATGGTCTACAGTGAAGTTAGTCCCAAGATAGTCAATTCTCGGAAAAAAAAAAATAAAAAAAATTTTTTTAAAAATTATAAAAATTTTTTTATAAAAGTTTGGGAACCACTGGTCTACAGTGAAGTCAGTACCGGGAAAGTCAATTCTCGAAAAAAAAAAAAATTTAAAAAAAAAAAAAAAAAATTATCTAAAAAAAATTAAAAAATAAATAAAAATAAAAATTTAAAAAAATTTATCTAAAAAAAAAAATACAAAAAAAAAATATAAGTTAAGCAGGGGTTTTACCGAAAAGCAGAAAACATGGCAAGGGGTCTAAGAGATAAAAAAATTTGGGAACCACTGCTCTAGATCTACATATTTAATATTAGAATCATCATTAGAGTTTGTCTAGTAGAGTCTAGAAAAGAATGTATAGATTACTATAGTCCTAGTATTCTAGATTATTAGTCTAGATCTAACTTAAAATTTTCAATAAATATTCTGGATTTCTTCAGCTTGGTCCATGTCAATCCTATCGTCTTTGCCTTATGGTCTACCGTTCTTCTGTTTTCTTTGCTTTGAAATCTAGATTGACTAGATCTACACAATGTCAATATAATTTTAGATCTATATATCTAAGACTAATTAGTATGGGCTTAATATTACTGTATTATTTAGTTTAACTACAATTTTTCAGGTCAGCAGCATTACAGTAAGCACTGGTACAGCGTACCGGCACTTTTTTCAATGCAGCGAAAAAGTTACTTTTGTATTTTAAAGTTTATTATTTATTTATTAGTTGTTAAAAGGCAATCCATCACTGAGCTCCGGCACCTATTTCTTTACAAAAAAGCACTGATTACCTGTATATTCTTTAACAATAATGGTTTACTATTCTCAGGAATTAGTCATTCAAAAGACGGTGAGGAAAAGAATGGTCGACAAACCTTGTGTGGTGCCTTAACAGTCCATCAGACTAAGGGATAGATAAAGGTGAATTTAATTTATATTTTGATCTATATAAGTTGATTTACTGGACTAAAAATCTAGATATTGGTAAAACTTTGCTATTCTATTCTAAATCTAGTGTGACATTCCATATTTTTTATTCTGATTTTAGATAGATCTTGATTAGATCTAGATCCCATATGTATAGGACTTAGCACTAGATCTCTAGAAATTATTGTATATGATGCTAGATCTAGAAAATCTAGACTTGATCATAGAAATCTTTAAGAAAAATAATGAACTAACCTAGACAGATCTCTTGAATTACATTGTAAATCATCTTGTTGAATTATCTTCACCACCTTCAGTCAACAGACAACTATGGCTCATACGAGAACAAGAGCCTCTGCGTTGGCATCGACTATTTTCCAATCCTTTCTGTTCAGCTTCATCCATATTAAAATACATTTTAAAGGTTTTTATTACTTAATAGAAAAGATCTAGAATTTTAATAAGAATCTAGTCTATCTAGATCTAAAATTCTAGATGCACCCAATTTTATGTATACAAGTAGTATGGGTGTAGGATTGGCTTAATATAATAGTGAACAAATAGATGCTATCTTACTAGATTTTTCTAAGGCTTTTGACAAAGTTCACCACCATAGTTTGCTTAAAAAATTAAAATATTTCGGCATTAATGGTCCACTGCATCAGTGGATTAAGGACTTTCTGATAGGGAGAGAACAAACTGTAATAATAAATGGCTCTAAATCAACACCGATAATAGTAAACTCAGGTGTACCTCAAGGAACAGTCTTGGGTCCACTACTATTTTTAATTTACATAAATGATTTACCAAATTGCATTACTTCAGGAACAAAAGTCAGATTATTTGCAGACGATTGCATAATATATAGAACAATAAAAACAACACAAGACACAGATATTTTACAAAGAGAATTAGATGAATTACAGAAATGGGAATCAAATTGGAGCATGTCTTTCCACCCAGAAAAATGTCAGTTGTTAAGAGTAACAAAAAAACTAAAACAAATTAATTCCACTTATCTTATTCATGGCAAACCAGTAACACAGACTAAAAACGCAAAATACCTAGGTGTTATAATAAATGAAAAACTGTCATGGAATCCACATATTGATGAAACTACAAAAAAAATCAAACAAAGCATTAGGATTTATTAAAAGAAATTTCTATAAATCAAATAAGAACATAAAACTAAAATGTTATTTAAAACTTTGGTTAGGCCAATAATAGAATATGCATCCTCCGTTTGGGACCCCACAACTCAAGAAAACATTAAGAAACTAGAACAGACACAAAATAGAGCAGTGCGATTCATAACAAACGAATATTCACATTTGACTAGAGTAACACTTTTAGTAAAATCACTAAATTTAGAAAGTCTTCAGGACAGAAGGCTCAAAAGTAAAGTAGCAATCATACATAAAACACTGAACCATAATCTTCAAATACAAAAACAAAATTTAATAAAATACTCTGAAAGACACAAAGATAAAGGCACATTCCTCGTCCCATATGCTAGGACAAATTTGTACAAATACTCCTTCTTCCCTAGTGCTATTAGAGCATGGAATGGGTTGCCTGAGCTAGCCAGGAAAACCAGTGACTTGGCAGAATTTAAGTCATTGGTTAATATGCATGACTAAATGTTTGACGCGTAGGACGTAATCATCTTCTTTTTTGAAGTAACGTCTGTATTATATAAGATAAGAAGATAATAGTATTTATCTTGAATCAGTTTGTTAATCTACATTATATGGGTATGATAGTTGTACATCTTCTACTAGATCAAGTTAAATATAGCTATCCTTTTTTAGATGTAATGTGAAATTGTATCTGATAGTATTTTTCATTCTTAGGTAGATCTTGATTACACTGCCTGGTTTTGTGGTTTGCACGAGACGGTTGACACAATGATCTGAAGTTCAAACTGCCATTTTCTACTGTCCGCTGCAAGATCTTGGCTGGAATGTAAAAGGAATGTCCAAAATATTTAAATGACAAACAGGATGGGAACTGATAATGAGGAATGTATGTACAGTTTTTTTTTGTTTTTTTTTTGTGTTTTTTTAATACAGATATGAAAGATGACATTACCCTAACTTAGAGTCATAGGAGTTTCATTAATTTATTTACTCAGATGCTGAAACAGACATCTGGCATATTCCTATAATCAGTATCATGGCCTTTGTATACAACAAAATTGATTGGAACTCCTAGACTAGAAATATAATTCAAGATTTAAATAAGGCACTGGTCATAGTTTTAGAAAGTGTGGCTAGCATTCTGGTAAGATATTTTATTAATAATTAGAAATTAAATTAAATTTTATTTAATGATATTAAATTTCTTTTTTAAGAATTATGGTCCATTTTTTCCCCATTTGTGTACAAAGAAGGAAGACAGAGAGATGGAAAGACATCAAAGAATGGGCAGGTCTGCCAAGAAATGGTTTATCCAGGGCTAAGTACAGAGAGGAATATAGAAGGGCTGTTGACAGATCTTGTGTGGTGCCCCCATGGTTCAACAGACTAATTGATTGGTAATGGTAAGAATTTAATGTATTTTTTAAAAAAAATTGTGTTAATTACATTAAGGGACTAAATCAGTCTTTTTTTATTTCCAGAAAATAATACCAGGGTTATGCTCCTTTGACCATTGAGTTCCAGGATGAAGAATGAAAGACAGAGAGCAATGTGAAGACATGAAAGAATGGGCAGGTCTGCCATGAAATGGTTTATCCAGGGCTAAGTACAGAGAGGAATATAGAAGGGCTGTTGACAGATCTTGTGTGGTGCCCCCATGGTTCAACAGACTGATTGATAGGTAATGGTAAGAATTTAATGTATTTTGTAAACAAAATGGTGTTAATTACATTAAGGGACTTAATCACTCTTTTTTTAATTTTTACATTCATTTAATGTAATTATTTTATACAGTAATATATGATTTTTATCTTGGTAAATCATTTAAATATATATCCTGCTAATCAAACCAAAGAATCTTCTCAATACTTATTTAAAAATTTTAATTTTGTCTGCATGTAACAAATGTTTCACGAAAAGAAATGTACACTGTCCATCATTGATTATTTAAAACTGGGATTCATTCCTTCCTTGTCAAACAAGCCGTTGCCTAAGTGACTTTTTAAAAATAATGATACGAAACCAATTGCTAGAGGATCATCTGAGACAATGTCACCCTAACAAAATAGATAAAGATTTAAAAATTTTCTAGCACTCAAAGATAAAGTTAAGAATAGACCCACACAATCTCACTTCAACATCATATATATAGAGAGAAGATGTTGGTTTGTGAGCATCTTACAATATCTCTTTACTTATAGCAAAATATGGAAACATAGGTAAAACATTGATTTTACCAGCCGTTGTAGTTGTGAAAACTGTTTTACACACACCTACATCTGATATTATTAAAAGAATTTCTTTAAACAAAAATACAGTTCAAGGGCACATCGGTGGCATGAGTTATCAAATTAAAAGCTTCTTATGTGATTCTTTGCAAAGGAAATATATACAGTTTGGGATCAGTTTGGAACCAGTGGCGTCACAGGCTCTGATGGGGTGTAGCGCTGTGTGCTGTAAACTGCCTAGGGGTTGCCAGCTCCTTATTTTTCCTCAGGGTTGACCCACGACAGCTTTCCCATGTTTGGGAATAGTTGCAAGGCAGCAGATTTTTAAATTCAGTTTTCCTTCTGCTATGTGGCTAATGAGCTCTTCCTGCTTGAAGCCTACCGGCTAAGGCGCCAGTTACTCGCCTTTGTCCCTTTCCCTTTAGTGAAAACAGTTCGGCGGACACGTGAAAGATACACGAGAAACTCTTTGCGAAAATTTTTACAATGATACTTAAAACAAATTAATTAATTAATATTTATTGTTTGAATGTCTTCTTTATAGAATGTATGAAACATGACATCCATAGGAACAGATGATAAGCCTGGGTAAAAAAACATTTCCAGTGTGTTTGATGATTCCAGCAATACATATTAAATTGGTTAAATTTGAATTTTATCAATAAAAATGAGTTATTATTTAATACTTATATGTATTTTTAAATTGCATTTTACTCTTCAACTCACTAAAATTAGAAATTAGTTTTCAAATAAATTGAAAAAAAAAAAGCAATATAAGTTAAGCAGGGGGTCTACCAAAAAGCAGAAAACATGGCAAGGGGTCTACGAAACAAAAAAGTTTGGGAACCACTGGTCTACAGTGAAGTCAGTCCCGCAATAGTGAATTCTCAAAAAAAAAAAAAAAAAAAAATTTACTAAAAAAAAAAAAAAAAAAAATTAAAAAAAAAAAAAAAAAAAAAAAATTTTACTGAATGTTTGGGAACCACTGGTCTACAGTGAAATCAGTCCTGGGATAGTGAATTCTCAAAAAAAAAAAAAAAATTTAAAACAAAATTTATCTAAAGAAATTACAAAAAAAAATTTATCTAAAAAAAAAAATTGAAAAAAAAAAATTGAAAAAAAATTTTTTTTATAAAAAAAAAAAAAAAAAAAAAAAATTTTACTAAAATTTTGGGAACCACTGGTCTACAGTGAAGTTAGTCCCAAGATAGTCAATTCTCGGAAAAAAAAAATAAAAAAAATTTTTTTAAAATTTATAAAAATTTTTTTATAAAAGTTTGGGAACCACTGGTCTACAGTGAAGTCAGTACCGGGAAAGTCAATTCTCGAAAAAAAAAAAAATAAAAAAAAAAAAAAAAAAATTATCTAAAAAAAATTAAAAAATAAATAAAAATAAAAATTTAAAAAAATTTATCTAAAAAAAAAAATACAAAAAAAAAAAATATAAGTTAAGCAGGGGTTTTACCGAAAAGCAAAAAACATGGCAAGGGGTCTAAGAGATAAAAAAATTTGGGAACCACTGCTCTAGATCTACATATTTAATATTAGAATCATCATTAGAGTTTGTCTAGTAGAGTCTAGAAAAGAATGTATAGATTACTATAGTCCTAGTATTCTAGATTATTAGTCTAGATCTAACTTAAAATTTTCAATAAATATTCTGGATTTCTTCAGCTTGGTCCATGTCAATCCTATCGTCTTTGCCTTATGGTCTACCGTTCTTCTGTTTTCTTTGCTTTGAAATCTAGATTGACTAGATCTACACAATGTCAATATAATTTCTAGATCTATATATCTAAGACTAATTAGTATGGGCTTAATATTACTGTATTATTTAGTTTAACTACAATTTTTCAGGTCAGCAGCATTACAGTAAGCACTGGTACAGCGTACCGGCACTTTTTTCAATGCAGCGAAAAAGTTACTTTTGTATTTTAAAGTTTATTATTTATTTATTAGTTGTTAAAAGGCAATCCATCACTGAGCTCCGGCACCTATTTCTTTACAAAAAAGCACTGATTACCTGTATATTCTTTAACAATAACGGTTTACTATTCTCAGGAATTAGTCATTCAAAAGACGGTGAGGAAAAGAATGGTCGACAAACCTTGTGTGGTGCCTTAACAGTCCATCAGACTAAGGGATAGATAAAGGTGAATTTAATTTATATTTTGATCTATATAAGTTGATTTACTGGACTAAAAATCTAGATATTGGTAAAACTTTGCTATTCTATTCTAAATCTAGTGTGACATTCCATATTTTTTATTCTGATTTTAGATAGATCTTGATTAGATCTAGATCCCATATGTATAGGACTTAGCACTAGATCTCTAGAAATTATTGTATATGATGCTAGATCTAGAAAATCTAGACTTGATCATAGAAATCTTCAAGAAAAATAATGAACTAACCTAGACAGATCTCTTGAATTACATTGTAAATCATCTTGTTGAATTATCTTCACCACCTTCAGTCAACAGACAACTATGGCTCATACGAGAACAAGAGCCTCTGCGTTGGCATCGACTATTTTCCAATCCTTTCTGTTCAGCTTCATCCATATTAAAATACATTTTAAAGGTTTTTATTACTTAATAGAAAAGATCTAGAATTTTAATAAGAATCTACTCTATCTAGATCTAAAATTCTAGATGCACCCAATTTTATGTATACAAGTAGTATGGGTGTAGGATTGGCTTAATATAATAGTGAACAAATAGATGCTATCTTACTAGATTTTTCTAAGGCTTTTGACAAAGTTCACCACCATAGTTTGCTTAAAAAATTAAAATATTTCGGCATTAATGGTCCACTGCATCAGTGGATTAAGGACTTTCTGATAGGGAGAGAACAAACTGTAATAATAAATGGCTCTAAATCAACACCGATAATAGTAAACTCAGGTGTACCTCAAGGAACAGTCTTGGGTCCACTACTATTTTTAATTTACATAAATGATTTACCAAATTGCATTACTTCAGGAACAAAAGTCAGATTATTTGCAGACGATTGCATAATATATAGAACAATAAAAACAACACAAGACACAGATATTTTACAAAGAGAATTAGATGAATTACAGAAATGGGAATCAAATTGGAGCATGTCTTTCCACCCAGAAAAATGTCAGTTGTTAAGAGTAACAAAAAAACTAAAACAAATTAATTCCACTTATCTTATTCATGGCAAACCAGTAACACAGACTAAAAACGCAAAATACCTAGGTGTTATAATAAATGAAAAACTGTCATGGAATCCACATATTGATGAAACTACAAAAAAAATCAAACAAAGCATTAGGATTTATTAAAAGAAATTTCTATAAATCAAATAAGAACATAAAACTAAAATGTTATTTAAAACTTTGGTTAGGCCAATAATAGAATATGCATCCTCCGTTTGGGACCCCACAACTCAAGAAAACATTAAGAAACTAGAACAGACACAAAATAGAGCAGTGCGATTCATAACAAACGAATATTCACATTTGACTAGAGTAACACTTTTAGTAAAATCACTAAATTTAGAAAGTCTTCAGGACAGAAGGCTCAAAAGTAAAGTAGCAATCATACATAAAACACTGAACCATAATCTTCAAATACAAAAACAAAATTTAATAAAATACTCTGAAAGACACAAAGATAAAGGCACATTCCTCGTCCCATATGCTAGGACAAATTTGTACAAATACTCCTTCTTCCCTAGTGCTATTAGAGCATGGAATGGGTTGCCTGAGCTAGCCAGGAAAACCAGTGACTTGGCAGAATTTAAGTCATTGGTTAATATGCATGACTAAATGTTTGACGCGTAGGACGTAATCATCTTCTTTTTTGAAGTAACGTCTGTATTATATAAGATAAGAAGATAATAGTATTTATCTTGAATCAGTTTGTTAATCTACATTATATGGGTATGATAGTTGTACATCTTCTACTAGATCAAGTTAAATATAGCTATCCTTTTTTAGATGTAATGTGAAATTGTATCTGATAGTATTTTTCATTCTTAGGTAGATCTTGATTACACTGCCTGGTTTTGTGGTTTGCACGAGACGGTTGACACAATGATCTGAAGTTCAAACTGCCATTTTCTACTGTCCGCTGCAAGATCTTGGCTGGAATGTAAAAGGAATGTCCAAAATATTTAAATGACAAACAGGATGGGAACTGATAATGAGGAATGTATGTACAGTTTTTTTTTGTTTTTTTTTTGTGTTTTTTTAATACAGATATGAAAGATGACATTACCCTAACTTAGAGTCATAGGAGTTTCATTAATTTATTTACTCAGATGCTGAAACAGACATCTGGCATATTCCTATAATCAGTATCATGGCCTTTGTATACAACAAAATTGATTGGAACTCCTAGACTAGAAATATAATTCAAGATTTAAATAAGGCACTGGTCATAGTTTTAGAAAGTGTGGCTAGCATTCTGGTAAGATATTTTATTAATAATTAGAAATTAAATTAAATTTTATTTAATGATATTAAATTTCTTTTTTAAGAATTATGGTCCATTTTTTCCCCATTTGTGTACAAAGAAGGAAGACAGAGAGATGGAAAGACATCAAAGAATGGGCAGGTCTGCCAAGAAATGGTTTATCCAGGGCTAAGTACAGAGAGGAATATAGAAGGGCTGTTGACAGATCTTGTGTGGTGCCCCCATGGTTCAACAGACTAATTGATTGGTAATGGTAAGAATTTAATGTATTTTTTAAAAAAAATTGTGTTAATTACATTAAGGGACTAAATCAGTCTTTTTTTATTTCCAGAAAATAATACCAGGGTTATGCTCCTTTGACCATTGAGTTCCAGGATGAAGAATGAAAGACAGAGAGCAATGTGAAGACATGAAAGAATGGGCAGGTCTGCCATGAAATGGTTTATCCAGGGCTAAGTACAGAGAGGAATATAGAAGGGCTGTTGACAGATCTTGTGTGGTGCCCCCATGGTTCAACAGACTGATTGATAGGTAATGGTAAGAATTTAATGTATTTTGTAAACAAAATGGTGTTAATTACATTAAGGGACTTAATCACTCTTTTTTTAATTTTTACATTCATTTAATGTAATTATTTTATACAGTAATATATGATTTTTATCTTGGTAAATCATTTAAATATATATCCTGCTAATCAAACCAAAGAATCTTCTCAATACTTATTTAAAAATTTTAATTTTGTCTGCATGTAACAAATGTTTCACGAAAAGAAATGTACACTGTCCATCATTGATTATTTAAAACTGGGATTCATTCCTTCCTTGTCAAACAAGCCGTTGCCTAAGTGACTTTTTAAAAATAATGATACGAAACCAATTGCTAGAGGATCATCTGAGACAATGTCACCCTAACAAAATAGATAAAGATTTAAAAATTTTCTAGCACTCAAAGATAAAGTTAAGAATAGACCCACACAATCTCACTTCAACATCATATATATAGAGAGAAGATGTTGGTTTGTGAGCATCTTACAATATCTCTTTACTTATAGCAAAATATGGAAACATAGGTAAAACATTGATTTTACCAGCCGTTGTAGTTGTGAAAACTGTTTTACACACACCTACATCTGATATTATTAAAAGAATTTCTTTAAACAAAAATACAGTTCAAGGGCACATCGGTGGCATGAGTTATCAAATTAAAAGCTTCTTATGTGATTCTTTGCAAAGGAAATATATACAGTTTGGGATCAGTTTGGAACCAGTGGCGTCACAGGCTCTGATGGGGTGTAGCGCTGTGTGCTGTAAACTGCCTAGGGGTTGCCAGCTCCTTATTTTTCCTCAGGGTTGACCCACGACAGCTTTCCCATGTTTGGGAATAGTTGCAAGGCAGCAGATTTTTAAATTCAGTTTTCCTTCTGCTATGTGGCTAATGAGCTCTTCCTGCTTGAAGCCTACCGGCTAAGGCGCCAGTTACTCGCCTTTGTCCCTTTCCCTTTAGTGAAAACAGTTCGGCGGACACGTGAAAGATACACGAGAAACTCTTTGCGAAAATTTTTACAATGATACTTAAAACAAATTAATTAATTAATATTTATTGTTTGAATGTCTTCTTTATAGAATGTATGAAACATGACATCCATAGGAACAGATGATAAGCCTGGGTAAAAAAACATTTCCAGTGTGTTTGATGATTCCAGCAATACATATTAAATTGGTTAAATTTGAATTTTATCAATAAAAATGAGTTATTATTTAATACTTATATGTATTTTTAAATTGCATTTTACTCTTCAACTCACTAAAATTAGAAATTAGTTTTCAAATAAATTGAAAAAAAAAAAGCAATATAAGTTAAGCAGGGGGTCTACCAAAAAGCAGAAAACATGGCAAGGGGTCTACGAAACAAAAAAGTTTGGGAACCACTGGTCTACAGTGAAGTCAGTCCCGCAATAGTGAATTCTCAAAAAAAAAAAAAAAAAAAAATTTACTAAAAAAAAAAAAAAAAAAAATTAAAAAAAAAAAAAAAAAAAAAAAATTTTACTGAATGTTTGGGAACCACTGGTCTACAGTGAAATCAGTCCTGGGATAGTGAATTCTCAAAAAAAAAAAAAAAATTTAAAACAAAATTTATCTAAAGAAATTACAAAAAAAAATTTATCTAAAAAAAAAAATTGAAAAAAAAAAATTGAAAAAAAATTTTTTTTATAAAAAAAAAAAAAAAAAAAAAAAATTTTACTAAAATTTTGGGAACCACTGGTCTACAGTGAAGTTAGTCCCAAGATAGTCAATTCTCGGAAAAAAAAAATAAAAAAAATTTTTTTAAAATTTATAAAAATTTTTTTATAAAAGTTTGGGAACCACTGGTCTACAGTGAAGTCAGTACCGGGAAAGTCAATTCTCGAAAAAAAAAAAAATAAAAAAAAAAAAAAAAAAATTATCTAAAAAAAATTAAAAAATAAATAAAAATAAAAATTTATCTAAAAAAAAAAATACAAAAAAAAAAAATATAAGTTAAGCAGGGGTTTTACCGAAAAGCAAAAAACATGGCAAGGGGTCTAAGAGATAAAAAAATTTGGGAACCACTGCTCTAGATCTACATATTTAATATTAGAATCATCATTAGAGTTTGTCTAGTAGAGTCTAGAAAAGAATGTATAGATTACTATAGTCCTAGTGTCCTAGTATTCTAGATTATTAGTCTAGATCTAACTTAAAATTTTCAATAAATATTCTGGATTTCTTCAGCTTGGTCCATGTCAATCCTATCGTCTTTGCCTTATGGTCTACCGTTCTTCTGTTTTCTTTGCTTTGAAATCTAGATTGACTAGATCTACACAATGTCAATATAATTTCTAGATCTATATATCTAAGACTAATTAGTATGGGCTTAATATTACTGTATTATTTAGTTTAACTACAATTTTTCAGGTCAGCAGCATTACAGTAAGCACTGGTACAGCGTACCGGCACTTTTTTCAATGCAGCGAAAAAGTTACTTTTGTATTTTAAAGTTTATTATTTATTTATTAGTTGTTAAAAGGCAATCCATCACTGAGCTCCGGCACCTATTTCTTTACAAAAAAGCACTGATTACCTGTATATTCTTTAACAATAACGGTTTACTATTCTCAGGAATTAGTCATTCAAAAGACGGTGAGGAAAAGAATGGTCGACAAACCTTGTGTGGTGCCTTAACAGTCCATCAGACTAAGGGATAGATAAAGGTGAATTTAATTTATATTTTGATCTATATAAGTTGATTTACTGGACTAAAAATCTAGATATTGGTAAAACTTTGCTATTCTATTCTAAATCTAGTGTGACATTCCATATTTTTTATTCTGATTTTAGATAGATCTTGATTAGATCTAGATCCCATATGTATAGGACTTAGCACTAGATCTCTAGAAATTATTGTATATGATGCTAGATCTAGAAAATCTAGACTTGATCATAGAAATCTTCAAGAAAAATAATGAACTAACCTAGACAGATCTCTTGAATTACATTGTAAATCATCTTGTTGAATTATCTTCACCACCTTCAGTCAACAGACAACTATGGCTCATACGAGAACAAGAGCCTCTGCGTTGGCATCGACTATTTTCCAATCCTTTCTGTTCAGCTTCATCCATATTAAAATACATTTTAAAGGTTTTTATTACTTAATAGAAAAGATCTAGAATTTTAATAAGAATCTACTCTATCTAGATCTAAAATTCTAGATGCACCCAATTTTATGTATACAAGTAGTATGGGTGTAGGATTGGCTTAATATAATAGTGAACAAATAGATGCTATCTTACTAGATTTTTCTAAGGCTTTTGACAAAGTTCACCACCATAGTTTGCTTAAAAAATTAAAATATTTCGGCATTAATGGTCCACTGCATCAGTGGATTAAGGACTTTCTGATAGGGAGAGAACAAACTGTAATAATAAATGGCTCTAAATCAACACCGATAATAGTAAACTCAGGTGTACCTCAAGGAACAGTCTTGGGTCCACTACTATTTTTAATTTACATAAATGATTTACCAAATTGCATTACTTCAGGAACAAAAGTCAGATTATTTGCAGACGATTGCATAATATATAGAACAATAAAAACAACACAAGACACAGATATTTTACAAAGAGAATTAGATGAATTACAGAAATGGGAATCAAATTGGAGCATGTCTTTCCACCCAGAAAAATGTCAGTTGTTAAGAGTAACAAAAAAACTAAAACAAATTAATTCCACTTATCTTATTCATGGCAAACCAGTAACACAGACTAAAAACGCAAAATACCTAGGTGTTATAATAAATGAAAAACTGTCATGGAATCCACATATTGATGAAACTACAAAAAAAATCAAACAAAGCATTAGGATTTATTAAAAGAAATTTCTATAAATCAAATAAGAACATAAAACTAAAATGTTATTTAAAACTTTGGTTAGGCCAATAATAGAATATGCATCCTCCGTTTGGGACCCCACAACTCAAGAAAACATTAAGAAACTAGAACAGACACAAAATAGAGCAGTGCGATTCATAACAAACGAATATTCACATTTGACTAGAGTAACACTTTTAGTAAAATCACTAAATTTAGAAAGTCTTCAGGACAGAAGGCTCAAAAGTAAAGTAGCAATCATACATAAAACACTGAACCATAATCTTCAAATACAAAAACAAAATTTAATAAAATACTCTGAAAGACACAAAGATAAAGGCACATTCCTCGTCCCATATGCTAGGACAAATTTGTACAAATACTCCTTCTTCCCTAGTGCTATTAGAGCATGGAATGGGTTGCCTGAGCTAGCCAGGAAAACCAGTGACTTGGCAGAATTTAAGTCATTGGTTAATATGCATGACTAAATGTTTGACGCGTAGGACGTAATCATCTTCTTTTTTGAAGTAACGTCTGTATTATATAAGATAAGAAGATAATAGTATTTATCTTGAATCAGTTTGTTAATCTACATTATATGGGTATGATAGTTGTACATCTTCTACTAGATCAAGTTAAATATAGCTATCCTTTTTTAGATGTAATGTGAAATTGTATCTGATAGTATTTTTCATTCTTAGGTAGATCTTGATTACACTGCCTGGTTTTGTGGTTTGCACGAGACGGTTGACACAATGATCTGAAGTTCAAACTGCCATTTTCTACTGTCCGCTGCAAGATCTTGGCTGGAATGTAAAAGGAATGTCCAAAATATTTAAATGACAAACAGGATGGGAACTGATAATGAGGAATGTATGTCCAGTTTTTTTTTGTTTTTTTTTTGTGTTTTTTTAATACAGATATGAAAGATGACATTACCCTAACTTAGAGTCATAGGAGTTTCATTAATTTATTTACTCAGATGCTGAAACAGACATCTGGCATATTCCTATAATCAGTATCATGGCCTTTGTATACAACAAAATTGATTGGAACTCCTAGACTAGAAATATAATTCAAGATTTAAATAAGGCACTGGTCATAGTTTTAGAAAGTGTGGCTAGCATTCTGGTAAGATATTTTATTAATAATTAGAAATTAAATTAAATTTTATTTAATGATATTAAATTTCTTTTTTAAGAATTATGGTCCATTTTTTCCCCATTTGTGTACAAAGAAGGAAGACAGAGAGATGGAAAGACATCAAAGAATGGGCAGGTCTGCCAAGAAATGGTTTATCCAGGGCTAAGTACAGAGAGGAATATAGAAGGGCTGTTGACAGATCTTGTGTGGTGCCCCCATGGTTCAACAGACTATTTGATTGGTAATGGTAAGAATTTAATGTATTTTTAAAAAAAAATTGTGTTAATTACATTAAGGGACTAAATCAGTCTTTTTTTATTTCCAGAAAATAATACCAGGGTTATGCTCCTTTGACCATTGAATTCCAGGATGAAGAATGAAAGACAGAGAGCAATGTGAAGACATGAAAGAATGGGCAGGTCTGCCATGAAATGGTTTATCCAGGGCTAAGTACAGAGAGGAATATAGAAGGGCTGTTGACAGATCTTGTGTGGTGCCCCCATGGTTCAACAGACTGATTGATAGGTAATGGTAAGAATTTAATGTATTTTGTAAACAAAATGGTGTTAATTACATTAAGGGACTTAATCACTCTTTTTTTAATTTTTACATTCATTTAATGTAATTATTTTATACAGTAATATATGATTTTTATCTTGGTAAATCATTTAAATATATATCCTGCTAATCAAACCAAAGAATCTTCTCAATACTTATTTAAAAATTTTAATTTTGTCTGCATGTAACAAATGTTTCACGAAAAGAAATGTACACTGTCCATCATTGATTATTTAAAACTGGGATTCATTCCTTCCTTGTCAAACAAGCCGTTGCCTAAGTGACTTTTTTAAAATAATGATACGAAACCAATTGCTAGAGGATCATCTGAGACAATGTCACCCTAACAAAATAGATAAAGATTTAAAAATTTTCTAGCACTCAAAGATAAAGTTAAGAATAGACCCACACAATCTCACTTCAACATCATATATATATAGAGAAGATGTTGGTTTGTGAGCATCTTACAATATCTCTTTACTTATAGCAAAATATGGAAACATAGGTAAAACATTGATTTTACCAGCCGTTGTAGTTGTGAAAACTGTTTTACACACACCTACATCTGATATTATTAAAAGAATTTCTTTAAACAAAAATACAGTTCAAGGGCACATCGGTGGCATGAGTTATCAAATTAAAAGCTTCTTATGTGATTCTTTGCAAAGGAAATATATACAGTTTGGGATCAGTTTGGAACCAGTGGCGTCACAGGCTCTGATGGGGTGTAGCGCTGTGTGCTGTAAACTGCCTAGGGGTTGCCAGCTCCTTATTTTTCCTCAGGGTTGACCCACGACAGCTTTCCCATGTTTGGGAATAGTTGCAAGGCAGCAGATTTTTAAATTCAGTTTTCCTTCTGCTATGTGGCTAATGAGCTCTTCCTGCTTGAAGCCTACCGGCTAAGGCGCCAGTTACTCGCCTTCGTCCCTTCCCCTTTAGTGAAAACAGTTCGGCGGACACGTGAAAGATACACGAGAAACTCTTTGCGAAAATTTTTACAATGATACTTAAAACAAATTAATTAATTAATATTTATTGTTTGAATGTCTTCTTTATAGAATGTATGAAACATGACATCCATAGGAACAGATGATAAGCCTGGGTAAAAAAACATTTCCAGTGTGTTTGATGATTCCAGCAATACATATTAAATTGGTTAAATTTGAATTTTATCAATAAAAATGAGTTATTATTTAATACTTATATGTATTTTTAAATTGCATTTTACTCTTCAACTCACTAAAATTAGAAATTAGTTTTCAAATAAATTGAAAAAAAAAAGCAATATAAGTTAAGCAGGGGGTCTACCAAAAAGCAGAAAACATGTCAAGGGGTCTACGAAACAAAAAAGTTTGGGAACCACTGGTCTACAGTGAAGTCAGTCCCGCAATAAAGAATTCTCAAAAAAAAAAAAAAAAAAAAAAATTTACTAAAAAAAAAAAAAAAAAAAAAAAATTAAAAAAAAAAAAAAAAAAAAAAAATTAAAAAAAAAATTTTATAAAAAAAAAAAAAAAAAAAAAATTTACTAAAAAAAAAAAAAAAAAAAAATTAAAAAAAAAAAAAAAAAAAAAATTTTACTGAATGTTTGGGAACCACTGGTCTACAGTGAAATCAGTCCTGGGATAGTGAATTCTCAAAAAAAAAAAAAAATTTAAAACAAAATTTATCTAAAGAAATTACAAAAAAAAATTTATCTAAAAAAAAAATTGAAAAAAAAAAATTGAAAAAAAATTTTTTTTATAAAAAAAAAAAAAAAAAAAAAAATTTTACTAAAATTTTGGGAACCACTGGTCTACAGTGAAGTTAGTCCCAAGATAGTCAATTCTCGGAAAAAAAAAATAAAAAAAATTTTTTTAAAAATTATAAAAATTTTTTTATAAAAGTTTGGGAACCACTGGTCTACAGTGAAGTCAGTACCGGGAAAGTCAATTCTCGAAAAAAAAAAAAATAAAAAAAAAAAAAAAAAAATTATCTAAAAAAAATAAAAAAATAAATAAAAATAAAAATTTAAAAAAATTTATCTAAAAAAAAAAATACAAAAAAAAAAAATATAAGTTAAGCAGGGGTTTTACCGAAAAGCAGAAAACATGGCAAGGGGTCTAAGAGATAAAAAAATTTGGGAACCACTGCTCTAGATCTACATATTTAATATTAGAATCATCATTAGAGTTTGTCTAGTAGAGTCTAGAAAAGAATGTATAGATTACTATAGTCCTAGTATTCTAGATTATTAGTCTAGATCTAACTTAAAATTTTCAATAAATATTCTGGATTTCTTCAGCTTGGTCCATGTCAATCCTATCGTCTTTGCCTTATGGTCTACCGTTCTTCTGTTTTCTTTGCTTTGAAATCTAGATTGACTAGATCTACACAATGTCAATATAATTTCTAGATCTATATATCTAAGACTAATTAGTATGGGCTTAATATTACTGTATTATTTAGTTTAACTACAATTTTTCAGGTCAGCAGCATTACAGTAAGCACTGGTACAGCGTACCGGCACTTTTTTCAATGCAGCGAAAAAGTTACTTTTGTATTTTAAAGTTTATTATTTATTTATTAGTTGTTAAAAGGCAATCCATCACTGAGCTCCGGCACCTATTTCTTTACAAAAAAGCACTGATTACCTGTATATTCTTTAACAATAATGGTTTACTATTCTCAGGAATTAGTCATTCAAAAGACGGTGAGGAAAAGAATGGTCAACAAACCTTGTGTGGTGCCTTAACAGTCCATCAGACTAAGGGATAGATAAAGGTGAATTTAATTTATATTTTGATCTATATAAGTTGATTTACTGGACTAAAAATCTAGATATTGGTAAAACTTTGCTATTCTATTCTAAATCTAGTGTGACATTCCATATTTTTTATTCTGATTTTAGATAGATCTTGATTAGATCTAGATCCCATATGTATAGGACTTAGCACTAGATCTCTAGAAATTATTGTATATGATGCTAGATCTAGAAAATCTAGACTTGATCATAGAAATCTTCAAGAAAAATAATGAACTAACCTAGACAGATCTCTTGAATTACATTGTAAATCATCTTGTTGAATTATCTCCACCACCTTCAGTCAATAGACAACTATGGCTCTTCTTATCTTATCTTATATAATACAGACGTTACTTCAAAAAAGAAGATGATTACGTCCTACGCGTCATGCATTTAGTCATGCATATTAACCAATGACTTAAATTCTGCCAAGTCACTGGTTTTCCTGGCTAGCTCAGGCAACCCATTCCATGCTCTAATAGCACTAGGGAAGAAGGAGTATTTGTACAAATTTGTCCTAGCATATGGGACGAGGAATGTGCCTTTATCTTTGTGTCTTTCAGAGTATTTTATTAAATTTTGTTTTTGTATTTGAAGATTATGGTTCAGTGTTTTATGTATGATTGCTACTTTACTTTTGAGCCTTCTGTCCTGAAGGCTTTCTAAATTTAATGATTTTACTAAAGGTGTTACTCTAGTCAAATGTGAATATTCGTTTGTTATGAATCTCACTGCTCTATTTTGTGTCTGTTCCAGTTTCTTAATGTTTTCTTGAGTTGAGGGGTCCCAAACGGAGGATGCATATTCTATTATTGGCCTAACCAAGGTTAAGTAACATTTTAGTTTTATGTTCTTATTTGATTTATAGAAATTTCTTTTAATAAATCCTAATGCTTTGTTTGATTTTTTTGTAGTTTCATCAATATGTGGATTCCATGATAGTTTTTCATTTATTATAACACCTAGGTATTTTGCGTTTTTAGTCTGTGATACTGGTTTGCCATGAATAAGATAAGTGGAATTAATTTGTTTTAGTTTTTTTGTTACTCTTAACAACTGACATTTTTCTGGGTGGAAAGACATGCTCCAATTTGATTCCCATTTCTGTAATTCATCTAATTCTCTTTGTAAAATATCTGTGTCTTGTGTTGTTTTTATTGTTCTATATATTATGCAATCGTCTGCAAATAATCTGACTTTTGTTCCTGAACTAATGCAATTTGGTAAATCATTTATGTAAATTAAAAATAGTAGTGGACCCAAGACTGTACCTTGAGGTACACCTGAGTTTACTGTTATCGGTGTTGATTTAGAGCCATTTATTATTACAGTTTGTTCTCTCCCTATCAGAAAGTCTTTAATCCACTGATGCAGTGGACCATTAATGCCGAAATATTTTAATTTTTTAAGCAAACTATGGTGGTGAACTTTGTCAAAAGCCTTAGAAAAATCTAGTAAGATAGCATCTATTTGTTCACTATTATCTAAACCTTTTGAAAAATCATCAATTAGTCCTATTAGTTGTGTTTCACATGATCTATATTTCCTAAAGCCATGTTGGTATGGTGTGAGGACATTATGTTTGTCTAAGTGGTTTATGATGTTGCTACATATTATGTGTTCTAGGATTTTACATGTGATGCTGGTAAGTGATACTGGTCTGTAGTTCCCTGGGTCAGATTTTTCTCCTTTTTTAAATAGGGGGGTGACATTAGCTTCTTTCCAGTCCTTTGGTACTCTGCCCTGGTTAAGTGAAGCCTGAAAGAGTATTTTGAACACTGGGGCTAGCTCATTACTTAGTTCTTTGAGTAATCTAGCTGGAATACCATCAGGTCCAGAAGCTTTATTTGTTTTGGTGTTGGCTAATAGTTTTTGAATTCCATTTTCTTGTACTACTATATCTTCTATGTTGTCTACTTGGTTCAAATTCAGTAATATGTCTTTGTCTCCTGGGGCTGAGAATGCTGATGCAAAGTATTTGTTTAGAATGTTTGCTTTAGTTTCATTATCATTATGTATTATGTTATGTTCATCTTTTAATGGCGCTACGCCTGTTGTTTCCATTTTCTTAGACTTAATGAATGACCATAGGTTTTTGTTGTTATCTTTAGATATTACATTGTTTATGTATTCACTCTGCAGCTGTCTGCTTACTTTTTGGGTTAAGTGTTTAATTTTTATATACTTTTTGTAAACTCTTTCTGCATTAGTTTCTTTAAATTTTCTATAGAGGTTTTCCTTCTGTTTACAAAGCTTCTTTAGTCTATTATTAAACCAGCATTTATTTATTTTGTTTGATGTGTATTTAGTTGGTATATGATTTTCTATTATGCTTTTAAGATGGTTTTTAATGAAATTCCAGAGGTCATCGACTGGTTGGTTAATGTCTTTTTCTAATAAGAATGTTTGTTGAAAGTTTAGTGCAGCTTGGTGTAGTTGTGTTAGGTTACATTTATTCCAGAGTAAGATTTTTCTTTTGGGTTTTGTATTGGCTACTGCTTTTATCTGACTGTGTATTTTTATGATCTCATGGTCTGATAGACCAGGGATAATTTCATAATCAACTACTAATCCAGGTCTGTTGGCTCATACGAGAACAAGAGCCTCTGCGTTGGCATCGACTATTTTCCAATCCTTTCTGTTCAGCTTCATCCATATTAAAATACATTTTAAAGGTTTTTATTACTTAATAGAAAAGATCTAGAATTTTAATAAGAATCTAGTCTATCTAGATCTAAAATTCTAGATCCACCCAATTTTATGTATACAAGTAGTATGGGTGTAGGATTGGCTTAATATAATAGTGAACAAATAGATGCTATCTTACTAGATTTTTCTAAGGCTTTTGACAAAGTTCACCACCATAGTTTGCTTAAAAAATTAAAATATTTCGGCATTAATGGTCCACTGCATCAGTGGATTAAGGACTTTCTGATAGGGAGAGAACAAACTGTAAAAATAAATGGCTCTAAATCAACACCGATAATAGTAAACTCAGGTGTACCTCAAGGAACAGTCTTGGGTCCACTACTATTTTTAATTTACATAAATGATTTACCAAATTGCATTACTTCAGGAACAAAAGTCAGATTATTTGCAGACGATTGCATAATATATAGAACAATAAAAACAACACAAGACACAGATATTTTACAAAGAGAATTAGATGAATTACAGAAATGGGAATCAAATTGGAGCATGTCTTTCCACCCAGAAAAATGTCAGTTGTTAAGAGTAACAAAAAAACTAAAACAAATTAATTCCACTTATCTTATTCATGGCAAACCAGTAACACAGACTAAAAACGCAAAATACCTAGGTGTTATAATAAATGAAAAACTGTCATGGAATCCACATATTGATGAAACTACAAAAAAAATCAAACAAAGCATTAGGATTTATTAAAAGAAATTTCTATAAATCAAATAAGAACATAAAACTAAAATGTTATTTAAAACTTTGGTTAGGCCAATAATAGAATATGCATCCTCCGTTTGGGACCCCACAACTCAAGAAAACATTAAGAAACTAGAACAGACACAAAATAGAACAGTGCGATTCATAACAAACGAATATTCACATTTGACTAGAGTAACACCTTTAGTAAAATCACTAAATTTAGAAAGTCTTCAGGACAGAAGGCTCAAAAGTAAAGTAGCAATCATACATAAAACACTGAACCATAATCTTCAAATACAAAAACAAAATTTAATAAAATACTCTGAAAGACACAAAGATAAAGGCACATTCCTCGTCCCATATGCTAGGACAAATTTGTACAAATACTCCTTCTTCCCTAGTGCTATTAGAGCATGGAATGGGTTGCCTGAGCTAGCCAGGAAAACCAGTGACTTGGCAGAATTTAAGTCATTGGTTAATATGCATGACTAAATGTTTGACGCGTAGGACGTAATCATCTTCTTTTTTGAAGTAACGTCTGTATTATATAAGATAAGAAGATAATAGTATTTATCTTGAATCAGTTTGTTAATCTACATTATATGGGTATGATAGTTGTACATCTTCTACTAGATCAAGTTAAATATAGCTATCCTTTTTTAGATGTAATGTGAAATTGTATCTGATAGTATTTTTCATTCTTAGGTAGATCTTGATTACACTGCCTGGTTTTGTGGTTTGCATGAGACGGTTGACACAATGATCTGAAGTTCAAACTGCCATTTTCTACTGTCCGCTGCAAGATCTTGGCTGGAATGTAAAAGGAATGTCCAAAATATTTAAATGACAAACAGGATGGGAACTGATAATGAGGAATGTATGTCCAGTTTTTTTTTGTTTTTTTTTTGTGTTTTTTTAATACAGATATGAAAGATGACATTACCCTAACTTAGAGTCATAGGAGTTTCATTAATTTATTTACTCAGATGCTGAAACAGACATCTGGCATATTCCTATAATCAGTATCATGGCCTTTGTATACAACAAAATTGATTGGAACTCCTAGACTAGAAATATAATTCAAGATTTAAATAAGGCACTGGTCATAGTTTTAGAAAGTGTGGCTAGCATTCTGGTAAGATATTTTATTAATAATTAGAAATTAAATTAAATTTTATTTAATGATATTAAATTTCTTTTTTAAGAATTATGGTCCATTTTTTCCCCATTTGTGTACAAAGAAGGAAGACAGAGAGATGGAAAGACATCAAAGAATGGGCAGGTCTGCCAAGAAATGGTTTATCCAGGGCTAAGTACAGAGAGGAATATAGAAGGGCTGTTGACAGATCTTGTGTGGTGCCCCCATGGTTCAACAGACTAATTGATTGGTAATGGTAAGAATTTAATGTATTTTTAAAAAAAAATTGTGTTAATTACATTAAGGGACTAAATCAGTCTTTTTTTATTTCCAGAAAATAATACCAGGGTTATGCTCCTTTGACCATTGAGTTCCAGGATGAAGAATGAAAGACAGAGAGCAATGTGAAGACATGAAAGAATGGGCAGGTCTGCCATGAAATGGTTTATCCAGGGCTAAGTACAGAGAGGAATATAGAAGGGCTGTTGACAGATCTTGTGTGGTGCCCCCATGGTTCAACAGACTGATTGATAGGTAATGGTAAGAATTTAATGTATTTTGTAAACAAAATGGTGTTAATTACATTAAGGGACTTAATCACTCTTTTTTTAATTTTTACATTCATTTAATGTAATTATTTTATACAGTAATATATGATTTTTATCTTGGTAAATCATTTAAATATATATCCTGCTAATCAAACCAAAGAATCTTCTCAATACTTATTTAAAAATTTTAATTTTGTCTGCATGTAACAAATGTTTAACGAAAAGAAATGTACACTGTCCATCATTGATTATTTAAAACTGGGATTCATTCCTTCCTTGTCAAACAAGCCGTTGCCTAAGTGACTTTTTAAAAATAATGATACGAAACCAATTGCTAGAGGATCATCTGAGACAATGTCACCCTAACAAAATAGATAAAGATTTAAAAATTTTCTAGCACTCAAAGATAAAGTTAAGAATAGACCCACACAATCTCACTTCAACATCATATATATATAGAGAAGATGTTGGTTTGTGAGCATCTTACAATATCTCTTTACTTATAGCAAAATATGGAAACATAGGTAAAACATTGATTTTACCAGCCGTTGTAGTTGTGAAAACTGTTTTACACACACCTACATCTGATATTATTAAAAGAATTTCTTTAAACAAAAATACAGTTCAAGGGCACATCGGTGGCATGAGTTATCAAATTAAAAGCTTCTTATGTGATTCTTTGCAAAGGAAATATATACAGTTTGGGATCAGTTTGGAACCAGTGGCGTCACAGGCTCTGATGGGGTGTAGCGCTGTGTGCTGTAAACTGCCTAGGGGTTGCCAGCTCCTTATTTTTCCTCAGGGTTGACCCACGACAGCTTTCCCATGTTTGGGAATAGTTGCAAGGCAGCAGATTTTTAAATTCAGTTTTCCTTCTGCTATGTGGCTAATGAGCTCTTCCTGCTTGAAGCCTACCGGCTAAGGCGCCAGTTACTCGCCTTCGTCCCTTCCCCTTTAGTGAAAACAGTTCGGCGGACACGTGAAAGATACACGAGAAACTCTTTGCGAAAATTTTTACAATGATACTTAAAACAAATTAATTAATTAATATTTATTGTTTGAATGTCTTCTTTATAGAATGTATGAAACATGACATCCATAGGAACAGATGATAAGCCTGGGTAAAAAAACATTTCCAGTGTGTTTGATGATTCCAGCAATACATATTAAATTGGTTAAATTTGAATTTTATCAATAAAAATGAGTTATTATTTAATACTTATATGTATTTTTAAATTGCATTTTACTCTTCAACTCACTAAAATTAGAAATTAGTTTTCAAATAAATTGAAAAAAAAAAGCAATATAAGTTAAGCAGGGGGTCTACCAAAAAGCAGAAAACATGGCAAGGGGTCTACGAAACAAAAAAGTTTGGGAACCACTGGTCTACAGTGAAGTCAATCCCGCAATAGTGAATTCTCAAAAAAAAAAAAAAAAAAAATTTAAAACAAAATTTATCTAAAAAAAATTTAAAAAAAAAAAAAAAGAAAAAAAAAAAAAATTTACTAAAAAAAAAAAAAAAAAAAATTAAAAAAAAAATTTTATAAAAAAAAAAAAAAAAAATTTACTAAAAAAAAAAAGAAAAAAAAAAAAAAATTTACTAAAAAAAAAAAAAAAATTAAAAAAAAAAATTTTATAAAAAAAAAAAAAAAAAATTTACTAAAAAAAAAAAAAAAAAAAAAAAATTAAAAAAAAAAAAAAAAAAATAAAAAAAAAAAAAAAAAAAAAATTTACTGAATGTTTGGGAACCACTGGTCTACAGTGAAATCAGTCCTGGGATAGTGAATTCTCAAAAAAAAAAAAAAAATTTAAAACAAAATTTATCTAAAGAAATTACAAAAAAAAATTTATCTAAAAAAAGAAATTAAAAAAAAAAATTGAAAAAAAATTTTTTTTATAAAAAAAACAAGAAAAAAAAAAAAAAAAATTTTACTAAAATTTTGGGAACCACTGGTCTACACTGAAGTTAGTCCCAAGATAGTCAATTCTAGGAAAAAAAAAAATAAAAAAAATTTTTAAAAAAATTATAAAAAATTTTTTATAAAAGTTTGGGAACCACTGGTCAACAGTGAAGTCAGTACCGGGAAAGTCAATTCTCGAAAAAAAAAAAATTAAAAAAAAAAAAAAAAAATTATCTAAAAAAAATAAAAAAATAAATAAAAATAAAAATTAAAAAAAATTTATCTAAAAAAAAAAATACAAAAAAAAAAAAATATAAGTTAAGCAGGGGTTTTACCGAAAAGCAGAAAACATGGCAAGGGGTCTACGAGACAAAAAAATTTGGGAACCACTGCTCTAGATCTACATATTTAATATTAGAATCATCATTAGAGTTTGTCTAGTAGAGTCTAGAAAAGAATGTATAGATTACTATAGTCCTAGTATTCTAGATTATTAGTCTAGATCTAACTTAAAATTTTCAATAAATATTCTGGATTTCTTCAGCTTGGTCCATGTCAATCCTATCGTCTTTGCCTTATCGTTCTTCTGTTTTCTTTGCTTTGAAATCTAGATTGACTAGATCTACACAATGTCAATATAATTTCTAGATCTATATATCTAAGACTAATTAGTATGGGCTTAATATTACTGTATTATTTAGTTTAACTACAATTTTTCAGGTCAGCAGCATTACAGTAAGCACTGGTACAGCGTACCGGCACTTTTTTCAATGCAGCGAAAAAGTTACTTTTGTATTTTAAAGTTTATTATTTATTTATTAGTTGTTAAAAGGCAATCCATCACTGAGCTCCGGCACCTATTTCTTTACAAAAAAGCACTGATTACCTGTATATTCTTTAACAATAATGGTTTACTATTCTCAGGAATTAGTCATTCAAAAGACGGTGAGGAAAAGAATGGTCAACAAACCTTGTGTGGTGCCTTAACAGTCCATCAGACTAAGGGATAGATAAAGGTGAATTTAATTTATATTTTGATCTATATAAGTTGATTTACTGGACTAAAAATCTAGATATTGGTAAAACTTTGCTATTCTATTCTAAATCTAGTGTGACATTCCATATTTTTTATTCTGATTTTAGATAGATCTTGATTAGATCTAGATCCCATATGTATAGGACTTAGCACTAGATCTCTAGAAATTATTGTATATGATGCTAGATCTAGAAAATCTAGACTTGATCATAGAAATCTTCAAGAAAAATAATGAACTAACCTAGACAGATCTCTTGAATTACATTGTAAATCATCTTGTTGAATTATCTCCACCACCTTCAGTCAATAGACAACTATGGCTCATACGAGAACAAGAGCCTCTGCGTTGGCATCGACTATTTTCCAATCCTTTCTGTTCAGCTTCATCCATATTAAAATACATTTTAAAGGTTTTTATTACTTAATAGAAAAAATCTAGAATTTTAATAAGAATCTAGTCTATCTCAATCTAAAATTCTAGATCCACCCAATTTTATGTATACAAGTAGTATGGGTGTAGGATTGGCTTAATATAATAGTGAACAAATAGATGCTATCTTACTAGATTTTTCTAAGGCTTTTGACAAAGTTCACCACCATAGTTTGCTTAAAAAATTAAAATATTTCGGCATTAATGGTCCACTGCATCAGTGGATTAAGGACTTTCTGATAGGGAGAGAACAAACTGTAAAAATAAATGGCTCTAAATCAACACCGATAATAGTAAACTCAGGTGTACCTCAAGGAACAGTCTTGGGTCCACTACTATTTTTAATTTACATAAATGATTTACCAAATTGCATTACTTCAGGAACAAAAGTCAGATTATTTGCAGACGATTGCATAATATATAGAACAATAAAAACAACACAAGACACAGATATTTTACAAAGAGAATTAGATGAATTACAGAAATGGGAATCAAATTGGAGCATGTCTTTCCACCCAGAAAAATGTCAGTTGTTAAGAGTAACAAAAAAACTAAAACAAATTAATTCCACTTATCTTATTCATGGCAAACCAGTAACACAGACTAAAAATGCAAAATACCTAGGTGTTATAATAAATGAAAAACTGTCATGGAATCCACATATTGATGAAACTACAAAAAAATCAAACAAAGCATTAGGATTTATTAAAAGAAATTTCTATAAATCAAATAAGAACATAAAACTAAAATGTTATTTAAAACTTTGGTTAGGCCAATAATAGAATATGCATCCTCCGTTTGGGACCCCACAACTCAAGAAAACATTAAGAAACTAGAACAGACACAAAATAGAGCAGTGCGATTCATAACAAACGAATATTCACATTTGACTAGAGTAACACCTTTAGTAAAATCACTAAATTTAGAAAGTCTTCAGGACAGAAGGCTCAAAAGTAAAGTAGCAATCATACATAAAACACTGAACCATAATCTTCAAATACAAAAACAAAATTTAATAAAATACTCTGAAAGACACAAAGATAAAGGCACATTCCTCGTCCCATATGCTAGGACAAATTTGTACAAATACTCCTTCTTCCCTAGTGCTATTAGAGCATGGAATGGGTTGCCTGAGCTAGCCAGGAAAACCAGTGACTTGGCAGAATTTAAGTCATTGGTTAATATGCATGACTAAATGTTTGACGCGTAGGACGTAATCATCTTTTTTGAAGTAACGTCTGTATTATATAAGATAAGAAAATAATAGTATTTATCTTGAATCAGTTTGTTAATCTACATTATATGGGTATGATAGTTGTACATCTTCTACTAGATCAAGTTAAATATAGCTATCCTTTTTTAGATGTAATGTGAAATTGTATCTGATAGTATTTTTCATTCTTAGGTAGATCTTGATTACACTGCCTGGTTTTGTGGTTTGCACGAGACGGTTGACACAATGATCTGAAGTTCAAACTGCCATTTTCTACTGTCCGCTGCAAGATCTTGGCTGGAATGTAAAAGGAATGTCCAAAATATTTAAATGACAAACAGGATGGGAACTGATAATGAGGAATGTATGTCCAGTTTTTTTTTGTTTTTTTTTGTGTTTTTTTAATACAGATATGAAAGATGACATTACCCTAACTTAGAGTCATAGGAGTTTCATTAATTTATTTACTCAGATGCTGAAACAGACATCTGGCATATTCCTATAATCAGTATCATGGCCTTTGTATACAACAAAATTGATTGGAACTCCTAGACTAGAAATATAATTCAAGATTTAAATAAGGCACTGGTCATAGTTTTAGAAAGTGTGGCTAGCATTCTGGTAAGATATTTTATTAATAATTAGAAATTAAATTAAATTTTATTTAATGATATTAAATTTCTTTTTTAAGAATTATGGTCCATTTTTTCCCCATTTGTGTACAAAGAAGGAAGACAGAGAGATGGAAAGACATCAAAGAATGGGCAGGTCTGCCAAGAAATGGTTTATCCAGGGCTAAGTACAGAGAGGAATATAGAAGGGCTGTTGACAGATCTTGTGTGGTGCCCCCATGGTTCAACAGACTAATTGATTGGTAATGGTAAGAATTTAATGTATTTTTTAAAAAAAATTGTGTTAATTACATTAAGGGACTAAATCAGTCTTTTTTTATTTCCAGAAAATAATACCAGGGTTATGCTCCTTTGACCATTGAGTTCCAGGATGAAGAATGAAAGACAGAGAGCAATGTGAAGACATGAAAGAATGGGCAGGTCTGCCATGAAATGGTTTATCCAGGGCTAAGTACAGAGAGGAATATAGAAGGGCTGTTGACAGATCTTGTGTGGTGCCCCCATGGTTCAACAGACTGATTGATAGGTAATGGTAAGAATTTAATGTATTTTGTAAACAAAATGGTGTTAATTACATTAAGGGACTTAATCACTCTTTTTTTAATTTTTACATTCATTTAATGTAATTATTTTATACAGTAATATATGATTTTTATCTTGGTAAATCATTTAAATATATATCCTGCTAATCAAACCAAAGAATCTTCTCAATACTTATTTAAAAATTTTAATTTTGTCTGCATGTAACAAATGTTTCACGAAAAGAAATGTACACTGTCCATCATTGATTATTTAAAACTGGGATTCATTCCTTCCTTGTCAAACAAGCCGTTGCCTAAGTGACTTTTTAAAAATAATGATACGAAACCAATTGCTAGAGGATCATCTGAGACAATGTCACCCTAACAAAATAGATAAAGATTTAAAAATTTTCTAGCACTCAAAGATAAAGTTAAGAATAGACCCACACAATCTCACTTCAACATCATATATATATAGAGAAGATGTTGGTTTGTGAGCATCTTACAATATCTCTTTACTTATAGCAAAATATGGAAACATAGGTAAAACATTGATTTTACCAGCCGTTGTAGTTGTGAAAACTGTTTTACACACACCTACATCTGATATTATTAAAAGAATTTCTTTAAACAAAAATACAGTTCAAGGGCACATCAGTGGCATGAGTTATCAAATTAAAAGCTTCTTATGTGATTCTTTGCAAAGGAAATATATACAGTTTGGGATCAGTTTGGAACCAGTGGCGTCACAGGCTCTGATGGGGTGTAGCGCTGTGTGCTGTAAACTGCCTAGGGGTTGCCAGCTCCTTATTTTTCCTCAGGGTTGACCCACGACAGCTTTCCCATGTTTGGGAATAGTTGCAAGGCAGCAGATTTTTAAATTCAGTTTTCCTTCTGCTATGTGGCTAATGAGCTCTTCCTGCTTGAAGCCTACCAGCTAAGGCGCCAGTTACTCGCCTTCGTCCTTTCCCCTTTAGTGAAAAAAGTTCGGTGGACACGTGAAAGATACACGAGAAACTCTTTGCGAAAATTTTTACAATGATACTTAAAACAAATTAATTAATTAATATTTATTGTTTGAATGTCTTCTTTATAGAATGTATGAAACATGACATCCATAGGAACAGATGATAAGCCTGGGTAAAAAAACATTTCCAGTGTGTTTGATGATTCCAGCAATACATATTAAATTGGTTAAATTTGAATTTTATCAATAAAAATGAAATATTATTTAATACTTATATGTATTTTTAAATTGCATTTTACTCTTCAACTCACTAAAATTAGAAATTAGTTTTCAAATAAATTGAAAAAAAAAAGCAATATAAGTTAAGCAGGGGGTCTACCAAAAAGCAGAAAACATGGCAAGGGGTCTACGAAACAAAAAAGTTTGGGAACCACTGGTCTACAGTGAAGTCAGTCCCGCAATAGTGAATTCTCAAAAAAAAAAAAAAAAAAAATTTAGAACAAAATTTATCTAAAAAAATTTAAAAAAAAAAAAAAAAAAAAAAAAATTTACTAAAAAAAAAAAAAAAAAAATTAAACAAAAAAAATTTTATAAAAAAAAAATAAAAAATTTACTAAAAAAAAAAAAAAAAAAAAAATTAAAAAAAAAAAAAAAAAAAAAAAAAATTAAAAAAAAAAAAAAAAAAAAATTTTATAAAAAAAAAAAAAAAAAAAAAAAATTTACTGAATGTTTGGGAACCACTGGTCTACAGTGAAATCAGTCTTGGGATAGTGAAATCTCAAAAAAAAAAAAAAAAATTTAAAACAAAATTATCTAAAGAAATTACAAAAAAAAAATTTATCTAAAAAAAAAATTGAAAAAAAAAAATTAAAAAAATTTTTTTTTTATAAAAAAAACAACAAAAAAAAAAAAAAAAATTTTACTAAAATTTTGGGAACCACTGGTCTACAGTGAAGTTAGTCCCAAGATAGTCAATTCTCGGAAAAAAAAAATAAAAAAAATTTTTAAAAAAATTATAAAAAATTTTTTATAAAAGTTTGGGAACCACTGGTCTACAGTGAAGTCAGTACCGGGAAAGTCAATTCTCGAAAAAAAAAAAAAATAAAAAAAAAAAAAAAAAATTTATCTAAAAAAAATAAAAAAATAAATAAAAATAAAAATTAAAAAAAATTTATCAAAAAAAAAAATACAAAAAAAAAAAATATAAGTTAAGCAGGGGTTTTACCGAAAAGCAGAAAACATGGCAAGGGGTCTACGAGACAAAAAAATTTGGGAACCACTGCTCTAGATCTACATATTTAATATTAGAATCATCATTAGAGTTTGTCTAGTAGAGTCTAGAAAAGAATGTATAGATTACTATAGTCCTAGTATTCTAGATTATTAGTCTAGATCTAACTTAAAATTTTCAATAAATATTCTGGATTTCTTCAGCTTGGTCCATGTCAATCCTATCGTCTTTGCCTTATGGTCTACCGTTCTTCTGTTTTCTTTGCTTTGAAATCTAGATTGACTAGATCTACACAATGTCAATATAATTTTAGATCTATATATCTAAGACTAATTAGTATGGGCTTAATATTACTGTATTATTTAGTTTAACTACAATTTTTCAGGTCAGCAGCATTACAGTAAGCACTGGTACAGCGTACCGGCACTTTTTTCAATGCAGCGAAAAAGTTACTTTTGTATTTAAAAGTTTATTATTTATTTATTAGTTGTTAAAAGGCAATCCATCACTGAGCTCCGGCACCTATTTCTTTACAAAAAAGCACTGATTACCTGTATATTCTTTAACAATAACGGTTTACTATTCTCAGGAATTAGTCATTCAAAAGACGGTGAGGAAAAGAATGGTCGACAAACCTTGTGTGGTGCCTT
Source organism: Biomphalaria glabrata (assembly GCF_947242115.1). Lineage (NCBI taxonomy): Eukaryota > Metazoa > Mollusca > Gastropoda > Planorbidae > Biomphalaria > Biomphalaria glabrata. The sequence goes on from NC_074718.1 coordinate 47,167,831, forward strand.
AACAGTCCATCAGACTAAGGGATAGATAAAGGTGAATTTAATTTATATTTTGATCTATATAAGTTGATTTACTGGACTAAAAATCTAGATATTGGTAAAACTTTGCTATTCTATTCTAAATCTAGTGTGACATTCCATATTTTTTATTCTGATTTTAGATAGATCTTGATTAGATCTAGATCCCATATGTATAGGACTTAGCACTAGATCTCTAGAAATTATTGTATATGATGCTAGATCTAGAAAATCTAGACTTGATCATAGAAATCTTCAAGAAAAATAATGAACTAACCTAGACAGATCTCTTGAATTACATTGTAAATCATCTTGTTGAATTATCTCCACCACCTTCAGTCAATAGACAACTATGGCTCATACGAGAACAAGAGCCTCTGCGTTGGCATCGACTATTTTCCAATCCTTTCTGTTCAGCTTCATCCATATTAAAATACATTTTAAAGGTTTTAATTACTTAATAGAAAAGATCTAGAATTTTAATAAGAATCTAGTCTATCTAGATCTAAAATTCTAGATCCACCCAATTTTATGTATACAAGTAGTATGGGTGTAGGATTGGCTTAATATAATAGTGAACAAATAGATGCTATCTTACTAGATTTTTCTAAGGCTTTTGACAAAGTTCACCACCATAGTTTGCTTAAAAAATTAAAATATTTCGGCATTAATGGTCCACTGCATCAGTGGATTAAGGACTTTCTGATAGGGAGAGAACAAACTGTAATAATAAATGGCTCTAAATCAACACCGATAATAGTAAACTCAGGTGTACCTCAAGGAACAGTCTTGGGTCCACTACTATTTTTAATTTACATAAATGATTTACCAAATTGCATTACTTCAGGAACAAAAGTCAGATTATTTGCAGACGATTGCATAATATATAGAACAATAAAAACAACACAAGACACAGATATTTTACAAAGAGAATTAGATGAATTACAGAAATGGGAATCAAATTGGAGCATGTCTTTCCACCCAGAAAAATGTCAGTTGTTAAGAGTAACAAAAAAACTAAAACAAATTAATTCCACTTATCTTATTCATGGCAAACCAGTAACACAGACTAAAAATGCAAAATACCTAGGTGTTATAATAAATGAAAAACTGTCATGGAATACATATATTGATGAAACTACAAAAAAAATCAAACAAAGCATTAGGATTTATTAAAAGAAATTTCTATAAATCAAATAAGAACATAAAACTAAAATGTTATTTAAAACTTTGGTTAGGCCAATAATAGAATATGCATCCTCCGTTTGGGACCCCACAACTCAAGAAAACATTAAGAAACTAGAACAGACACAAAATAGAGCAGTGCGATTCATAACAAACGAATATTCACATTTGACTAGAGTAACACCTTTAGTAAAATCACTAAATTTAGAAAGTCTTCAGGACAGAAGGCTCAAAAGTAAAGTATCAATCATACATAAAACACTGAACCATAATCTTCAAATACAAAAACAAAATTTAATAAAATACTCTGAAAGACACAAAGATAAAGGCACATTCCTCGTCCCATATGCTAGGACAAATTTGTACAAATACTCCTTCTTCCCTAGTGCTATTAGAGCATGGAATGGGTTGCCTGAGCTAGCCAGGAAAACCAGTGACTTGGCAGAATTTAAGTCATTGGTTAATATGCATGACTAAATGTTTGACGCGTAGGACGTAATCATCTTCTTTTTTGAAGTAACGTCTGTATTATATAAGATAAGAAGATAATAGTATTTATCTTGAATCAGTTTGTTAATCTACATTATATGGGTATGATAGTTGTACATCTTCTACTAGATCAAGTTAAATATAGCTATCCTTTTTTAGATGTAATGTGAAATTGTATCTGATAGTATTTTTCATTCTTAGGTAGATCTTGATTACACTGCCTGGTTTTGTGGTTAGCACGAGACGGTTGACACAATGATCTGAAGTTCAAACTGCCATTTTCTACTGTCCGCTGCAAGATCTTGGCTGGAATGTAAAAGGAATGTCCAAAATATTTAAATGACAAACAGGATGGGAACTGATAATGAGGAATGTATGTCCAGTTTTTTTTTGTTTTTTTTTTTGTGTTTTTTTAATACAGATATGAAAGATGACATTACCCTAACTTAGAGTCATAGGAGTTTCATTAATTTATTTACTCAGATGCTGAAACAGACATCTGGCATATTCCTATAATCAGTATCATGGCCTTTGTATACAACAAAATTGATTGGAACTCCTAGACTAGAAATATAATTCAAGATTTAAATAAGGCACTGGTCATAGTTTTAGAAAGTGTGGCTAGCATTCTGGTAAGATATTTTATTAATAATTAGAAATTAAATTAAATTTTATTTAATGATATTAAATTTCTTTTTTAAGAATTATGGTCCATTTTTTCCCCATTTGTGTACAAAGAAGGAAGACAGAGAGATGGAAAGACATCAAAGAATGGGCAGGTCTGCCAAGAAATGGTTTATCCAGGGCTAAGTACAGAGAGGAATATAGAAGGGCTGTTGACAGATCTTGTGTGGTGCCCCCATGGTTCAACAGACTAATTGATTGGTAATGGTAAGAATTTAATGTATTTTTTAAAAAAAATTGTGTTAATTACATTAAGGGACTAAATCAGTCTTTTTTTATTTCCAGAAAATAATACCAGGGTTATGCTCCTTTGACCATTGAGTTCCAGGATGAAGAATGAAAGACAGAGAGCAATGTGAAGACATGAAAGAATGGGCAGGTCTGCCATGAAATGGTTTATCCAGGGCTAAATACAGAGAGAAATATAGAAGGGCTGTTGACAGATCTTGTGTGGTGGCCCCATGGTTCAACAGACTGATTGATAGGTAATGGTAAGAATTTAATGTATTTTGTAAACAAAATGGTGTTAATTACATTAAGGGACTTAATCACTCTTTTTTTAATTTTTACATTCATTTAATGTAATTATTTTATACAGTAATATATGATTTTTATCTTGGTAAATCATTTAAATATATATCCTGCTAATCAAACCAAAGAATCTTCTCAATACTTATTTAAAAATTTTAATTTTGTCTGCATGTAACAAATGTTTCACGAAAAGAAATGTACACTGTCCATCATTGATTATTTAAAACTGGGATTCATTCCTTCCTTGTCAAACAAGCCGTTGCCTAAGTGACTTTTTTAAAATAATGATACGAAACCAATTGCTAGAGGATCATCTGAGACAATGTCACCCTAACAAAATAGATAAAGATTTAAAAAATTTCTAGCACTCAAAGATAAAGTTAAGAATAGACCCACACAATCTCACTTCAACATCATATATATATAGAGAAGATGTTGGTTTGTGAGCATCTTACAATATCTCTTTACTTATAGCAAAATATGGAAACATAGGTAAAACATTGATTTTACCAGCCGTTGTAGTTGTGAAAACTGTTTTACACACACCTACATCTGATATTATTAAAAGAATTTCTTTAAACAAAAATACAGTTCAAGGGCACATCGGTGGCATGAGTTATCAAATTAAAAGCTTCTTATGTGATTCTTTGCAAAGGAAATATATACAGTTTAGGATCAGTTTGGAAACAGTGGCGTCACAGGCTCTGATGGGGTGTAGCGCTGTGTGCTGTAAACTGCCTAGGGGTTGCCAGCTCCTTATTTTTCCTCAGGGTTGACCCACGACAGCTTTCCCATGTTTGGGAATAGTTGCAAGGCAGCAGATTTTTAAATTCAGTTTTCCTTCTGCTATGTGGCTAATGAGCTCTTCCTGCTTGAAGCCAACCGGCTAAGGCACCAGTTACTCGCCTTCGTCCTTTCCCCTTTAGTGAAAACAGTTCGGTGGACACGTGAAAGATACACGAGAAACTCTTTGCGAAAATTTTTACAATGATACTTAAAACAAATTAATTAATTAATATTTATTGTTTGAATGTCTTCTTTATAGAATGTATGAAACATGACATCCATAGGAACAGATGATAAGCCTGGGTAAAAAAACATTTCCAGTGTGTTTGATGATTCCAGCAATACATATTAAATTGGTTAAATTTGAATTTTATCAATAAAAATGAGTTATTATTTAATACTTATATGTATTTTTAAATTGCATTTTACTCTTCAACTCACTAAAATTAGAAATTAGTTTTCAAATAAATTGAAAAAAAAAAGCAATATAAGTTAAGCAGGGGGTCTACCAAAAAGCAGAAAACATGTCAAGGGGTCTACAAAACAAAAAAGTTTGGGAACCACTGGTCTACAGTGAAGTCAGTCCCGCAATAGTGAATTCTCAAAAAAAGAAAAAAAAAATTTAAAACAAAATTTATCTAAAAAAATTTAAAAAAAAAAAAATTTACTAAAAAAAAAAAAAAAATTTTACTAAAAAAAAAAAAAAAAAAAAAAAAAAAAAAAAAAAAAAAAAAAAAAAAAAAAAAAAATAAAAAAAAAAAAAAAAAAAAAAAAAATTAAAAAAAAAAAGAAAAAAAAAAAAGAAAAAAAAAAAATTAAAAAAAAAAAAAAAAAAAAAAAAAAAAAAAATTAAAAAAAAAAAATTAAAAAAAAAAAAAAAAAAAAAAAAAAAAAAAAAAAAAATTTACTGAATGTTTGGGAACCACTGGTGTACAGTGAAATCAGTCCTGGGATAGTGAATTCTCAAAAAAAAAAAAAAAAAAATTTAAAACAAAATTTATCTGAAGAAATTACAAAAAAAAATTTATCTAAAAAAAAAAATTGAAAAAAAAAAATTAAAAAAATTTTTTTTTTGTAAAAAAAACAACAAAAAAAAAAAAAAAAAAATTTTACTAAAATTTTGGGAACCACTGGTCTACTGTGAAGTTAGTCCCAAGATAGTCAATTCTCGGAAAAAAAAAAATAAAAAAATTTTTAAAAAAATTATAAAAATTTTTTTATAAAAGTTTGGGAACCACTGGTCTACAGTGAAGTCAGTACCGGGAAAGTCAATTCTCGAAAAAAAAAAAATTAAAAAAAAAAAATTATCTAAAAAAAATAAAAAAATAAATAAAAATAAAAATTAAAAAAAATTTATCTAAAAAAAAAATACAAAAAAAAAAAATATAAGTTAAGCAGGGGTTTTACCGAAAAGCAGAAAACATGGCAAGGGGTCTACGAGACAAAAAAATTTGGGAACCACTGCTCTAGATCTACATATTTAATATTAGAATCATCATTAGAGTTTGTCTAGTAGAGTCTAGAAAAGAATGTATAGATTACTATAGTCCTAGTATTCTAGATTATTAGTCTAGATCTAACTTAAAATTTTCAATAAATATTCTGGATTTCTTCAGCTTGGTCCATGTCAATCCTATCGTCTTTGCCTTATGGTCTACCGTTCTTCTGTTTTCTTTGCTTTGAAATCTAGATTGACTAGATCTACACAATGTCAATATCATTTCTAGATCTATATATCTAAGACTAATTAGTATGGGCTTAATATTACTGTATTATTTAGTTTAACTACAATTTTTTAGGTCAGCAGCATTACAGTAAGCACTGGTACAGCGTACCGGCACTTTTTTCAATGCAGCGAAAAAGTTACTTTTGTATTTAAAAGTTTATTATTTATTTATTAGTTGTTAAAAGGCAATCCATCACTGAGCTCCGGCACCTATTTCTTTACAAAAAAGCACTGATTACCTGTATATTCTTTAACAATAACGGTTTACTATTCTCAGGAATTAGTCATTCAAAAGACGGTGAGGAAAAGAATGGTCGACAAACCTTGTGTGGTGCCTTAACAGTCCATCAGACTAAGGGATAGATAAAGGTGAATTTAATTTATATTTTGATCTATATAAGTTGATTTACTGGACTAAAAATCTAGATATTGGTAAAACTTTGCTATTCTATTCTAAATCTAGTGTGACATTCCATATTTTTTATTCTGATTTTAGATAGATCTTGATTAGATCTAGATCCCATATGTATAGGACTTAGCACTAGATCTCTAGAAATTATTGTATATGATGCTAGATCTAGAAAATCTAGACTTGATCATAGAAATCTTCAAGAAAAATAATGAACTAACCTAGACAGATCTCTTGAATTACATTGTAAATCATCTTGTTGAATTATCTCCACCACCTTCAGTCAATAGACAACTATGGCTCATACGAGAACAAGAGCCTCTGCGTTGGCATCGACTATTTTCCAATCCTTTCTGTTCAGCTTCATCCATATTAAAATACATTTTAAAGGTTTTAATTACTTAATAGAAAAGATCTAGAATTTTAATAAGAATCTAGTCTATCTAGATCTAAAATTCTAGATCCACCCAATTTTATGTATACAAGTAGTATGGGTGTAGGATTGGCTTAATATAATAGTGAACAAATAGATGCTATCTTACTAGATTTTTCTAAGGCTTTTGACAAAGTTCACCACCATAGTTTGCTTAAAAAATTAAAATATTTCGGCATTAATGGTCCACTGCATCAGTGGATTAAGGACTTTCTGATAGGGAGAGAACAAACTGTAAAAATAAATGGCTCTAAATCAACACCGATAATAGTAAACTCAGGTGTACCTCAAGGAACAGTCTTGGGTCCACTACTATTTTTAATTTACATAAATGATTTACCAAATTGCATTACTTCAGGAACAAAAGTCAGATTATTTGCAGACGATTGCATAATATATAGAACAATAAAAACAACACAAGACACAGATATTTTACAAAGAGAATTAGATGAATTACAGAAATGGGAATCAAATTGGAGCATGTCTTTCCACCCAGAAAAATGTCAGTTGTTAAGAGTAACAAAAAAACTAAAACAAATTAATTCCACTTATCTTATTCATGGCAAACCAGTAACACAGACTAAAAATGCAAAATACCTAGGTGTTATAATAAATGAAAAACTGTCATGGAATACATATATTGATGAAACTACAAAAAAAATCAAACAAAGCATTAGGATTTATTAAAAGAAATTTCTATAAATCAAATAAGAACATAAAACTAAAATGTTATTTAAAACTTTGGTTAGGCCAATAATAGAATATGCAGCCTCCGTTTGGGACCCCACAACTCAAGAAAACATTAAGAAACTAGAACAGACACAAAATAGAGCAGTGCGATTCATAACAAACGAATATTCACATTTGACTAGAGTAACACCTTTAGTAAAATCACTAAATTTAGAAAGTCTTCAGGACAGAAGGCTCAAAAGTAAAGTAGCAATCATACATAAAACACTGAACCATAATCTTCAAATACAAAAACAAAATTTAATAAAATACTCTGAAAGACACAAAGATAAAGGCACATTCCTCGTCCCATATGCTAGGACAAATTTGTACAAATACTCCTTCTTCCCTAGTGCTATTAGAGCATGGAATGGGTTGCCTGAGCAAGCCAGGAAAACCAGTGACTTGGCAGAATTTAAATCATTGGTTAATATGCATGACTAAATGTTTGACGCGTAGGACGTAATCATCTTCTTTTTTGAAGTAACGTCTGTATTATATAAGATAAGAAGATAATAGTATTTATCTTGAATCAGTTTGTTAATCTACATTATATGGGTATGATAGTTGTACATCTTCTACTAGATCAAGTTAAATATAGCTATCCTTTTTTAGATGTAATGTGAAATTGTATCTGATAGTATTTTTCATTCTTAGGTAGATCTTAATTACACTGCCTGGTTTTGTGGTTTGCACGAGACGGTTGACACAATGATCTGAAGTTCAAACTGCCATTTTCTACTGTCCGCTGCAAGATCTTGGCTGGAATGTAAAAGGAATGTCCAAAATATTTAAATGACAAACAGGATGGGAACTGATAATGAGGAATGTATGTCCAGTTTTTTTTTGTTTTTTTTTGTGTTTTTTTAATACAGATATGAAAGATGACATTACCCTAACTTAGAGTCATAGGAGTTTCATTAATTTATTTACTCAGATGCTGAAACAGACATCTGGCATATTCCTATAATCAAGATCATGGCCTTTGTATACAACAAAATTGATTGGAACTCCTAGACTAGAAATATAATTCAAGATTTAAATAAGGCACTGGTCATAGTTTTAGAAAGTGTGGCTAGCATTCTGGTAAGATATTTTATTAATAATTAGAAATTAAATTAAATTTTATTTAATGATATTAAATTTCTTTTTTAAGAATTATGGTCCATTTTATATAGACTAGATTGTCACTAGATCTTGTTAGTCATCTAGACAATCTCATCTTATTTCTAAGTTTACTCAAGACTATGGTCTCTAGCCAAGATTAGAATTTTTTTTAATTCAGGAATTAAAAGGGCGCCTCGGAGTAACCCACCCAACTTTAATGGGTACCTGACATTAGTTGGGGAAATGTATTTGCATATGGCCATTGTGCTGGCAGTGCTGGCCTTTGGTGATTGGATGCCATAGGCAAGGTGAATTTGAAGGCCCTTAATAAAAAAGAAATTGTGAAAAGTTAAAAATAAGGCTATTTCAATTGTTTGGTTGAAATAATCAATGCTGGCGAGTAACAAAATATTATAATGTCATTTAATTAAGCCCTTAGTTTTCAATTTTTTTTTTGTAGATCTTGATATATGTATTACATACATTTTAATTTATATATGTTATGGATTTAGTTTATTTATAAAGCAGTTTAATAAATATTCTTTTCTATTTTTTTTCAGCATACTAGCCAAGATTGATACCTCTCCACAAATTAACAAAGACATCAATGAAGCTTTGCTAAAGCTAGTGACAATTTACATGTTTTCTTATGTGGCTTAATTATAATAATGTCAAGAAAGCTAATTAAATAAGAACTATACATTTTATTGTCAGGCTTATGTTAGTCTTAACTATTTCTGTAATTTCTTATTCTTCATTATTGGGGGCATTATGGATCTTAGATAGTTTTCAATGGACCTTATTCACCAATTGTAAACAAACAACATTTAGCCACGTGGTGCTATATCTCTTCTAAATAATTTACGATCTCATGTGTAATTCATGATGGTTGTCACGAGACAGTTTTTTCATTGTTTTACCAATAAGATCACGTTACTAAATGTTGGTGAATGAGGTCCATTCTAAGATAAGTTAATTTTTATTGATCCAATCAAAGGGATATTCAGTTTGACTACAATTTTGCTTATAAAAAGCTCAATCGTAATGTTTTGTATTAAATAATAGTTTAATTGCGTTTTAAGTACTGATAGATAGTATGCTATGTAATATTTAAATGCAGTTTTTTATTATTAAAAATCATTGTTATGTAAATAATATAAGCTAAGCAGGGGGTCTACCGAAAAGCAGAAAACATGGCATAGGGTCTACAAGACAAAAAAGTTTGGGAACTTCTGGTCTACAGTGAAATCAGTCCCGGGATAGTGAATTCTTGAAAAAATAAACTTTAAAAAAACTTTTTCTAAAAAAATAAAAAAATTAAAAATGAGAAAAAAAAAAATTTAAAAAAATTTAAAAATTAAAAAATAATAATAATAAAAAAATTATAAAAAAAAATTATAAAAAAAAATTCAAAAATTTCAAAAATAATATTTGAATATACACATGTCTGATTCCAAACAGCAATCTCCAAAGAAGAAAATGTCAATTCATTCAGCTACTAAAAAAAAGCACATGATTCTTTAAAAAAAAAATATATAAAAAAATCCGATACTAAACAATGATCACAAAAAACACACAAGTCTAATTTCAATTAGAGCTCATAAAAAGCCATCACAAAAAAAAGCCCACAAGTCTAATGCAGAACATTGATCACAAAAACGCACAAGTCCTATTTAAAACATTGATAAAAGAAAAAAAAACAAATCTGATAAAGAACATCAATTAAAAAAACACATGTCCAAACTGCCATCAATAAAGACCCAAATGTCAATTCAATCAGCAACTACTAAAAAAAGCAGTTGATTAAAAAAAAAAAAACAAGTCTTATGCCGAACATTGATCACAAAAAAAAACCCACCAAGTACAGTTTCGAACTCCACACCGATCATAAAAAGGAGGCACAAGTCAGACTTCTAACAGCCATCACATAAAATAAACAAATAAAAATGCCATTCTAAAAAAACACAAAGTAAATGCACAACTCGGAATGTGAATATCCATCACAGAAAAACACAAGTCTTTTTCAAACAGCCCACACAAAAAAGCAGAAGTATGATTAAAAACACCCATCACAAAAATTTTAATAACCACCAAAAAAAAATGCGCAAGTCGGATTTCTATTACTGATCATAAAAAGGCACAAGTCCAATTCTGAAAATCGAAAACATAATCACACAAGTCCGATTCCAGTCAGCCATAACAAAAAAGCACAATTTCATTCCAAACAGCCATCACGAAAAAAGCAAATTTCTATTTTAACAGCCACTATACAAAACACGTTGATTCTAAAAAAAAAACAAAAAACAACAAAAGTCCGATGTCGAACATCAGTTACAAAAAAAAAATAATTAAAAAATGTCCATTCTAAATAATTATAAAATGAATGCACAAGTTTGATTCCAAACAGCAATCACAAAAAGCATATGTCGATTCAAACAGCCCAACGAAAAACTTGAATGCAAAGTCTAAATAACCACATAAAAAAAAATTAAAATGTACAAATTCTATTCCTAGCATTAATCACAAAAATGACAAGTAAGAATCAAAATACATTAAAATCTTACCATTACCTATCAATCAGTCTGTTGAACCACTGGGGCACCACACAAGATCTGTCATCAGCCCTTCTATATTCCTCTCTGTAGTTAGCCCTGGATAAACCATTTCATGGCAGACCTGCACATTCTTTGATGTCTTCAAATTGCTCTCTGTCTTTCATTCTTCATCCTAAAACTCAACAGTGAAAGGAGCATAACCCTGGTATTATGTTCTGGAAATAAAAAGAGAGTGATTAAGTCCCTTAATGTAATTAACACCAATTTTTAATATTTTTTTTTTACAAAATACATTAAATTCTTACCATTACCTAGCAATCAGTCTGTTGAACCATGGGGGCACCACACAAGATCTGTCAACAGCCCTCCAATATATATAGATATTTTGATTTTAGTAGACAAGCCTTATAATTTCCTTATTAAGTTGATTTGGGAAATACCAAAAATAAAATACAAAGCTTTGATAGTAAGCCTGTGGTTTTTCGCAAATTGTGGTCCTAACGTTTTGATTCTAACAAAACCCGTTCTAACTAAGCATCTATGAGGTAAAAGGAACATGTGTACTTAATTTCACTTGAATAAAATCGACAGTTTAAGCGATATCTTAATTTTTGAAGACAAGCCTTATAATTTCTTTCTTAAATTGATTTAGGAAATACCAAAAATAAAATACAAAGCTTTGATAGCAAGCCTGTGGTTTTTCACATATTGTGGTTCCAACTCTTTGATGCTATCAAAACCCGTTCTTAGTAAGCATCTAGGAGGTAAAAGGAACTTTTGTACTAAATTTCACTTGAATAGAAGCGACAATTTAAGAGATATCTTGATTTTCGAAGAAAAGCCTTATAATTTTTTTATTAAGTTGATTTGGGAAATACCAATAAGAAAATACAAAGCTTTGATAGTAAGCCTGTGGTTTTTCCCAAATTGTGGTCCTAACGTTTTGATTCTGACAAAACCCGTTCTTAGTAAGCATCTAGGAGGTAAAAGGAACCTGTGTACTAAATTTCGCTTGAATAGAATCGACAGTTTAAGAGATATCTTGATTTTCGAAGACAAGCATTAAAATTTCCTTCTTAAGTTGGTTTGGGAAATACCAAAAATAAAATACAAAGCTTAGATAGCAAGCCTGTGGTTTTACACAAATTATGGTCCAAACGTTTTGATTCTATCGAAACCCGTTCTTAGTAAGCATCTAGGATGTAAAAGGAACTTTCGTACTAAATTTCACTTGAATAGAAGCGACAGTTTAAGAGATATCGTGATTTTCGAAAACAAGCTTTATATATTCCTTATTAAGTTGATTTGGGAAATACCAATAATAAAATACAAAGCTTTGATAGCAAGCCTGTGGTTTTTCGCAAATTGTGTTCCTAACGTTTTGATTCTGACGAAATTCATTCTTAGTTAGCATCTAGGAGGTAAAAGGAACATGTGTACTAAATTTCATTTGAATAGAAGCGATAGTTTAAGAGATATCTTGATTTTCGTAGACAAGTCTTATAATTTCTTTATTAAGTTGATTTGGGAAATACCAAAAATAAAATACAAAGCTTTGATAGCAAGCCTATGGTTTTTCGCAAAATGTGGACCCAACGTTTTGTTTCTATCGAAACCCGTTCTTAGTAAGCATCTAGGAGGTAAATAAAACCTGTGTACTATAAATAAAAAAGACTGATTAAGTCCCTTAATGTAATTAACACCAATTTTTTAAAAAATACATTAAATTCTTACCATTACCTAATAATCAATCTTTTGAACCATGGGGGAACATCACAAGATCTGTCAACAGCCCTTCTATATTCCTTTCTGTACTTAGTCCTGGATAAACCATTTTTAATGGCAGACCTGCCCATTCTTTGATGTCTTCACATTGCTCTCTATCTTTCATTCTTAATCCTGGAACTCAATGGTGAAAGGACCATAACCCTGGTATTATTTTCTGGAAATAAAAAAAGACTGATTAAGTCCCTTAATGTAATTAACACCAATTTTTTACAAAATACATTAAATTCTTACCATTACCTATCAATCAGTCTGTTGAACCATGAGGGCTCCACATAAGATCTGTCAACAGCCCTTCTATATATATAGATATCTTGATTTTCGAAGACAAGCTTTATAATTTTTTTATTAAGTTGATTTGGGAAATACCAATAAGAAAATACAAAGCTTTGATAGCAAGCCTGTGGTTTTTCACATACTGTGGTCCAAACGTTTTGATTCTGACGAAAACCGTTCTTAGTAAGCATCTAGGAGGTAAAACTTAACTTGTGTACTAAATTTCACTTGAATAGAAGCGACAGTTTAAGAGATATCGTGATTTTCGAAAACAAGCTTTATATATTCCTTATTAAGTCGATTTGGGAAATACCAATAATAAAATACAAAGCTTTGATAGCAAGCCTGTGTTTTTTCGCAAATTGTGGTCCTAACGTTTTGATTCTGACGAAATCCATTTTTTGTAAGCATGTAGGAGGTAAAAGGAACCTGTGTACTAAATTTCACTTGAATAGAAGCGACAGTTTAAGAGATATCTTGATTTTCGAAGAGAAGCCTTAAAATTTCCTTCTTAAGTTGATTTGGGAAATACCAAAAATAAAATACAAAGCTTTGATAGCAAGACTGTGGTTTTTTGATAATTGTGGTCCTAACGTTTTGATTCTATCGAAACCCGTTCTTAGTAAGCATCTAGGAGGTAAAACTTAACTTGTGTACTAAATTTCACTTGAATAGAAGCGACAGTTTAAGAGATATCGTGATTTTCGAAAACAAGCTTTATATATTCCTTATTAAGTCGATTTGGGAAATACCAATAATAAAATACAAAGCTTTGATAGCAAGCCTGTGTTTTTTCGCAAATTGTGGTCCTAACGTTTTGATTCTGACGAAATCCATTCTTTGTAAGCATCTTGGATGTAAAAGGAACCTTCGTACTAAATTTTATTTGAATAGAAGCGACAGTTTAAGAGATATCGTGATTTTCGAAAACAAGCTTTATATATTCCTTATTAAGTTGATTTGGGAAATACCAAAAATAAAATACAAAGCTTTGATAGCAAGCTTGTGGTTTTTCGCAAATTATGGTCCTAACGTTTTGATTCTGACGAAATCCATTCTTTAAAAGCATGTAGGAGATAAAAGGAACCTGTGTACTAAATTTGATTTGAATAGAATCGACAGTTTAAGAGATATTTTTATTTTCGAAGACAAGCCTTAAAATTTCCTTCTTATGTTGATTTGGGAAATTTTAAAAAATAAAATACAAAGCTTTGATAGCAACCCTGAGGTTTTACACAAATTTTGGTCCCAACGTTTTGAATCTTTCAAAACCCGTTCTTAGTAAGCATCTAGGATGTAAAAGGAACCTTCGTACTAAATTTCACTTGAATAGAAGCGACAGTTTAAGAGATATCTTGATTTTCGAAAACAAGCCTTATAATTTCCTTATTAAGTTGATTTGAGAAACACCAAAAAAAAAAAAACAAAAAACAAAGCTTTGATAGATAGCATGTGGTTTTTTGATAATTGTGGTCCTAACGTTTTGATTCTGACGAAATCCATTCTTTGTAAGCATGTAGGAGGTAAAAGGAACCTGTGTACTAAATTTCACTTGAATAGAAGCGACAGTTTAAGAGATATCTTGATTTTCGAAAACAAGCCTTATAATTTCCTTATTAAGTTGATTTGAGAAACACCAAAAAAAAAAAAAAAAAAAACAAAGCTTTGATAGATAGCATGTGGTTTTTTGATAATTGTGGTCCTAACGTTTTGATTCTGACGAAATCCATTCTTTGTAAGCATGTAGGAGGTAAAAGGAACCTGTGTACTAAATTTCACTTGAATAGAAGCGACAGTTTAAGAGATATCGTGATTTTCGAAAACAAGCTTTATATATTGCTTATTAAGTTGATTTGGGAAATACCAATAAGAAAATACAAAGCTTTGATAGCAAGCCTGTGGTTTTTCACATACTGTGGTCCAAACGTTTTGATTCTGACGAAAACCGTTCTTAGTAAGCATCTAGGAGGTAAAACTTAACTTGTGTACTAAATTTCACTTGAATAGAAGCGACAGTTTAAGAGATATCGTGATTTTCGAAAACAAGCTTTATATATTGCTTATTAAGTTGATTTGGGAAATACCAAAAATAAAATACAAAGCTTTGATAGCAAGCCTGTGGTTTTTCGCAAATTATGGTCCTAACGTTTTGATTCTGACGAAATCCATTTTTTGTAAGCATGTAGGAGGTAAAAGGAACCTGTGTACTAAATTTCACTTGAATAGAAGCGACAGTTTAAGAGATATCTTGATTTTCGAAGAGAAGCCTTAAAATTTCCTTCTTAAGTTGATTTGGGAAATACCAAAAATAAAATACAAAGCTTTGATAGCAAGACTGTGGTTTTTTGATAATTGTGGTCCTAACGTTTTGATTCTATCGAAACCCGTTCTTAGTAAGCATCTAGGAGGTAAAACTTAACTTGTGTACTAAATTTCACTTGAATAGAAGCGACAGTTTAAGAGATATCGTGATTTTCGAAAACAAGCCTTATAATTTCCTTGTTAAGTTGATTTGGAAAATACCAAAAATAAAATACAAAGCTTTGATAGCAAGCCTGTGGTTTTTCGCAAATTGTGGTCCTAACGTTTTGATTCTGACAAAACCAGTTCTTAGTAAGCATCTAGGAGGTAAAAGGAACCTGTGTATTAAATTTCGCTTGAATAGAATCGACAGTTTAAGAGATATCTTGATTTTCGAAGACAAGCCTTAAAATTTCTTTCTTAAGTTGATTTGGGAAATACCAAAAATAAAATACAAAGCTTTGATTGCAAGCCTGTGGTTTTACAGAAATTGTGGTCCCAACGTTTTGATTCTATCGAAACCCGTTCTTAGTAAGCATCTAGGATGTAAAAGGAACCTTCGTACTAAATTTCACTTGAATAGAAGAGACAGTTTAAGAGATATCGTGATTTTTGAAAACAAGCTTTATATATTCCTTATTAAGTTGATTTGGGAAATACCAAAAATAAAATACAAAGCTTTGATAGCAAGCCTATGGTTTTTCGCAAATTGTGGTCCCAACGTTTTAATTCTATCGAAACCCGTTCTTAGTAAGCATCTAGAAGGTAAAAGAAACCTGTGTACTATAAATAAAAAAGACTGATTAAGTCCCTTAATGTAATTAACACCAATTTTTTAAAAAATACATTAAATTCTTACCATTACCTAATGATCAATCTGTTGAACCATGGGGGCACATCACAAGATCTGTCAACAGCCCTTCTATATTCCTCTCTGTACTTAGCACTGTATAAACCATTTTTAATGGCAGACCTGCCCATTCTTTGATGTCTTCACATTGCTCTCTGTCTTTCATTCTTCATCCTGGAACTCAAAGGTGAAAGGACCATAACCCTGGTATTATTTTCTGGAAATAAAAAAAAGACTGATTAAGTCCCTTAATGTAATTAACACCAATTTTTTACAAAATACATACATTCTTACCATTACCTATCAATCAGTCTGTTGAACCATGGGGGCAAAACATAAGATCTGTCAACAGCCCTTCTATATATATAGATATCTTGATTTTCGAAGACAAGCTTTATAATTTTTTTATTAAGTTGATTTGGGAAATACCAATAAGAAAATACAAAGCTCTGATAGCAAGCCTGTGGTTTTTCACATACTGTGGTCCAAACGTTTTGATTCTGACGAAAACCGTTCTTAGTAAGCATCTAGGAGGTAAAACTTAACTTGTGTACTAAATTTCACTTGAATAGAAGCGACAGTTTAAGAGATATCGTGATTTTCGAAAACAAGCTTTATATATTGCTTATTAAGTTGATTTGGGAAATACCAAAAATAAAATACAAAGCTTTGATAGCAAGCCTGTGGTTTTTCGCAAATTATGGTCCTAACGTTTTGATTCTGACGAAACCAGTTCTTAGTAAGCATCTAGGAGGTAAAAGGAACCTGTGTATTAAATTTCGCTTGAATAGAATCGACAGTTTAAGAGATATCTTGATTTTCGAAGAGAAGCCTTAAAATTTCCTTCTTAAGTTGATTTGGGAAATACCAAAAATAAAATACAAAGCTTTGATAGCAAGACTGTGGTTTTTTGATAATTGTGGTCCTAACGTTTTGATTCTATCGAAACCCGTTCTTAGTAAGCATCTAGGAGGTAAAACTTAACTTGTGTACTAAATTTCACTTGAATAGAAGCGACAGTTTAAGAGATATCGTGATTTTCGAAAACAAGCCTTATAATTTCCTTGTTAAGTTGATTTGGAAAATACCAAAAATAAAATACAAAGCTTTGATAGCAAGCCTGTGGTTTTTCGCAAATTGTGGTCCTAACGTTTTGATTCTGACAAAACCAGTTCTTAGTAAGCATCTAGGAGGTAAAAGGAACCTGTGTATTAAATTTCGCTTGAATAGAATCGACAGTTTAAGAGATATCTTGATTTTCGAAGACAAGCCTTAAAATTTCTTTCTTAAGTTGATTTGGGAAATACCAAAAATAAAATACAAAGCTTTGATTGCAAGCCTGTGGTTTTACAGAAATTGTGGTCCCAACGTTTTGATTCTATCGAAACCCGTTCTTAGTAAGCATCTAGGATGTAAAAGGAACCTTCGTACTAAATTTCACTTGAATAGAAGAGACAGTTTAAGAGATATCGTGATTTTTGAAAACAAGCTTTATATATTCCTTATTAAGTTGATTTGGGAAATACCAAAAATAAAATACAAAGCTTTGATAGCAAGCCTATGGTTTTTCGCAAATTGTGGTCCCAACGTTTTAATTCTATCGAAACCCGTTCTTAGTAAGCATCTAGAAGGTAAAAGAAACCTGTGTACTATAAATAAAAAAGACTGATTAAGTCCCTTAATGTAATTAACACCAATTTTTTAAAAAATACATTAAATTCTTACCATTACCTAATGATCAATCTGTTGAACCATGGGGGCACATCACAAGATCTGTCAACAGCCCTTCTATATTCCTCTCTGTACTTAGCACTGTATAAACCATTTTTAATGGCAGACCTGCCCATTCTTTGATGTCTTCACATTGCTCTCTGTCTTTCATTCTTCATCCTGGAACTCAAAGGTGAAAGGACCATAACCCTGGTATTATTTTCTGGAAATAAAAAAAAGACTGATTAAGTCCCTTAATGTAATTAACACCAATTTTTTACAAAATACATACATTCTTACCATTACCTATCAATCAGTCTGTTGAACCATGGGGGCAAAACATAAGATCTGTCAACAGCCCTTCTATATATATAGATATCTTGATTTTCGAAGACAAGCTTTATAATTTTTTTATTAAGTTGATTTGGGAAATACCAATAAGAAAATACAAAGCTCTGATAGCAAGCCTGTGGTTTTTCACATACTGTGGTCCAAACGTTTTGATTCTGACGAAAACCGTTCTTAGTAAGCATCTAGGAGGTAAAACTTAACTTGTGTACTAAATTTCACTTGAATAGAAGCGACAGTTTAAGAGATATCGTGATTTTCGAAAACAAGCTTTATATATTGCTTATTAAGTTGATTTGGGAAATACCAAAAATAAAATACAAAGCTTTGATAGCAAGCCTGTGGTTTTTCGCAAATTATGGTCCTAACGTTTTGATTCTGACGAAATCCATTTTTTGTAAGCATGTAGGAGGTAAAAGGAACCTGTGTACTAAATTTCACTTGAATAGAAGCGACAGTTTAAGAGATATCTTGATTTTCGAAGAGAAGCCTTAAAATTTCCTTCTTAAGTTGATTTGGGAAATACCAAAAATAAAATACAAAGCTTTGATAGCAAGACTGTGGTTTTTTGATAATTGTGGTCCTAACGTTTTGATTCTATCGAAACCCGTTCTTAGTAAGCATCTAGGAGGTAAAACTTAACTTGTGTACTAAATTTCACTTGAATAGAAGCGACAGTTTAAGAGATATCGTGATTTTCGAAAACAAGCCTTATAATTTCCTTGTTAAGTTGATTTGGAAAATACCAAAAATAAAATACAAAGCTTTGATAGCAAGCCTGTGTTTTTTCGCAAATTGTGGTCCTAACGTTTTGATTCTGACAAAATCCATTCTTTGTAAGCATCTTGGATGTAAAAGGAATCTTCGTACTAAATTTTATTTGAATAGAAGCGACAGTTTAAGAGATATCGTGATTTTCGAAAACAAGCTTTATATATTCCTTATTAAGTTGATTTGGGAAATACCAAAAATAAAATACAAAGCTTTGATAGCAAGCCTGTGGTTTTTCGCAAATTATGGTCCTAACGTTTTGATTCTGACGAAATCCATTCTTTAAAAGCATGTAGGAGATAAAAGGAACCTGTGTACTAAATTTGATTTGAATAGAATCGACAGTTTAAGAGATATTTTATTTTCGAAGACAAGCCTTAAAATTTCCTTCTTATGTTGATTTGGGAAATTTTAAAAAATAAAATACAAAGCTTTGATAGCAACCCTGAGGTTTTACACAAATTTTGGTCCCAACGTTTTGATTCTATCGAAACCCGTTCTTAGTAAGCATCTAGGAGGTAAAACTTAACTTGTGTACTAAATTTCACTTGAATAGAAGCGACAGTTTAAGAGATATCTTGATTTTCGAAAACAAGCCTTATAATTTCCTTATTAAGTTGATTTGAGAAACACCAAAAAAAAAAAAAACAAAAAACAAAGCTTTGATAGATAGCATGTGGTTTTTTGATAATTGTGGTCCTAACGTTTTGATTCTGACGAAATCCATTCTTTGTAAGCATGTAGGAGGTAAAAGGAACCTGTGTACTAAATTTCACTTGAATAGAAGCGACAGTTTAAGAGATATCGTGATTTTCGAAAACAAGCTTTATATATTGCTTATTAAGTTGATTTGGGAAATACCAATAAGAAAATACAAAGCTTTGATAGCAAGCCTGTGGTTTTTCACATACTGTGGTCCAAACGTTTTGATTCTGACGAAAACCGTTCTTAGTAAGCATCTAGGAGGTAAAACTTAACTTGTGTACTAAATTTCACTTGAATAGAAGCGACAGTTTAAGAGATATCGTGATTTTCGAAAACAAGCTTTATATATTGCTTATTAAGTTGATTTGGGAAATACCAAAAATAAAATACAAAGCTTTGATAGCAAGCCTGTGGTTTTTCGCAAATTATGGTCCTAACGTTTTGATTCTGACGAAATCCATTTTTTGTAAGCATGTAGGAGGTAAAAGGAACCTGTGTACTAAATTTCACTTGAATAGAAGCGACAGTTTAAGAGATATCTTGATTTTCGAAGAGAAGCCTTAAAATTTCCTTCTTAAGTTGATTTGGGAAATACCAAAAATAAAATACAAAGCTTTGATAGCAAGACTGTGGTTTTTTGATAATTGTGGTCCTAACGTTTTGATTCTATCGAAACCCGTTCTTAGTAAGCATCTAGGAGGTAAAACTTAACTTGTGTACTAAATTTCACTTGAATAGAAGCGACAGTTTAAGAGATATCGTGATTTTCGAAAACAAGCTTTATATATTCCTTATTAAGTCGATTTGGGAATTACCAATAATAAAATACAAAGCTTTGATTGCAAGCCTGTGGTTTTTCGCAAATTGTGGTCCTAACGTTTTGATTCTGACGAAATCCATTCTTTGTAAGCATCTTGGATGTAAAAGGAACCTTCGTACTAAATTTTATTTGAATAGAAGCGACAGTTTAAGAGATATCGTGATTTTCGAAAACAAGCTTTATATATTCCTTATTAAGTTGATTTGGGAAATACCAAAAATAAAATACAAAGCTTTGATAGCAAGCCTGTGGTTTTTCGCAAATTATGGTCCTAACGTTTTGATTCTGACGAAATCCATTCTTTGTAAGCATGTAGGAGGTAAAAGGAACCTGTGTACTAAATTTGATTTGAATAGAATCGACAGTTTAAGAGATATTTTGATTTTCGAAAACAAGCCTTATAATTTCCTTATTAAGTTGATTTGAGAAACACCAAAAAAAAACAACAAAAAACAAAGCTTTGATAGATAGCATGTGGTTTTTTGATAATTGTGGTCCTAACGTTTTGATTCTGACGAAATCCATTCTTTGTAAGCATGTAGGAGGTAAAAGGAACCTGTGTACTAAATTTCACTTGAATAGAAGCTACAGTTTAAGAGATATCCTGATTTTCGAAAACAAGCCTTATAATTTCCTTATTAAGTTGATTTGGAAAATACCAAAAATAAAATACAAAGCTTTGATAGCAAGCCTGTGGTTTTTTGATAATTGTGGTCCTAACGTTTTGATTCTGACGAAATCCATTCTTTGTAAGCATGTGGGAGGTAAAAGGAACCTGTGTACTAAATTTCACTTGAATAGAAGCGACAGTTTAAGAGATATCCTGATTTTCGAAAACAAGCCTTATAATTTCCTTATTAAGTTGATTTGGAAAATACCAAAAATAAAATACAAAGCTTTGATAGCAAGCCTGTGGTTTTTCGAAAATTGTGGTCCTATCGTTTTGATTCTGACGAAATCCATTTTTTGTAAGCATGTAGGAGGTAAAAGGAACCCTTTGAACTAAATTTCACTTGAATAAAAGCGACAGTTTAAGAGATATCCTGATTTTCAAAGACAAGCCTTATAATTTCTTACTAAGTTGATTTGGGAAATACCAAAAATAAAATACAAAGCTTTGATAGTAAGCCTGTGGTTTTTCGCAAATTGTGGTCCTAACGTTTTGATTCTGACAAAACCAGTTCTTAGTAAGCATCTAGGAGGTAAAAGGAACCTGTGTACTAAATTTCGCTTGAATAGAATCGACAGTTTAAGAGATATCTTGATTTTCTAAGACAAGCCTTAAAATTTCTTTCTTAAGTTGATTTGGGAAATACCAAAAATAATATACAAAGCTTTGATTGCAAGCCTGTGGTTTTACAGAAATTGTGGTCCCAACGTTTTGATTCTATCGAAACCCGTTCTTAGTAAGCATCTAGGATGTAAAAGGAACCTTCGTACTAAATTTCACTTGAATAGAAGAGACAGTTTAAGAGATATCGTGATTTTTGAAAACAAGCTTTATATATTCCTTATTAAGTTGATTTGGGAAATACCAAAAATAAAATACAAAGCTTTGATAGCAAGCCTATGGTTTTTCGCAAATTGTGGTCCCAACGTTTTAATTATATCGAAACCCGTTCTTAGTAAGCATCTAGAAGGTAAAAGAAACCTGTGTACTATAAATAAAAAAGACTGATTAAGTCCCTTAATGTAATTAACACCAATTTTTTAAAAAATACATTAAATTCTTACCATTACCTAATGATCAATCTGTTGAACCATGGGGGCACATCACAAGATCTGTCAACAGCCCTTCTATATTCCTCTCTGTACTTAGCACTGTATAAACCATTTTTAATGGCAGACCTGCCCATTCTTTGATGTCTTCACATTGCTCTCTGTCTTTCATTCTTCATCCTGGAACTCAAAGGTGAAAGGACCATAACCCTGGTATTATTTTCTGGAAATAAAAAAAAGACTGATTAAGTCCCTTAATGTAATTAACACCAATTTTTTACAAAATACATACATTCTTACCATTACCTATCAATCAGTCTGTTGAACCATGGGGGCACCACATAAGATCTGTCAACAGCCCTTCTATATATATAGATATCTTGATTTTCAAAAACAAGCCTTATAATTTTTTTATTTAGTTAATTTGGGAAATACCAATAAGAAAATACAAAGCTCTGATAGCAAGCCTGTGGTTTTTCACATATTGTGGTCCAAACGTTTTGATTCTGACGAAAACCGTTCTTAGTAAGCATTTAGGAGGTAAAACTGAACTTGTGTACTAAATTTCACTTAAATAGAAACGACAGTTTAAGAGATATCTTGATTTTCGAAAAGAAGCCTTATAATTTCATTATTAAGTTGATTTGGGAAACACCAAAAAAAAAAAACAAAGCTTTGATAGCTAGCCTGTGGTTTTACACAAATTGTGGTCCCAACGTTTTTATTCTATCGAAACCCGTTTTTAGTAAGCATCTAGGAGGTAAAAGGAACCTTTGTACTAAATTTTACTTGAATAGAAGCGACAGTTTAAGAGATATCGTGATTTTCAAAAACAAGCTTTATATATTCCTTATTAAGTTGATTTGGGAAAAAACAAAAATAAAATACAAAGCTTTGATAGCAAGCCTGTGGTTTTTCGCAAATTATGGTCCTAACGTTTTGATTCTGACGAAATCCATTTTTTGTAAGCATGTAGGAGGTAAAAGGAACCTGTGTACTAAATTTCACTTGAATAGAAGCGACAGTTTAAGAGATATCTTGATTTTCGAAGAGAAGCCTTAAAATTTCCTTCTTATGTTGATTTGGGAAATACCAAAAATAAAATACAAAGCTTTGATAGCAAGACTGTGGTTTTTTGATAATTGTGGTCCTAACGTTTTGATTCTATCGAAACCCGTTCTTAGTAAGCATCTAGGAGGTAAAACTTAACTTGTGTACTAAATTTCACTTGAATAGAAGCGACAGTTTAAGAGATATCGTGATTTTCGAAAACAAGCTTTATATATTCCTTATTAAGTCGATTTGGGAAATACCAATAATAAAATACAAAGCTTTGATAGCAAGCCTGTGTTTTTTCGCAAATTGTGGTCCTAACGTTTTGATTCTGACAAAATCCATTCTTTGTAAGCATCTTGGATGTAAAAGGAACCTTCGTACTAAATTTTATTTGAATAGAAGCGACAGTTTAAGAGATATCGTGATTTTCGAAAACAAGCTTTATATATTCCTTATTAAGTTGATTTGGGAAATACCAAAAATAAAATACAAAGCTTTGATAGCAAGCCTGTGGTTTTTCGCAAATTATGGTCTTAACGTTTTGATTCTGACGAAATCCATTCTTTAAAAGCATGTAGGAGATAAAAGGAACCTGTGTACTAAATTTGATTTGAATAGAATCGACAGTTTAAGAGATATTTTATTTTCGAAGACAAGCCTTAAAATTTCCTTCTTATGTTGATTTGGGAAATTTTAAAAAATAAAATACAAAGCTTTGATAGCAACCCTGAGGTTTTACACAAATTTTGGTCCCAACGTTTTGATTCTATCGAAACCCGTTCTTAGTAAGCATCTAGGAGGTAAAACTTAACTTGTGTACTAAATTTCACTTGAATAGAAGCGACAGTTTAAGAGATATCTTGATTTTCGAAAACAAGCCTTATAATTTCCTTATTAAGTTGATTTGAGAAACACCAAAAAAAAAAAAAAAAAAAACAAAGCTTTGATAGATAGCATGTGGTTTTTTGATAATTGTGGTCCTAACGTTTTGATTCTGACGAAATCCATTCTTTGTAAGCATGTAGGAGGTAAAAGGAACCTGTGTACTAAATTTCACTTGAATAGAAGCGACAGTTTAAGAGATATCGTGATTTTCGAAAACAAGCTTTATATATTGCTTATTAAGTTGATTTGGGAAATACCAATAAGAAAATACAAAGCTTTGATAGCAAGCCTGTGGTTTTTCACATACTGTGGTCCAAACGTTTTGATTCTGACGAAAACCGTTCTTAGTAAGCATCTAGGAGGTAAAACTTAACTTGTGTACTAAATTTCACTTGAATAGAAGCGACAGTTTAAGAGATATCGTGATTTTCGAAAACAAGCTTTATATATTGCTTATTAAGTTGATTTGGGAAATACCAAAAATAAAATACAAAGCTTTGATAGCAAGCCTGTGGTTTTTCGCAAATTATGGTCCTAACGTTTTGATTCTGACGAAATCCATTTTTTGTAAGCATGTAGGAGGTAAAAGGAACCTGTGTACTAAATTTCACTTGAATAGAAGCGACAGTTTAAGAGATATCTTGATTTTCGAAGAGAAGCCTTAAAATTTCCTTCTTAAGTTGATTTGGGAAATACCAAAAATAAAATACAAAGCTTTGATAGCAAGACTGTGGTTTTTTGATAATTGTGGTCCTAACGTTTTGATTCTATCGAAACCCGTTCTTAGTAAGCATCTAGGAGGTAAAACTTAACTTGTGTACTAAATTTCACTTGAATAGAAGCGACAGTTTAAGAGATATCGTGATTTTCGAAAACAAGCTTTATATATTCCTTATTAAGTCGATTTGGGAATTACCAATAATAAAATACAAAGCTTTGATTGCAAGCCTGTGGTTTTTCGCAAATTGTGGTCCTAACGTTTTGATTCTGACGAAATCCATTCTTTGTAAGCATCTTGGATGTAAAAGGAACCTTCGTACTAAATTTTATTTGAATAGAAGCGACAGTTTAAGAGATATCGTGATTTTCGAAAACAAGCTTTATATATTCCTTATTAAGTTGATTTTGGAAATACCAAAAATAAAATACAAAGCTTTGATAGCAAGCCTGTGGTTTTTCGCAAATTATGGTCCTAACGTTTTGATTCTGACGAAATCCATTCTTTGTAAGCATGTAGGAGGTAAAAGGAACCTGTGTACTAAATTTGATTTGAATAGAATCGACAGTTTAAGAGATATTTTGATTTTCGAAAACAAGCCTTATAATTTCCTTATTAAGTTGATTTGAGAAACACCAAAAAAAAACAACAAAAAACAAAGCTTTGATAAATAGCATGTGGTTTTTTGATAATTGTGGTCCTAACGTTTTGATTCTGACGAAATCCATTCTTTGTAAGCATGTAGGAGGTAAAAGGAACCTGTGTACTAAATTTCACTTGAATAGAAGCGACAGTTTAAGAGATATCCTGATTTTCGAAAACAAGCCTTATAATTTCCTTATTAAGTTGATTTGGAAAATACCAAAAATAAAATACAAAGCTTTGATAGCAAGCCTGTGGTTTTTTGATAATTGTGGTCCTAACGTTTTGATTCTGACGAAATCCATTCTTTGTAAGCATGTGGGAGGTAAAAGGAACCTGTGTACTAAATTTCACTTGAATAGAAGCGACAGTTTAAGAGATATCCTGATTTTCGAAAACAAGCCTTATAATTTCCTTATTAAGTTGATTTGGAAAATACCAAAAATAAAATACAAAGCTTTGATAGCAAGCCTGTGGTTTTTCGAAAATTGTGGTCCTATCGTTTTGATTCTGACGAAATCCATTTTTTGTAAGCATGTAGGAGGTAAAAGGAACCCTTTGAACTAAATTTCACTTGAATAAAAGCGACAGTTTAAGAGATATCCTGATTTTCAAAGACAAGCCTTATAATTTCTTACTAAGTTGATTTGGGAAATACCAAAAATAAAATACAAAGCTTTGATAGTAAGCCTGTGGTTTTTCGCAAATTGTGGTCCTAACGTTTTGATTCTGACAAAACCAGTTCTTAGTAAGCATCTAGGAGGTAAAAGGAACCTGTGTACTAAATTTCGCTTGAATAGAATCGACAGTTTAAGAGATATCTTGATTTTCTAAGACAAGCCTTAAAATTTCTTTCTTAAGTTGATTTGGGAAATACCAAAAATAATATACAAAGCTTTGATTGCAAGCCTGTGGTTTTACAGAAATTGTGGTCCCAACGTTTTGATTCTATCGAAACCCGTTCTTAGTAAGCATCTAGGATGTAAAAGGAACCTTCGTACTAAATTTCACTTGAATAGAAGAGACAGTTTAAGAGATATCGTGATTTTTGAAAACAAGCTTTATATATTCCTTATTAAGTTGATTTGGGAAATACCAAAAATAAAATACAAAGCTTTGATAGCAAGCCTATGGTTTTTCGCAAATTGTGGTCCCAACGTTTTAATTATATCGAAACCCGTTCTTAGTAAGCATCTAGAAGGTAAAAGAAACCTGTGTACTATAAATAAAAAAGACTGATTAAGTCCCTTAATGTAATTAACACCAATTTTTTAAAAAATACATTAAATTCTTACCATTACCTAATGATCAATCTGTTGAACCATGGGGGCACATCACAAGATCTGTCAACAGCCCTTCTATATTCCTCTCTGTACTTAGCACTGTATAAACCATTTTTAATGGCAGACCTGCCCATTCTTTGATGTCTTCACATTGCTCTCTGTCTTTCATTCTTCATCCTGGAACTCAAAGGTGAAAGGACCATAACCCTGGTATTATTTTCTGGAAATAAAAAAAAGACTGATTAAGTCCCTTAATGTAATTAACACCAATTTTTTACAAAATACATACATTCTTACCATTACCTATCAATCAGTCTGTTGAACCATGGGGGCACCACATAAGATCTGTC